>NW_006399801.1:7787494-7825560 GCF_000299155.1 Elephantulus edwardii
AGAAAGAAAGACTTTCAACCAGGTGAATTGACACAGTGGCTGCAGCAATGGGCTCGAGTGTGTCAGAGATTGTGAGGCTGGCACAGGATAGGACGAGGTTCAGATCTGTTGTTCATAGGGTCGCTACAGTTCTTATTCTTTCGATGGCACCTAACAACAACTCTTAGAAGCTGCTCCTGAGTCAGGAAAGAGTTCTGCTGCCCGGCTGTCAGTATTTCTACCTCACACCTTGCTGGAAAGCCATTTTTCCTTCCTAGAAATGGCCTTTTGTAATGTATGGTCACCCCAAAAAGAGCTGACTTCTCTCCTCCCAAGGAGTCACACTTCTGGGAGGATAGTGGTAACTCTGTAAAGTTACCTTTTTCTATCTTTGAATGGTTAAAAGGTAAATTAACAATTAACCAAACCAGTTTGTATGTTCATCTCCCACCCCTAGCCAGGTAGATTTTGTTCACTTTAATAAAGAATCAATAAATCCTGACTCCAGGACAACCAGAAAAACTTGCATGTTCTTTTTTTCTGCGCAGAATTAATTCCTGTCTGCACTGCCAGGGATCCTGGGGGCCTAGGGGGCTGAAGTATTCACCTTTCAGGTACACTAGACTGTTTACTTTTTAAAATGCTTCCTATTTCTTCTCAGTTTTCCTTTTTTCTGGCAGCCCTGTGGTAGCGAAGAGGAGAGAAGGGGAGAGAAGTAGGCAGGGTTGGCCCAGCTTTTGATAGAAAAGATGTGTAATAGACCTGGCACCTCAAGACGTCTGCACCTGTTTGGGGGATCTAGGCCCAAGTCTTGCCCTGTGGCCCAGCACAACCACAGAATCTGTGGGGTTCCCAACTCAAATCTTTCTCCTCTGCTTGAGGCCAGAGTCTCAAATTAGGTTTTCTCATCATATTTCGATGGGAAAGTCTGCTGTTAGGGACCTCTCCAGGGTACTGAAGAGCAATAGTGTCACTCTGGAGACTAAGGTGCGTCTGATACAGGCTATGGTCTTTGCAATCACTTGTTATGCATCAGAGAGTTTGGACAATGACTAGGGAGGATAGAAGGAGAACTGATGCCTTTGAGCTGTGGTGCTGGAGAAGAGAATGTACCATAGACCGCCAAGAAAACAAACAGATTCATCCTAGAGAGGGTTAAACAGGCTGCTCCTTGGAAGCAAGTGTTCTGGGGCTTTGTTGACATACTTTGGACATGTTGTAAGGAGGGACAGATCCTTGGAGAGGGACATCATGCTTGGGATGGTGGAGGGACAGCACAGCAGGGGAAGGCCCTATAGGAGGTGGATTGATTCAGTGACTGGGGTAATCGGGATGGGTGTGCCAGAGGCAGTGCGACTGGCACAGGATAGAGCCGGGTTTAGGTCGGTTGTACATAGGGTCGCTATGAGTCGCAAACGACTCATCGGCACATAACAACAACAACAGGTAGGAGAGGAAAGTAAAGATATAAGCAGTAATTTTAAGCATGCCTCAGCCTCACCCTCAAAGTCAGCTGAGTTCCCTTCCTGACCCTGGCGTAGACAATGACACCTGAAGACTTTGAGGGCAGGGTTTCCGCCAGGGAAGGTGTTCTTTCTGTGCCCAACTGCATGTTAACAATGTCTGTCAAAGGAACAGTTTCCTCAGCATCACACCAGTCTAAGACTGAAGCCTCACTCCCACACTGCACAGTATGGAAAAGTTCTTTGTCTTAAATTCATACAATGTGATGGAGACACATGGTGTGTGGGTATAATACTAACATCATGGAACAGAAATGGTAATTTGTGCCTACAATACACATTTTCATTTCCAACTCAAGTGATAGTTTGTTGGGTGTTTTTTCGTCTTGGTTTGTTGGGTTGGTGTTCTTTTTGGGTTTGGTTTTGTTTTTTTAGTGCCTAGAAGTTGGCTAAAGGTGCCCCTGCATAGTGTAGATGCTTAAACACACTCAACTATGAGCCAAAAGATTGGCAGCCTCGACTCTCTGAGAGGCACCTTGGAAGACAGGTTTAGCAATCTGTTTCCAAAAGATCATGACTTTCAAAATCCAATGAAGCCCAAGCCTCCTTGGCACACATGGGTCACCATGAGTCAGCATCAGTTTGATGCCAACTAACAACTACAAAGTTGGTTAAACAAACAGCAGCTGCTGTCAAGTCAAAGCTGACTCATAACAGCCTTGTGCGCCTTTCCAAAGGTGCATTTTTCATAAGTAGATTGTTAGGCCTTTCTCCCCAAGCACCTCTATGTGAAATGAAACTCCAACCTTTCAGTTAACAGTTGAGTGCGTTAGCTATTTGAACCACCCAGGGATTCCGCCATTGGTTACTCCAGAGTAGCCAGACTGAGGTCAATGCCTACAATTCACAAATTGTTGTCACTGAATTCCTTTCCACTTCGCATTTCCAGCAAAACTGACCTTATGATTGGGACTAGCTTATTAGTGTAGGTTTCAGGAGTCAATTTCCACCATCAGTCCTGCCCAGAACTTCACAGAGCAGCAGCAGGTGCCAGACTCACCTGGAATCCAGGAAGATCAGCTTCAGGTCAAGGCTGGCCCTGAACATGAACATGTTGCTGTGTAGTTTGATCTCTGTGATGGCACTTGGTGGCAGCGACTGGCCCACGGCCACCAGCCCCACAATCTGGTAACAGGAGTCATACAGGGACATGTCCAGCATATACTGCCTGATCTTCAAATAGCCACTGCAGTGGATGACCTGGGAGAGAGAGGGTAGGATCAGTCACTATGTGTCCATTCGTCCTGGCTCTGGGCCTCCTCATGGACAGGAATGTGGTGGGCTATCTCCCCCACAGAGCTTCTCCCGAGCGGCAGTAGCCAACATTCTGAAGGGTATCCAAGTCATTCCTCAGAAGAAACGAAACTGTGCTTCTTCCTTAGGAAGCACTGCCATCATAAATGACAGGGGTTGTCTTACCCACTGGACTATGTTCAGAATTCTGGCCAAGCTGAGTTAAGATATACCACACTGCCCCTTTCCAACAAAACTCGGTAAAACTAATAGAAGCAGTACAAGAGGCAATCCTGGAGCCCTGAGCATTAAATAACTGGGTACAGAACTAAATCAGACACTGAATAGAAGAAGAAACTGAGAAAAGCTAATAAGATGGAGAAGAGGTCCATCCTGACACAAAGGCTGTAGCAGCCCTGAGCGAGAAGCACAGAAGGCAGTTGCACAGGATTCCCAACAGGACATAGCGTAACTGTGTAGACACACCCAAAGTGTTCCCAATGACAATCTGCAGCCAATGGGAAGAGCCCAGTCTTCCTCAGCCAATGGTCAGAAGAGCATATTCCCCTCACCTCATACCCCTGTGATTAGCAGCACAAGTCACCACTGTCCCCCAAACTACAGTTCCAACTATCAGAGACCAAGATATGAGTTCCCCTCTTCACCATATACTTAGCCCTGACCACCACTTTCCCTTTCTGTGACTGTTACTCCTCCTATCATCCAACAGTCTGAGCTAGTGACAGCAGACCAGTTCAGTTACACACTGGCCACTCAGCCCACCTCTCTCCCACTGACTCAGCTGAATGGCAGCAGTCTGCTCTGGCACAACTTTGTCTATTCACTCTGTCCCTCCTGCCTACCAAGCCGGCTGAGCTCTGTTCCCTCTTCTGCCATCGAGTGAGAGATAATGGAGATTCAATCCCATGCACATTCACCTGCTGCTTCTGCCCCCTTACCCTCCCTGTCAGTCATTGCTCCCTCAAACACCCTTCAAGGGGTGGCAAGCACACAACCCCATTCATATCATCCCATCACTCACACTTGCACCCCCACCATCTGAGAGGCAGGGCCAGTGCAATCATGCACCCAGCTACCTGTCACCTAGCTCCCTATCCAACCACTCCCCTTCTACTAACCAGCCACATGTACCACATCTGCTACCCACTTGGGGAGTGCCACTGTCTGTTCCTATGTCACTGCATTGATGGCAGATAGCAGCCAAGACCCACCCACACACCCTCAGCTGCCTTACAAGATCCGAAAACAGACCCACACTCACACACCCAGCCACTATCCCACCCACCCAAAGACAGGTGGCAAGCACTCCAGGATGCCCAAGACTAGTCACCAAAGTCCCTCATCTGTCCCACCTGCCCAGGCACATCAAAACAAAGCATAACAAACACAGTAAATAAGCATACAATAAATACATTATTGTCAACTAACAAGACAGGGCAAGATGGCCCCACCCAGTTACCAAAAATAAAGAAACAGGAAATTTCGTGAAAAAAAAAAAAATGATAATGGAACTACCAGATTAACTAAAAGGATTTCCATAGTGGGCCTCCCAGGAGATCAAGGAAAAATACAGACAAAAATAAGAGAAAACACAGGCAAAACTCTATTAATAACACAAGAAAATTATACAAGAACAAAGTGAATAAATAACTAGACAAAAAATGTATAAATATGCAGGAGATGAAAATGTCAGAAATAGTGCATTGGAAAGACATAGTAGAGTTGAATTAATGGAAGTAGAAACCAACAAAGTAGAAGACGGTCCCTCAATCCTTATCTATAAAATGAGCAATCAGAAAAAAGAATTTAGAAAAATCAAGAAAGTCAAAGAGTTATGTGAGCACCATCAAGATGAATAATCTTTTTTGTGACTGGAATTCCAGAACAGAAAGAGAATAAAACAACAAAGAAGGGGAAATAACAACACAGAGAAAAAATTTGAAGATTTACAAGCAGAAAATTTCTCTTATACTATAAAAGATGATAAAATATCCATCCAGAAGCTCAATAAACCCCAAATAGTACATGCCACATAAGATATATGATCAAGATACATTATTAGAATGAAAGTTTCTAAAACCAAACACAGAAACCTGAGAGCAGCTTAGGAAAAACAAAATGTTAGCTAAAAAGAAGAAGCAATTAGACCAACCTCTAATTTCTTCACAAAAACTATGCAGGCAAGAAAGCATCATGGGGGAAAAAAACCCCAAAAGAATCTCTACCAATCTCTACACGTTCAGCAAAGTGACTCCTCAAATACGATAGTGAAATCAGGGCATTTCCAAATAAACAGAAATTAAGGGGATTTCTAAAAACCTGAACACCCAGTAAGTACTAAAAACCATCCTTTGGACAGAGAATGAACAATATCAGACAATAACCTGAAATTAAGGCATGTGATGGGAGCTCTGGTGGCCTAGCGGTAAGAAGTTGTGCTGCCATCCGAAGGCACGAAGTTTGAATCTACCAGGGGCTCAGCAGGAGAAGGCACTGGGCAATCTCCTCCTGTGTGATTAACTGCCTCTGAAAATCCTCCAGTGTCCGCTATGAGTTGGTTCTGACTTGACTGTACACAACAAAAAGGCGTATGATAATATCACCCAGAAACCAATCAAAAATAAATAATTTTCAAGTATAAACTATAGAACAATATCGTTGATTTCACATGCAAGCAAGATTCTACCGAAGATTATCCAAAAACGACTGGAACAACATATCAGCAGAGAACTGCCAGAAGTCCAGGCTGGGTTTAGAAGGGGTCGTGGTACTAGGGATATTGTAGCTGATGTTAGATGGATCTTAGCTGAAAGTAGGGAATACCAGAAGAATGTCTATCTGTGTTTCATTGATTATGCAAATGCTCTAACACCTGTGTGGATCATAACAAACTATGGCTGACTCTGAGAAGAATGGGAATCCCAGAACACTTGATCATGCTAATGTGAAACCCATACTTGGACCAAGAGAGGCAGTCGTCAGAACAGAGCAAGGAAACACTACATGGTTCAAAAAGGGTGTACGCCAGGGATGTGTCCTGTATGCAGAACAGATCATCCAGGAGGCTGAGCTCTAAGAGGAGAAGTGTGGTGTCAGGATTGGTGGAAGATTCATCAACAATCTGCATTATGTAGATGACACAACCCTCCTTGCGGAAACTGAGGAGGACCTGAAGCGCTTGCTGCAAAGGGTCAAGGACTGCAGCCTCCAATATGGATTGAGGCTCAATGTCAAGAAGGCAAAAATTCTCACCACTGGACTGGCAGCATCAGGATGGATGGTGAAGAGATTGAGATTGTACACAGCTTTAGTTTGCTTGGCTCCACAGTCAACACTCTCAGCACCAGTAGCCAGGAAATTAAAAGACATATTGCCATGGGAAAGTCTGCTGTTAGTGACCTCTCCAAAGTACTGAAGAGCAATGGTGTCTCTCTGGAGACTGAGGTGCGTCTGACACAAGCCATGGTCTTTGCAATCACTTATTATGCATCAGAGAGTTGGACAATGACTAAGGAGGATAGAAGGAGAACTGATGCCTTTGAGCTGTGGTGCTGGAGAAGAGTACTGAGAATACCATGGACTGCTAGGAAAACAAAGAGATTCATCCTGGAAAGGGTTAAACCGGGCGGCTCCCTGGAGGCAAAGATTCTGAGGCTCCGTCTAACATAGTTTGGACATGTTGTAAGGAGGGACAGGTCCTTGAAGCGGGACATCATGCTTGGGAGGGTGGAGGGACGGCGCAGGAGGGGAAGGCCCTCTATGAGGTGAATTGATTCAGTGACTAGGGTAATCAGGATGGGTGTGTCGGAGACGGTGCGATTGGCACAGGACAAAGCAGAGTTTAGGGCTGTTGTACATAGGGTCGCTATGAGTTTCAAGTGACTGGATGACACATAACAACAACAACAACAACAAAATAAAGCTACAAGAGTAAAAATGGGAAACTGAAGACATAAATCTAGCACTTATCATAGTTTAAAAAAAGGGGGGAATGAATGAATGATGTATTTACAGAGCTTCCATATGGTCAGGAAGTTAAGGTGATACCTTAAGTTTTAAGCTTAGGAAGAAAAAATAAAATTCCAGGGCAATCATAAAGAAAATTAATAAACCTCACCAAAAGAAAAAAATCACAAAGATTCGGTAAATGCAAAATCAGTGGCATTGAAGAAAAGGAAAAAAACAAACAACAAAATCTCCAAACCTTCCAAGAACAAAAGAATCAAGGACCCTGGTGTCATCATGCATGGTGTGTAGGATTTATAAGCAAAAGAATCAATCACAGAAAAGTATACAAAACAAAAATAAACACCACCACACATACACAAAAGCACAATAAAATAACAGCACCCAACTCATACCTATCAGTAACAACACTGAACATAAATGGATTGAATGAACCAGTCAAGACACACTTGAGTGGCAGAATCCATGCAAGACCCACACCTTCAACACAAGGTAAAAAGCACTGGTGGCCTAGTGGCAAGAAACAGTGCTGTACTCCCAAAGCCACACTGTTCAAATCCACCAGCTGTTCTGAAGGAGAAGGATGGGCAATCTCCTCCTGTGTGATTACCTGCCTCTGAAAGCCCACCAGAGAGTCAGCTACGGGGCCATTCTGACTCAATGGCATACAATAATAATCAAAGAACAGGAAAGAACATATCAAGTAAATGACAGAATAAAAAGAGGAAAAGTTGGCAATGTTAATCTCTGATAACATAAAATTGAAGGCAAAAACTAGCTTAAGAGACAAGGAAGAACATTATATAATAATTAAAGAAAGGCCAACCCAACAGCCATAATAAATATTTATGCATCCAATAATAAGAGTTCTAAAATACATAAAACAAACTCAGAAGAACTAAAAAGATAAATGGAGAACTCTGTAATTAAGAGCAGGAGGTTTTTAACATATTATTTTAAATGAAGGACAAAACTAGAAAGAAAATCAGCAAATATATATTTCATAGATACTTACAGAACATGCCATTTAGTAGTAGGGAGCTCTGGTGGCCTAGGTGCACTACAATCCCAAAGGCATGTGATTCAAATCCACCAGCCACTCCTTGAAACTAAGATGGGCAACCTTTTGAGGGAAAGATGTGCAATCTCCTCCCATAAAATTTACTGCCTCAGAAACCCCCCTGGAAGATCAGTTATGGGTCAGCTCCGACCTGATGATACACAACAACCGTTCCACAACAGCACAGGACTCAGTCTTCAAAATAGACTATGCGTTAGGTCACAAAGCAAACATTATTACATTTTAAAATAGGAAAATAATACAAAGGATCTTTTCAAACCACAATTCTACCAAATAAGAAATTAATAACTAGAACAAGAAAAGTACTTTTAAAAACATGGAAACTGTATGGGCGACCCTGGAGGACATTATGCTGAGTGAAATATCTCAGTCACAAAAGGACAGATACTATATGGTGCCACTGTTGTAGAATGAGGCTGATTATCAGGGTGGGGTAAGACTGAGAAAAACTGGATAAATTATGTTTGCTGCACTGAAACCAATGAGGGAGAGAATAGTTTAAAAGTAATATATTTTAGGGCATTATGATTATTATAAGAGTCCAGAATGAGGGTTGCAGAGTGGAGTATACTCGGGGTGGGGTTTTGCGGGGGAGATTGTGTACCAATGAAGGAGTTTTTCTTTTGCTTTTCAAGGAGAGGAGCGAACTGGGGGTGGGGGTGGGGTGGGCAGGGAGAAAAGTGCAACAATGAATGAATGAAAGTCCAAAATCTCTGTAGATGTTCATTGAAATTAATAAAATATCCAAAAAACAAACACATGGAAAGTGGATAGCGCCCTGATTAAAATCCATTGAATATTAGAAGATATTTTTTTGAATCTTAGACTCAAGCAAGGATGAAAACAAGGCATATTTGGAACACAGCAAAAACAATATTCAGAGGTCAATTTATAATAATTACTGTTCACTTGAAAAATGAACAAAGATCAAAAAGAAATACCTAGACACCACAAATTCCAGCAAATAGTAAAGAGAAAGAAAACCAGAAGTCATTAGAAGGCAAGATTAATAAAAATCAGAGCAGAAGTAAATAAAGCAAAAATAATACACATAATCAACAAGGCTAGAAGTTAGTTCTTCAAAATGGTTAATAAAATTGACAAATTACTTCCCAGAGTGTCAGAAAAAGAGAAAATGCAAATAACTTAAATAGGAGATGAAATGGGTGGGGCTATTAAAGAATCAACTGAAATAACAAGGATGATAATAAAATACTATGAATATAGTTGAGCAAATGTGAAAACCTAGAAAAAATGGACAAATTTCTAAAAACATAACACCTACTTAAGAGGCCACTAAGCCATCGCAGGAACATGAAAACAACCCAAATGTCCAACCACAACTGAATGGACTGAGAAATTAGGGTACATTCACACAATGGAATACTACGCAGCATTCAGGAGCAACAATTAAAAAAAAAAAAAAAGAAGACAAAGATTCTCACCACTGGACCAATTGGCAGTATCAGGATGCATGGTGAAGAAATTGGGATTGTACACAGCTTTAGTTTGCTTGGCTCCACAGTCAACACTCTTGGCACCAGTTGTTGTTGTTGTTGTTATGTGCTGTCGAGTCGTTTGCGACTCATATCGACCCTATGTACAACAGCCCTAAACCCCGCTCTATTCTGTGCCAATCGCATTGCTTCTGACACACCCATCCCGATTACCCCAGTCACAGTAGCCAGGAAATTAAAAGGCGCATTGCCATGGGAAAGTCTGCTGTTAGGGACCTCTTCCAAGTACTTAAGAGCAATGGCGTCTCTCTGGAGACTAAGGTTCATTTGATACAGGCCATGGTCTTCACAATCACTTGTTATGCATCAGAGAGTTGGACAATGACCAAGGAGAATAGAAGGAGAATTGATGACTTTGAGCTGTGGTGCTGGAGAAGAGTATTGAGAATACCATGGACTGCTAGGAAAACAAACAAATTCGTCCTAGAAAGGGTTAAACTGGGTGGCTCCTTGGAGGCAAGGATTCTGCAGCTCCGTCTAACATACTTTGGACATGTTGTGAGGAGAGACTAGTCCTTGGAGAAGGACATCATGCTTGGGAGGGTGGAAGGATGGCGCAGGAGGGGAAGGCCCTCTATGAGGTGGATTGATTTAGTGACTGGGATAATCGGGATGGGAGTGTCAGAGACAGTGCTATTGGCACAGGACAGAGCAGAGTTTAGGGCTACTGTACATAGGGTCGCTATGAGTTGCAAGCGAGTCGATGGCACATAACAACAACAACAACATAACTTAGGAGAGACTGGAGAGCATTATGAAGATTGAAGTAAGTCAGTCTCTTAAGGACAAATACTTCATAAGACCATTATGGTAAAACCAGAAGGCTAACTAGTAAGTATGTATTGAGATTCAACGGGGGAAGGAGTGGCAGCAGAGGAGTGAGGATATGTAAAGGTGAAACCAGAGTTGTACAGTGTGGTGGGTGGAGAGAGAGGGTGAAGGAAATGGGAAGGACCAACAGGGGCCTGAAAAGACAGGGTAATGATGGGCAAGGTCCAATGATGATTGATTTTAGAAAACATAATGCATGGGATGATTATATGAAACACAATATGAATGAAGAATAGTGTGAAACACATGTATATGAACTTTGTGAGCAAACCAATATAAAATTAAAGGAAAGAAAAAAATAAAGAGGTCATTTAAAAACAAAACAACAAAAACACTACACTGCACAACGAAAAAACCTCTCTCAACCATAACAAATGTCCTGGTCCAGACAAGTTTACTGAAGCATGTTACCAATTTTTCAAGGAAGAGCTGACATTGATATGACTCAAATTATGCTAGAACAGAGGCGGTCCAGCATGTACCCAAATTCATTCATGAAATAGGTATGGCCATGATCAAACCTGGGCAAGAGCACAACTGAAAAGGAAAACTATACTTCAGTATCTTTCATAAAAGAGAGATGCAAAAATTTGCAGCAAAATCCTAGCCAACAGAATCCATTTGATAAAACCCAACATCTTTCCTGATAAAAACTCTCAGCAAAACGGTAAGAGTAGAGAAATTTCTCAATGTAATTAAGAATATATACACAAAACAAATGGCCAACATTCTTCTCAGTGGTTGTTAATATGTACCTTTGAGTCGTAACCTACTCGTCGCACACCCTCTTGCCTCAATAAATGTTAACATCATTAACAGGGATGGTAAACAGCTGATATTCTCCTATTAAGGCTTTCCTCTGGGATTCCTCAACACAGCCACAGTCTTTAGAGCTGGGATGAATCTTAAAATCTTTAGTCAGTTCTTTCATTTCACTGGTCAGAAAACTGAGGACAAGAGAGGAACCATGTTTTGCTTTAAGATTAGACAGTAAGAGCAAAAATCACTGTGGACCCAGGATTCCTAAAGAATGTCTGCTGGGAGGAGACTGATGCTGGGGGCTTCTTGGTCCAGACCCAAAGTGACTTAGAATTTGGGACAGCAAAGAAGAAAGATGGCCCCAAACTCTATCCCCAAAGTAAGGTAAAGGTCAAAGAGACGAGTCTGAAGAGGCATTCAAAAGAGGGGCTTGAGTAGAGGTTGAGAAGGAGGACCAGTGAGAGAGTCAGGGAGGAGAACTCCAGGGGAGGACAAAGGTACAAATGCATCCCACACTCTCCCTTTCTCTTTTAAAATGCAAATACTCCTGGGAAAAGTCTCCAGCTCCAGTGTGAATGGGCAGCTGACCTCTCTCCTCTGAGATGGGAGAACCCTTGAGGGTGGAATGTGAGAAGCTGCACAGAGCAAAGGGGAGAGCTGAAGGGACCAGTGCGGTCCTCCACTTCCACCTTCCTCCCCTTCCCCACCCTCTGGAAGGGGCTCACTCTAAAGCTGATGCACAATATCAGTGCCTCAGTGGGGTCTCATGAGGAACTCACTACTGGATTCTGGGGTTAATAGCAACAGTGTGATGTCTGGAAGAGAATCACTCAGCAAAGAAGGCTGGACACAGAGGTCCAGCTCGGACACGTAGCATGACGTGTCCTTCCACCAGCCACTTCACCCCTCAAGACTCATGCCTTGATGATATCTATGTTGTGTGCAGATGAGATCAGGAACAATTCAAAGGGCTGCTATGGCAATCCATTCAAATGAACGAAATGAGCCGCTCCTGAGCTAAGCTCTATTTTGTTCCTTAAAGTGGGCTTTCTTGCTGTCATTAGCATACACATCATCATCACTATCATGTTATAAATTCTGTTGGGCATTCCAGGAGTGAGAGTAATGCTTCCATGCTGTTCACTGCCAGCCCAGGAGCTTATGCAGCTCTTCAGTTAATTCTAGGCCAGCTGCACCAGTAAGACCAACTTATATGCAAAATAGAACTTGCACCTGCAAGTGTCATTATGGGCAGGCATACTGAGCCATTATGCTGAGTAAAATAAGTCAGTCACAAAAAGACAAAAAGTGAAGATCCGTCTTACAAGAAATACCTAGAAGAGACAGGGACAGAGACCAATTTATCAGCCATCATCACTAAGAGCAGATAGGCAGACGAGAAAAGGGAGGACTCACTGCTTAGGGGCCCTGAGCTTCTGCAAAGGGGTATGGGAAAATGTGGAAACAGATAAGGGTGATGATTGGACAACATGGTTAATGTAATCAGTGTCACATGTACATAAGGTTACTGAAATGTCAACTATTTTGTTACGTGTATGCTTATCATAGAAAAGAAACTTCAAAAAATACAATTTAAACCAATAATTCTTTGATTCATTTTCTTTTCTAGGAAAAAAAAGTATGTTTTTATGCAGAATATATTGAAATCTGATCCACATGGAATATCGTCTTAAAACTCCAGCTCATCTGTATAAAAAAAAGTCTTGTGTTCTTGTTACCATCCTTTCTGTAGATGTTCTGAGTGGGAAAGAGAATCTTAAAGATACTGGGAGGACCCTGGACCACTGCCGTCTTCCCACAAGCGCTTCTCCTACCTTGTATCCACTGCACGTCAGGCCCGCATTCCTTTTTGCCAAGACACACTTCATTCGAAGAAAGAATGACCGCTCTATCTCATACTCTGAAAGCAGCAGGAAAGTTAGATTGGCAAGCTGTCCCGCCCACGATGTTCCCTTCAGCTTAATTTCACCCCTTTCCCCCAACATTGATCCTCAGAACCAGGTGTCCCTCAAGTCAACAGGTGTTGACTCCATGCACAAACATGTACTTGTCTATCCAGGAGTTCAGTGAACATGACTGGAAATGGCATCACTGCCTGAATTACTCTCTGGTCAGCTAGCCAGCAGTTTCATTCTCAGGCACATTGTCTTTATAGTCTATTCAATGCTGGATGTTGTCAACGAGTCAGCACTAAGCTACTAACAGTTACTATCAGCTGTGGGTTCAAACCTCCTCAGAGACACGCTGGAAGAACTGTTTCCAAAAGGCTGCAGGTATGAGAGCTCTACAGAGCAGTTCTAGCTGCAATGCACGGGGCCACCACGAGTTGCACTTGACTCGATGGCAACTGGGAATATTCAATGCTGCCTTGATGGCCTGAAAAGGGTTTCTCTGAGTTACTTGGTGGAAGATTAATCTGAAAACTTTATTTATTTATTAGTTCTCAGAATCATGAAGGAAGCAGAGACCTCCTGCTTGCTTGTCCAGGTCCTACACCCAGAAGACTCACCCTGTGTCTGAGATCTGGGCTGGGAGTGCCTGGTCTAGGCCTATTTGTGGCTGCTGCCATAAGGTCCAAGTGAACAAAAAAGGAAAACCCTCAAAGTGTCAACTGGTGGCAAATGAGCAGGCTCAGTGTAGCTCCATCTGCCTATGGTCCCCTCCTGATGGCCGCAGAGTGGCTTGACATCTGGAGACTTGCCTTGGTCATTCCTGGGACAACTACCTGAATGAACCTGCCAGGTATGGTCCAACATCTGACTCCCTCAGGATAGCAGAGAGTAAGTACAAGTCACAAAAGCAGCTCCTGTTTACTGGTAGAGCAAGCCCATCATCCCACGCCTCCCACCACCCAAGGCCGTGACCTCCAAGACAGCCCAGCCATGTGGACAGGGGCCAGATCCAAACAGACCTGCTTGGCTAGGTCTCAGCTTTGGCCTCACTCTCCAGGATCTTCTCCTCCCATTTTATTCTCTTCTCTGACCAATAATTCCTTCTGTACACATATCTTAACTCATTATTATCAAAGTAAATGAGTCATATGAGGAAACACTCTTTGCTCATCCTAAGCCACAAAGAGAAACCTATGCATGCTTCTAGTGAGGATAAAATCACTCCCATTTAATAGCCAGACATTTGGTAGAGGTTAATAAATTAATTCAAAAGAAAGATAACTGCTAAAAGCAGAAGTCAGGTCTGTCTTTCTGCTTGTCTCTGAAGGAAGTCAGGGAATCACCTCAGGGATTCCCAACACACAGATGGAGAGGCTGCCATATTTTACCCACAATTCCTTCTCCAGCAGGTCAGAACCTGTGGGCATAAAACTTCCTCTTAATGTGGCTGCAACTTCTGAGCCATTTCTACACAAGCACTGATGTGTAAAAACTCGGGTCTGAAAAACATCAGCCAGTAATTATTATTCTATTTGGAGAAGTGTTCATTTCTCATGCAATTACCAAACAACAATAAGTCAATCACAGAAACTTAGCTCTGTGAATAGAGTGTTTGTAAACCTCAAGCCCTACATTACTCAGTTGGCTGTTGAAATTAATCACTGTTGTTCCCCCTCTGCTACCATTACTACATCTCAGGCTTGAAGTGCGCGGAGACTAGACATAAAAGGGTCTAGTGATAGTTCTGAATCTATCTATACATTTAATATATAATATAGACTTTGAACATATATATCTATACTATCTGTAGTGAATCTATACTATATTCTATGGTGATAAATGAATCTAATGGTTCACTTGCTTTCATTTTGCAAGTAGTCTTCCCAAGGCTATGATACAGAAAGTATAAAGTGGACCAAAGGCTAAGGAGAGAAAGTCTATACCCATGCAACAATGAACAGATTATAATTTTTAAAACAGACACAACACTATGTTCTGAGGAGTCATTCTGATGCCTACTAACATTGTCCAAATTTAAACAACTCTAAGGGATTATGTTCTATTTTACTCTTCATTTGGTTAGGAGTTATTTCTTCAGAGTCATTATTCATATTCATTTATGCAGCCACACCATTTTCTAGGACTTCGGAATCAAAGCTCATTGGTCTTTAACTCACCTCCTAGGGTGTTCTCCACTCCTCTGCTTCTGGACTAGGCTACAACCAAGCCACTCCTCTCAGAAACCAACATACCTCCAGTATCACTTCTTGGTAAGGAACTCTCAGACCCACTGTTATTTGTGGAGCTAGAGCCTGGAGCCTCAAAGCTGCACTGTTAAGGGGGTTTTTTGAAACTTGAGTGTGCTACTCCTCATTCTATTCTCCTAACCTTAGGCTGGCCTTTCTCAGAAGGCAGCAACAAGAATGAAACCCATTTTTTCTACATCTAGCCACTCTATTCTCACCATTTCTTGAAGTTCTTTCATTTGAATTAGGTTCCACTGGGGAATTTTGGCCAAGTTTGAATATTGTAATCTAACACAGACAAGATGAATTAATATGCCAGTTGGCCTTATAGGACAGTAAGAAGGATAAAAGTCCAGAGCCCCTGGCAAAAGCTCTACCTTCCTAGCACTCATCACAATCAAACTTTAAAGGGTCTTCCGTACAATGATGTGTCCCATGTCTTCTCCAGTGAACAATAACCACATGTCTTCCTGCCACGAAGTTTAACAGTAGGAATTCACTCTGTGTGTGCTAAATGAATGACAGGGAGCTGCCAGCAGGAAAAGGAGGGATCGAGCCAGGGCTGTGAAATGGCCAAGGACTTCCTCACTGAGTCCACAGGTCTCGGAATACTGTCTTCAAATGAAAGGGGCAAGTATATATACACGACTACAAAATAAGTCAGTGATCTGAGGGAGAGATTTGATCCAAGATAGACATGTGATCCAGGGAATTACCCAGAGGTTACTACCCTAACATTCAGACATACTTCCAGAAAAAAGTTGTTGAAACAAGTCGTGATATGGTTAGACAATTTGCTTTTTTATTAGCATATGTGGAAGCAGGAGTGACATCCACTTCCTAAATAACATGCCTCTGGAAACTCTATAAACTTTGATAAATGTCAGTAGTTAGTTGTAGAGGGGCTTCAAGGCTTTTGTTCATAGGGTCACAGTGAGTCATGCTCAACTGGGAAACCATCAACAACAACATCAACAATTAGCATATGATGTAACACAATCCTGCTGTAAGTCTGATAGCTCCTGAAATTTTGAATCAGCGGTATTTTTAAACATCTGCAACAACTGTAATGTGATATGTAACATGATAGGAAAATATTTTATCTCTGGTTGAAAAAGCCACAGGTACCAACTGGTAGCTCTAATACGGCTTATATTCTCTGCAGCTATGACCCAAAGAAATGCTGATTTCCAACAAGAGACAATAAAGGTGTCCCTTTCTCCATGGCATTAACAGAGCCCTATCTCTACCCCTGAACTCCTCAATGAAGAAGTCCAGGGCTTTTACTTACAGTGCTGCTTCCCAGTGAATTTTAAATCAGGAACACATTAGAGGAGACACTGTGCCCTACCCTGTACCTAATACAATCTGGCACATAATAGAGGCTCAATAGATACCTGGGTGAAGGACAAAACGATAAAGGGAAATGACCACTTGGGGGAAGCTGGGGATTTTCTGGAGAGGCTGTGGCTGGCCCCCCTGGTGCCCTTGGCATATGGGCAGAAAAGCCCTAGGCTCACATTTAAGAGCACTGTCTGAGCTCCCTGCTGGCTTCCTCTCATCTGGAAGAAATACCTTGGAGGAGGTGGTGGTGAAGAGGCTGGTGGGCTGCTAGGACAGCTGTCATCTCGTCGTGGTCCGAAGGATGGATGTACTCATAAATACTGTTGCCTGTGAGCTCCACCTGCCGCAGGAGGGAAAGGTCAGAAATGTCACTGGGCTCTCTCCAGGACTGCTGGGGGGCAGGGGGCAGGTGTGTCACAGCCACACACTCTTCCAAGACAGGCTGTGAGTTCTTAGGACCCACAGGGAGTCCCAAATACTTAAGCTCTTTGTCTTCACAAACCATCAAATCAACCATGACTCATAGCGACCCTGCGAACAATGGATCTGAACTCTGCTCTACCCTGTGCCATCCTCACAATTGATTTCCCCTCCACCAGAGCCCACAGTTGCAGTCTCTGTGTCAGTGCATCTTGTCTCAACACTTTCTCAGACACTCCACCTTTCCCACAGTGATGTCATTTTCCAAGGTCTGGCCCATCCTGATAACAGTCCAAGTCTTACCATCTTTGCCTCTAAGGAACACCCTCAATTGTCCTTCCTCCACTAAAGACTTGTTGGTTCTTTTGACAGACCAAGGGCTATTCAACTCCCAGACAAAAAGCTAGCAGCTGGAAGCCACTCCAGAAGAGGAGCCTGGAGCAGTTCTTTTCTGCACCCATAGGGTCACCATGAGTAAAGGCTGACTAGGAGACGCTAACAATACAGCCCACATCTTCACCAAATGTGGGGCTTTCTTCTTGGCTCAAGGAGCATGCTGCTGAGACTTGAATTAAACCTGCTGAGTCCTGGCAAGAGGAATTAGGATGTAATGGTTGAGTGCTGTGCCCTGCAAGTGGCTAATTCACTTGTCCTGGGCAACATTCTTCATAAGAAACTCAAAACAAATTGCCATTGAGTCAAAACTGACTCATCACTGACCCTCCAGTGGCTTTTCAGAGGCTGTAAATTACACAGGGGGAGACTGTCAACTCAATCCCCTGGAGCAGTTTGATGTATTCAAACCATCTGGGTTTGGGATGGCAGCACAATTCTTCATAAAGAAGGAAGGTTAAAATCACGTCAGTGCTCTCTGAGAGGCCTTGCCGGCCGCCGAGTCCACCCTGTATCCCTGTGAGCACCCGGCCTGCTCGGGGCCTGATTGTGGCCATGCTGTGCTTGAGAAAGACCCACTCTGACAGCAGGGGATTAGTAGTGCAACTCTCTACAGACTACCCTACCAGAAGCTTCTCTGACACTCTGCCCTATGCCCCTTGGGCACTGTAGGCCTTTTTCTTGTTGCCAGAAATCTGTTTCTGGTCTTCCTAGTCCAAGACAACTACTAATTCTATGGCTCCCGCCCCTGGGTGCGGCTGGGCTGTGGCGTGACCTGCGTGAGAGATCTGGGGCCTGAAAGCCGAGTGATGACAGGGCTATTTTCCTAGGGTTGCTGCCCCTCATTCGGACACCACTGCAGACGTGCCAAACCTTTCCAGGCACACCCCTCAGCAGAGGGTATAGCTTGCCAGGAATGGGTGCATTCAGGAAAATGCCAGAATTAAAGGTCTTTTTGCAGAGGTCCTGGTGGCCTCACCTCTGCCCTTTTATAAATTATTTGACAAAATGCTTTTGTGTTTTAGAACCTGAGAATTTTGTGGATTATTCTACAAAACACTTCGAGTGTCATGAGAGAGAAGGATGCAGACTCTCAAGACCTGTTTTCCTTGCCTGTTAGGTTAGGCAGGCACAGAATGTTCTAGAAACTACCACCATCACAAGGGCAGTGAGTCAATGCACCCCAGTGTTGCTCTTGGGAACCTGAGGGGCGCTGATGGTACTTCCACAATAGCCATTTGGACCCAAAATCTGGTAAGAGACATTCAAATGCCTAGAAAACTGCCCTTGGGTGGCAAAGTGAGTCCCTGGTTAGTAGATGATCTACTAACTGGAAGACTGGCAGTTCAAACCCAATTAGACTTGCCTTGGAAAAAAAGGCCTAGTGATGTGCTTCCAAAAGGTCACAGCTATGAACACCTTTGAAGTCCTACTCTGCAGATGGGGTCGAAGTTGATTCCACTACAATGTGTTTGGGTTCTTTCTTGGACACAGTAAAATTAAAACAAAAACAAAAAAGCACCAACTTTTTCTTGCTATATTCTCATGGAAGGAATCCTGGCAGTGCAGTGGGATAAGAGTTGGTCTACTAACTAAAAGGTTAACAGTTCAAAGCCACCAGCCACTCCAAGGAATAAAGATCAGGCACTCTGCACTTGTAATCATGTACAGCCTCAGAACCCTGGGGGGCAGCTCTGCTCTGCTTCATGGGGTCACTATGAGCAGGAGTCAACTCTGTGATAAGAAGTTTTGGCTTGGTTTCGGCCTCAGGAGAGAGGGTAGCCTAAGAGAACAAAAAGAGGTTTGTGGGAGTTTCTCGTCCCTATCATCCATTTAATTTTAGGTAGGCCTCACTGCATTTTCATCAGATGTACAGACCAAGATTTATCTATCTGAGCTTCTGAATGTGACTACCTCAAGGCTCCCTACCCTCAGAGCATTCAAGGGTCACACAAGGGGCAGCCCTGGCCCAGCAACCTCTCTCACAGCAGGACCCCAGCCTGCCCTTGAGATCAAGATAACAAGGAGTGGAGGAATCGAACCCACTCCCTGATCCAGCTCTTCCAATATGTTAAGACATATGACTTGCTTTCTTTATTCCAAATGATCTCGTCCCTAAAATGGCTTTTACAGTCTTACTTTCTGCACCATTTACAAAACATTTCTTTCTAATATCTTACAAAGTCACCAGCAAATCCTATTACAGAAAACTTCCTTCTGTCTCTCCTTCCCACCAAACTTCTAAACCTGACATTTTTTTGAATCACCTAAATGGATACTGGCAGATGCAAGAAAACTACAATTTTATTTCATCTAGCAACAACAACAAAGAAACAGCCTGCTTTTGAATCATTGCCATTTAGCCCTTTAAAAGTCTCCACAAAAAGTTATAAAGCGGTTCCCTTTTTCCTGAGAAGAATCACAGGGGTTCACTGTGAAACTCCATCTGGGTGGAGAGCAGTAGAAATTTAATAAATAAGGACGTTCATTTTTTAAAAATCAATTTATCATTTCGATGGTATAGTCTAGAATTTTTTTTTAAGTTGGGTTCTATTTTAGTTTTTGACAGTCACTTCCCCCTTCATCCTACTTCAGGGGTAGATGATAATTATAATTCTGGCTTGCTTTAAATCCCCTTTTGGAACAAAGGCACTGATGTCTTTCTAGAGAAACATCTTCACATATTTGCCAAAAGACTTGCATCTGTGCTTAGAGGGATTAGACTCGAGTTCTAATCCCAAAGCAGATTCATCTTTTTTTCAAAGTCACCATTCTCATCACATGCGCTGTAAGGATGAAAAGAGTGAAGATTCGTGAATTAAGAGGCTCGGTTTTCTGAATACTTGGGTCAATTACAAGATGAGCGTGAAAACGCTAAGGCTGCACAGAAGACAGAAAGGTCTTCAGAAAATGAAGCCATTAAAGAACATTTTGGAATGATCCAGCAGCACTAATCGTGATTTAAAATTAGGGTTCCTTCAATAATGGTGCCTGTATTTACATATCTATCTGAGCTTCTGAATGTAACTACCTCACAGTAAAAAAAGAGAAGGGGGGAGGGAAATGGCTGCCTCTATAAAACTCTGCAGGCCCCATGCATCAATCTTACTAAAACAGCTCCTAGATGTGATATGTTAGCATTTGTAAAACCCTGCTAACTACAAAATAAATTACTTTCCTACTAAGAGCTTTTTTATGTTTTGCTGAATAACGTCTCTTCCTGCCAAGAGAGCGACATATGACAAATACAGCACTCACAGGACATATTCTTGCCCTGCCCGGGGAAGGAGGGGCCCGCGGTTCCAAAATCCACTCTGCTTTGCTCTGGGTGTCTGGCTAAATACAGTAAATTATGCATTTAAGAATCCAATGGTTTGGGTTTCAGGGCTCAGGTTATGTCAACAAACAGAAAATGCTGTCCTTCGTCTTTCTTTAACAGTGAAAAGATTAGGCCTGATGCCTTCAAACGCCACCGCCCCTGTGGCCATTTCCCCTTTTGACTTCTAGCTGCAATCTCAAATATTCCATCTTTCTTCGTGTCTCATAAACAGTTGCTTCATACGTGACCACTTTTATTTTTAAGTATATACTATTTACCTAGATGCTATGTGTATAACTTTGTTATAAAAAAGGTAAACTGCAAGAATATTTAAAAATGCCTGAGGAAATAAATAGGAGTTCCCCTTCATTCTTCAAATACAAGCAAATTACATAATCAACAGCAATAATAACAAAAAATATAGAGGAAATAATTTAAAAATTTATGTGGATAAAGAGGGTTTCCCCAACTTCACTCTATCCACACACAAACACAGTTATCTATATGTGCACTGTGTTTGTGCTCCAAATTAAATTTTCAAATCAAAAGCTCATCTCTGTTTCCAAATACTTAAACCCTAGGCTAAGGGGACAACATGTATTTTGTAGTTGACTCTACCATTCCACCCCTGGCCCCAGTATCAAAGTTTGACCATGATGATAACTGTTTACGAATTCAAAAACAGAAATAAACTGGTAAATAGTGTCATATGAATTAGATGACCGATTCCAGCACTTGTGGGGAAAAAAAGTTGAAGAAAACACTTTAAATGGAGAAATGCTTATAACACATTAGAAAGTATTTACACTCCCAAATAGATAATTCAGATAATTATTTGACTAGTTCAGACCAAATAAACAATTTGCTGTGAATTATGCACAGTTAGGGCAAACCTGGAAACCTATGCCCCCCAGGAGCCTCTGATAGAAGTTACCCCTGAATCAACACACAAGCTGTCATTACTTAACGAGGTAATGTCACTGACGGCAGGTGAAAGTTCTGGATGCACATCATAGCACTATGCAAATATCATTATTCATCAGAAAAATTGCTTAAAAGATTATGACCTTTCACTACTGGGTAAAATTGTAGTAATGCTTTTATCTCTGGTGATTTATTTTTTTTTAATCTTTAAGTCTATTGTACTAAAGCTTTCATATCTGAAATATTTGCCTGACCTTTTAAAAATTTTTGCTTATAAGAAAAATAATCTCAAAAGTGCAAAAATGTCCCCAAAAGAGAGAAGTTGGGTATTTGACAACTTACTCAATATTTTACTTTACTATTTAAGTAAAGAAGACAGAAAAAATATACATTATGGTTCTGGCTAGATTTCCCTCTGCAGAGTTAATCATGAACAGGAGGTCGATGTGAAGGGAAAGTTTGTTGTTGCTTATTTAAACAGTTCACGTGGAACACTCCCCAGACACTAAGCCCAAGCTCGGTCTTCACTACAGTGTTTCTGTGGCTGCAGACTGAGGTTGAAGCAGCTCCAGCAAGAAACAAGGGGGCAAGAGATCCATTGCTCTACATAGTCTTTCCATTTAACTTACCTTTTTTTTTAATTGATTCTATTAAATTAACACTTCTCCTGGCAATGTATGAACAAAGGCTCTTTCTATAAGTGTCTTAATTTTAGTATATAACCACCCCATTGAAATTGTGACACAAGTTTTATTTCTACCTCGTGAACCAAAGGAAATAGAAAACATTTAATTGTGATTCTGCTTCCATCTCCTTCTCAGGAATTAACCATACACAGAAGGCATATTTGTCACCTATTCAATATCTTATGGTTATTGTGTACTGTCGAGTCAGAACCAACCCATGGCTTATCCTCTGGTAGGTTTTCAGAGGCCTTCAGGATGCAGCACAGCATCTTGCCACTAGGCCACCAGAGCTCCCTAGTAGTCCTTAATTATTGCATTCATTGATCAGCAATTCTACTTTGCACGTAAGAAGAGAACAACAATTGAGAGAGAGAGATGTAAGAGGCCAAGCTAGCTGACTGACTGTATCGGATGGTTCTGATGTTGTGGTGCCATGTGATGGACTGGGGCACTCCAAATGCCCAGGCAGCCCTAAGGAATGCCCAGCAAAATATTCTATTTGAAGCAACTTTGTCCTAAATGAAACTACAAAAAAACTATTTTAAGTCAGCAACCAATGTCTAACTTCTGAATAATTAATTCTCTATGGTTCATTAATCACACCAAATATATGGGTGTTTCAATCTGATTCTTAATAGAATCCTGAAAGATGGACAGAGAAGTCATTTATTTTCCTCAATTAAGCTACAGTTCAGGAAGGTTAAATACCTGCACTACCAGACAATAAAAACTGAAAACATTTCCCTTTTTGGTTTGACTAATAGGAAGCTCAACTCTAAACGAAATATACAATTATGAAGGCTACTAACTTAAAGATTAGTTTTTATATTTAAAATATATGTGAAATGTTTTCTCTTCTTTAGAATTTATTGTTGCAAGACTGTCAAAAATTATATAAATTACAATTGAAAAGGGTAAATAATCTGATCAAGCACAGATTAAGTTAGAAGTAGAAATCAGGTTAAGTATAGCTATGGGGGGGTAGGAATTCCACTTCAAAACCATTGTCATCAAGTTGATTCTGACCTATAGCAAGCCTATAGGGGAATACGGAACTTCCTAAAGAGTTTCTAAGGCTGTAACCTTTTATAGAAGCAAATTTTCTCCCATGGAGTGGCTAGTGGGTTCCAACCTCTAACCTTTTGGTTTACAGTGGAGCCCTTAACAAGTGTGCCACTGGGGCTCCTTAGTACATTGACACAGCTCTAAATTATTTCAAGCGGCGGATAATGGAAATTCAGACAGTAATAACGTTTTTGATTGATTGTAATAACCTTGAAATGTACAGAAATAATGAATTTCATATTCTCAACATCATTTCCTCTTCTACAAGCACACTAATCTCATGAGCCATATAGGTGTAAGAGCCAAGCAGTCAGTAAACTTTATTTGGGAGACCTGGTTTTATAAAAGAAGGGGAGAGGAAGAGAAAAGAAATCCCCAGATAATTTTTATACACAATTTACTTTAAAGGGCTTTGCATAGAAAACAGAGGCACATAAGGCCATGAGGACATAATAAAGATATATATCCATGGGGGGAGAAGTCAGTAAACAAATGACAAGTGTAAAAAATGCATTGGCAAGGAAGGGGGGGGAACTAAGAGAAAGAATACATTCAATGCAAGTTTCCAAATTTGGTGATTTTGTTTTCTAAGGAAGAAAATCCAAGCCACATCAACTGGCATGTTTCATTTGGCTTAAACACATTAGGCAACGAGTGGGATGCAGATTGTTCATGACCCTCCTGGGAGTCCCTCTTTATCTACAATTAATTCTGTTCGTCTTCAGTTCTGATGAAAAAGGCATTCTAGTTTGCACAGTTCACAAGCTAAAGAAATACTTAATCCCTAGATGTATAAAAAATGTGACTTTTAGACTCATGATCTAAATCAGAGATTTAAATGGGAACGACAAGTGAAATTCCCCAACTGGGACAAGCCTCAGGGCCCAGGGAACGGCCAAGTCACCCACCAAACACTCAACATGACAAGCTTGGACGTGAACAGGCTCCTTTTCCTTCTAAGGGATGATCTCCTTTACCAAAGTCTGTTGCCTTCTTCCAGAAAAATCAGTAATGTTTAAATGTTCTAAAGAAGCCAGGACCTTGCTGTGCAAAACAGTAGTAAACTGAGTTTTATGAGTTTCTATCACAAGCATATAAAATGCTTTACTGAAACAACCACTGAGCTGGAAAAACTCGGGAAAAATTACCCTGAATTCCATGTGAATGCTCATAAATCTAGCCCCCCCCCCCTTTTCTCTCCCCCTTTCTGCATAAAATCCATGTCCTACATCAGCTATCCTTGGCTTTCATAGCAACTCACAATACCACGTGCAGGTCAGCAAGTGTGGACTGAAAATCTCCCTTTGTGGAGCTCTTTTGAGCGGCATATAGTATTACTATGTAAGCAGCAAATCCGGGTATCAGACGGAATATGAGGCCAAGGCTCGCTGCTAGCTGTTGCAAAGATACACTGGTAATTAACCTCAAAGGAAAAAGAAAGTAAAAAGTAACACAGAGAAGAAAAGCCCCGCAGGATGTCTAAGAAGAAGATTTTGCAATGTTGGATTATGTTCATACACAAAAGCAGTTTCAATCAGCCATCTGACAAGAGACTCATTTTCAAGTTGGGTAAGGCGGTCAAGATCCACTAGCATTTAATGTAGTATTTTGGTTATACACAAAGCCAGGCAATACCTACCTGGGACAAGCCCAAATGTACGGAAGCTGTTTCTGATATGTACATGATTTTGCCATCAGATGCTACCACAAAAACAAAGCCATCCAAAGTCTGTAAAATAGAAGAGTTTCACGTTCAGCAATGATAACCATACATTAGAGTTCAAGTTAATCATTGTCCTGGCGCTGAGATGGAAGAATGTATAAAAGTATCCACACATATTTGTTAAATGCAAAACCAGAGCTCAGTACTGTAAGAAAAACTATGTTTCATTCCCAGACCAGCTTCTCAAATGCATTTAAAGCAATTTAAAAATAATCTTATATCCACAACACACACACACACACACAAAACAAACCAACATAAAACACACTGGAGAATTCCCATCCTGCTTAGTTTAAATGCAGTAGCTTTATTGTTTGGGGTTATTTTAGCACTTAGCACAAATCCGGAGTTGTATGGTACTTAGGGGGAAAAATCAACCACTATATAGACCATTTTATGTCATAATTGGCCGCCATTTATACCACGAGGACATGCTTTATTTGCCACAATTTTCTAGTTACCCCTAAGTACCTTTTGAATGATAAATTCCATTCCCCAGAAATACCACTCCCCAGAAAATAGAACAAAATACTCAGTTATTTCAGCAGACTGTGTCTCCAGAACTAATTATTTAGGATTTACAAGTGATCAATTAATCTTCACAAAATTCAAGGGAAGGGAGAAGTGTCAATTTCTGGAAAATTAAAACTACTTAAGTGATCTTCTGGTTCTCCCTCAGTTGGCTAGCCTTCAAAAAATTTAATAGGATGTAATTATGACAAATAAAAAGGAAATTATTATATTTATGTGTGGCAAGGATAAAAAGACTGAACACTTTGAAAAATAAAACGGCATTTTATTTATCCATTCATATTTTAGACTCAGAACCAAAGCTAAGTAATAAAGTTGGAGAAAGACGGGCACAACCCATAGTGCTGCCCCATTAAAATATCCCAAATTAATTTCTGGCCACAAATTCTATTTTTACAGCATGTAATGGAAACCAGATTACCTTTGCTTTTTCTACGCCCTCTCCTTTGGGGAGGGCACCTTAAAAGTGAATGTAGTAGAAGAGAGATTTGAAAGATATCCTTGTATTCTGGTGTCTCAAACACAGTTTGGGAAATTGCTTTGCAAATTTAACTAACGTTTATTTCAACCTTGTGCAAAAGTTAGTATCTGCAACTAGCCTTACTTTCAATCTCTAACTCAACTAAAAGGGGGGAAATTTTTCAATGAACCCTTCTGAGTTCCAAAACTATAAACTTTACAGTAATTCCTAAAGTTTATAATGGTTTTGACACGTCTTTACATTCGTGCTAAACTCACAAGCGGTTGAAGAGATACACACTTCATGAAAATGACATTCGACGACCTGACTAGAACTGACTAGAGGAGTAAAAAAAAAAAAAAAAAAGTATCCTAATGAAATTTTCAAAGTTGCCAGCGGTAGCTTAAGAAGTCATCTTCTTAATGGAAAATGCTGAGCCACTCTCACAGCTTCAAATGACCTAATTCGCTTACATGTAGAGTAACAGCAAAGCAGCCCATCCGGCCACCACTCAGGAATTAATTAAAGAAACGCACACTGGAGAAGGGCGGTGTTGACTTTGCTCGCCAGGTTCTCACTGCAGTTCTCCAGCACTTAGTTGTCCCTGATATTAGTGTCACTTGTAATATGTAGAGGCATCAAATACGCGAAATACGGCTGGCGATCTGGATCTGGGAGTGAGCGAGGGGGCAGCGGGAGGGCGCGCGGGACCCGCTCCAAGAGCACCATTAACCAGGCCCTGCGCTTCGCTTTTCTGGTGTAAAAATCCATTCCCCGGAATCTCCTGTTTCCCAGCGCCAGGCTTAAAATAACGCACTCGAGAGTACTGGGGTGAGAGAGTTGTTAAAAGATCTGCTTTTTGCAAAAGCTGGTGGCTGGTCGCTGACCCAAGGCACAGTATCGTGCAGCCAACTTTTTTTTTCTTTTTCCTTTTAAAAGAAAACACTAAATAGTGCGAGGAAATGCAAAAGAGCTCTGGGAAGGCATTTTTCGGTGGCAGAGACGGATGACGGGAGGGGGAATGAATCGGCTCCTTGATGAGGTTCTCTAAAGGGCATTTGAAAGGCGCTGCGTCCCCACCAAGCGCCAGCCTCTCCTGGGAAGTGGCAGGTCGTGAGTGGAGACAGCCTCAGTGTCCTCGTGCTCAGAGAAATACTCACCAAAGGGCTAATTAGCAACTGCCCATCCAACAACTCAGCGCTGGGTCGCTGAACTGCTAACTCCTCACCATAGAAGGGCCCCCCTGTTTTACTGTCACCTGGGAGGACACACATGCTGTGTGGTATCTATCTGCCAGGCAGTCATAATCCTGGCCTCCAGCGGGGCCACTTGGGTCGACCTTGGCCAATTGCTTGACATATTAGTTGCTGTGTGACTTTGTTTAAGTTATCTGACTTCTCTGTGCCTCCAATTCCCAATGTGAAAAAAATGGGATGTGGTGTATGTAGCTAAAGGTTTAGAACAGAGGCTGGCCTGTAGGAAACTCTTAAAGAACGCCAATGTTTAATATTTTAGTATCTCTCCTTTATTGTAAACCCTCCAAACACATATTTGCCGCCAAGTTTTCGAGCTGGTACACTGTACAGCTCTGAGTGTCTTCCAGGCCTGTCTCCAGCTCCCCGCACAGCGTCTGGCTCAGAGGAGCGCGCTGAACATGTTTGCCATGTAAGCCCAGGGAAAGCGCTTAACAGTGCCCTAGGGCGCCGTCTGGGCTGGATTCAGGCGGGTGGAAGGACAGGGTAGCTGAGCTGAGGGGTGGCTGGCCCCAGGCGGCGCCCGAGGTGTTAAGCGTTTACATGCGGGCCTCCGGCTGGGCCTCGCGCGACCCAGGTGCCGGGAACCCCCCCCCATCCCTCCGCCCGCACCTCGGGGCGGTCTAGCGGGACAAGGGAGGAGGACCCGCGGGGAGCCCGGGCCAGTCACACTGATCGCAGCGCTCCTGCCCGGCTGGCGGTTCTACCTGCAGCAGGTGTGAGCCCAGCTCCTTGGCCACGCTGTCCAGCGGCCCCGCGCGGCTCGGCTGTCCCCACGCGTCTCCCAGACCTGGACGGGAAGGAGAGCACATCAGTGAGGGACGCAGTTCACATGAGGACCTCGCATCAGCTCAAGGCGCGAAGCCCCAAGCCTCCCGGCGCCCACCTCCCGGCCCCGGCCCCGGGCCGCCGGCCCGTGCGCTCTGCGCTCGTCCGCGCCCGGGTGCTGCGCGCTGGGCTGGAAGGAACCGCCCAGAGACCTGGTGGCCCGCGCGCCCGCGGCCCGTCCGTCCACAGCTGCCCTCGCGCTCGGCTCTGAAATTGCCGTTTTATTTGAAATGCCACAAAGTAATCTAATCCGCTTTGAAATAGGCCATCTTCTAGCCAAACGGGGATATCGATTTGACCCGTAAACATTCCCCTAAGAGCCCTCCCTTCTTCAGGTCTACAGCTCTCTCCCCAAACACGGGAAGCACCGGTGTCAAGGCCTGCGCTCTGGAAGGCCTGTCTGCACGTGCACGCTTCCTCCGCCCCGATTCCCCAGCTTCCCCAGACCGCCTAGGCGCCTGCAGTTCTCGCCTTTGCCATTTCCCAAGAGCTTCCTTAGGCTGAGCCTTTGGGCGCCCAGAGCCACGTGCATTGATGGTAACAGTTATCTGCTGCCAAGTAATTGGGGTTGCCTCAGTCCCTCTGCGTCTTAGTCTGCGCAGGCCTTTAGCCTCTGCCCGCCACCTCTCTGAAGGCCTCCGGTGGCCCCGGTCGCGCACCCAGCGCATCCCAGCACCTGAGCCCTCTAACCAGCCTTTAGCGACAGGCTCCGCTCTGTGCCCTCAGGGAGAAGCGGAAACGGGGGAGGCTGCCACACTCGACCCCAGCCAGCCAACAACCCATCGCAGTCCATTCTCGGGGCGCCTCGATCCGCAGAAGCTTCATTTAGCGCTGGCGCGTCCTCGAGGTGGCTGCAGCTTGGCCGGTTGCTCTGTCCCGGTCCCCGGTCCCCGCAGTGCGCGATGGAACAAAGCACATCGAAGCTCCTGGCCGGCCGAGCAGCCCCCTCGCAGGCGAGACCCCAGCGGAGTAAGCTTTGGGGACCATTAGCTTGTGCTCCAGAAATGACAGGTCTAGGACGCAGGTTTGTGGGAGCTCGCGACCGAACGGGCCCGTTCCAGGGTCGCCAAACTCACAAGGATTAATGTGTGGGTTAGTCCCCAAATTATCCTGTGTGGGCACCCTGTTCCCCAAGACCCCGCAGGAAGGTGTTTAAAGACCCTTTGGGGCAAACTGGTAACGGAAACAGGATGACCTTTCTTTTCTCCTTCTTCCGAGGGTGCAGGCAGTCCGAGTTTAGCTGTTTTCCCATAACTGACGCCAACAAGGAAAAGGCTAATTTCTAAATACCCCCCCCCCCAATCTCCCAAATATGACCACACTTTCTATTCGCGGCTCCCTCGAGCCCCCAGCCCATGGCGTGGAGGTGCTGCTTTAACCTCATGCAATTACTCCCACCGTGTTCCCCGCTGGAGTGGGGGTGGTGGCAGCGCTGCTGCAGGTCTCCGTGACACCCTGGAGGCTGGCCAGGCGGTGGCAGTTTGTAGCCCTACATACGAGGAAAGGGAAAGGACCAAGATTTTAAAAGGCCAGAAATCTCTCTCGGTTGCAGAGAAGAACGAATTGAATGAGAATTTAGGAGTTCTGATTTGTGAAAATAATCACGCGCTCGGGTGTCTGTCCTGCCCTTCCAGCCCTGGTGGGTTTGCGGCACGTTGGGAAGGAGGCCTGGACCCTGTGCCTCTTGCGGGCTCCGAGTGGAGGGTGAGCTCCTCGGGCCTCTCAGTCCACGCCACTCCTGGGGCACCGCCCGCGGGGAACCTGCGCCCTGGGACAGAGCCGCAGACCTGACTTTACAGGCAGGCTCTTCTCAAAGCCCTAGTTTTGCATGTTAAGTGAATTGGATCCACGAGGAAATGTTTCGAATAAAGGAAATATTCGGATGTTTAAAAACAACCTGCCTCATTATAATGTCCTCCCCCCACCAAAAAAAATCCGATTGCCTGTTGAGTCTGTGGGGAGCTGACCATACCATCCTTCTGGACCCGGTGAAAGGTGGCAGAAGCAGGAATATGTGCCATCTGGGTAGGAACTTTCCTCCACATCCCCTCTATCTGTCCCATCTCATTGGGTGGTAGTGTTTTTACCTTTATATTTAGAAAGTGCTACGAGTGAAGCCCTCGTATTTGCTCCATAAACATCTGTTGTGCAAAACTCAGGAAATAAAGCAGGGTTACTAACAGAATAACAACAGCAAAATTGAATTGAGAATGTAATTTACATACTTGAACAAGTAAGGTGCTGGGTCCTTCACCTTTATCTGTGGGCCATAAGAAGGCTTGAGCGGAAAATGGATGGGCAAATATTAAAAACTGAACCAAAACCAAAACTCAACCCTAGGCTAAGCTGTCCAAGGTGATCATCGGTTGGTGGCCTGTTTGGCTAGATCCTGAGAGCGGTTGAGGGTCTGGCCTGTGGCTTCACCGCCCTAGCTGGAGTCACACAGGGCAGTAGAGGCTCTGAACTCTTGGAAGTCCAAGAGTGCTGGGTTTCAAAGAGCTGCTGATGAGGGCAAGGCCAAAGGGAAATGGAGACTAGGCTGAGAAAGCCCACACACCAAAACCCTCTACCTCCCCACAATTCAGTTAGTTCCCTTCAAAAGGTCAGCTGTTTGAATCTGCCAGTTACTCCATGGGGGGTGGGGGTGAACTTAGTAGACATCTGAAAAGATTTAGACTTTGAAACCTTACAGAGGGCGGTCCTTCTATGCCAGAATCAACCAAGGGTAGTAATTTTTTATTAAGCAGGGGAAGGGGGTAGGCTGCCACCGACTGCCTGAATAGCGTACCTTTTTATATATGTGTGCGTGTGTATGTATGTATGTGTTTATTTAATTTTTTTGTGCATGTACTGTCAAATCGGAGGAGATTGGCCCGCCTTCTCCAAGAGAGCATCTGGTGGACTCGAACCTCGTACCTCTGGGCTTGCAGTGCAGCTTCTTGCCACTAGGCCACCAGAGCTCCCTAAATAGGATATCTCTTTGCTGGGTGGGTGCTCATGCAGTCAGTCAACAAACAGCTCTAATCACCCAGCTAGGCAGGGCCTGAGCTAGGGCTCAGGGGTGGGGTGCTCACCAGAACCTCTCCCTCGGGGAAGCAGGATTATATCAGAGCAAAGGGAAGAAAATAAAGGGAGAGGTAGGTTCCCTCACTGTGAAGGGGGGAGGGGCGAGGCTCCTTTTCAAAGGAAGAGACAGACTGGAGACTTGCAGGAGGCATGATGCTTCACCTCCAGCTGAGGACCCAGGGGCAGGACTTGCTCTGGCCACCCAGGGGGAAAGGCCTCAAATGGGACAGAACCCAAGGTGGGCAGGTTTTCTATCATTCCCAGAGGGGTGACCACCAATATCTAAGCTGATGGCAAAGAGCCTCTTGAGGACCTTGCCAAAACGAGATGGGGTTAAATACAGGAAAATACTCATCCGGTTTGCACTCCTGCTGCAGGAACACTGGGTCCGGGGCTTTGAAAAAGTCAGAGTGTGTTTAGAGGGCCCCATTCAGCCCATGGGCGCTTTCCCTCCTTCTCCTCTAGTTGGGCCTGTCTAGGTCATCAAACCAATTTCAGCAAAAACAACTGCTACCTTTCATTTCCTCACCTCTGCAATGAGATTACATGAAGTCACTGGGTGGCCCAAATCATTACTGCTCCACTGCTAACCGAATCCACCCAACAGTGCTTTGGAAGGCCAGCCTGGCCACCTGCTCCCGAAAGGTCACGGCCCTGAAAACCTGAGGGAGTACAGCTCTATTCTACACATGGGGTCTCTGTGAGCCCAAAGCCACGCTGTGGCAATCCTTGCTTTGGGGGGGTTAGTGCACACGTGTCTGGAATCACATGAATGAACTCTCAGGGGTTGCTAAGAAAAAGGACTGTGGGTGAGCTGCTGCCATCAGCTCTCCCAGCCTCCTCTTGCCTTGTTGTCATGTCATTGTTGATTGTCTTGGAGTCCAGCACGACTCATAGCGACCCTATGAACAAAAGGCCTGAAGCCCCTCTACAACTATCAACGTTTATCAAAGTTCATAGGGTTTCCGGAGGCATGTTATTTAGAATATGGATGCCACTCCTGCGAGGCCCCGCTTTTCCTGATAGCTCACTCCCGTTGCCCTCCTCGGCTTAACTGTTACCCCTCAGCTAGCCGCTGGGACTTGGTGGCATTTTGCACATCCTGGGCTGTCTGAGGACATACATCACACTGATTTAAAATCACTCCAGTCAGGAAACATGGAGAAGAATGGCGACCTGGCCCACTCCCCATTTACTGTCCTTGCCCACTTCACTGAGGCGTGGGCAGTGACCCCAGGCGCCCCAGGCCCAATCTGCCCGTAAGATGGGTCCCCTGGCAGCTGGTGTCCTCAGGATCTAGTGCAACCACCCTCAGGAGCAGAAGCCCAGGGACTCCAGCTGCGGGGTTTTGAACTCTTGTGAAGGGAGGTGGGCAGTGTGTGTGTGCAATTAAGAGACTCCATTGTTTTCATTTTTACAGGCTTCTCTTGAGACCCTGGGAGATGTAGTGGCTGAGATCATGGCCCTGGTCATGCCCCTCAGAAGGTCAAGGCACACTTTAGGTCTCAGCCCTGCTCCTTCCTATCTCTTTGGGTTCCTAAAAGGTCCCATCTCTTTTTCTCCCCAACCTACAATGGTCTCCTGAGGTGTCTAAAGGATGCTAAGTGCAGCACCAATGATCGGATTCGGGGTAAGGAGGTGCAGGTGGGAAAGAGGCTGGAATCAGGTTGTGTTTGCAGGAGCCCAGCCTGCGACATAATACTTGCTCAGCTGGGTATCTGGGTACCTAGCACTGACTGCGTAGGCTTTGGAAGGATGTGATGGTGTGGGATCACAGCGGCTGCTGCAGGCACTCAGGAGTCTCCCAGCACCGCTCTGCACAGCCAGGGCTGGTGTCCCCACTGGGGCCACCGCATAGGGTCCGCCCGTGGAGTTTGGCGGCCCCTAGGGCCGCATGGAGCAGAGCGGAGCAGGTAACTTGAGCCTCTAACTTGAACCACCTGCGGGTCCCTTCGTGCACAAACCACCAGCTGCTCCAGCGCCAGGGTCTTTCCCTCCGCACCTGGGCCCCAGACTGGCAAGCTTCAAACTAGAGAAGGGAGCTCTGATAAGCACGGGATTCTAAAAGAAAACAACAAAACTACATTATTATAAAAATTAAGTTTTGTCCTTACAAAAATTGTCAGGCTTTGACAAAAGTCTTGTGTCTGTTACACTGTTTCATGCCCACTTCCCCTAGACCAACCTCCTCGCACTCCGCTTCGTGGAGCTCACAGGCTGTGCTTGCACGCGCTACGTGCTGAGGCACCACACTGCAACTTAGTCTAAACCCAAAGGGCATTTCTAGCCAGTGCATATCAAGAACTCTGAACCCTGCGCTTCTTTATTAAGTGTGCAGATGACATTTTCTAAGTAAACGGCAGTGATGCATGTCTAAATGTCCCTTCCTCATCTTTCCCAAGGGCCTGTCTTGGTCTTTAAGGTTTGGAGAAGAGGAAAGATGGTGCCTGGTTTTGGAATAATGAAAGGCTTCTTCCCTTGCTAGTCTGCTTCACTTTCCAACTCCATTTCTAAACGGGGACCTCTGTCCAGCCGTCAGTGTTCTGGACTGCAATTTGACTGGAGGGAGCCTCTAACATCCCACAGTCTGGCGTGAGGATTCAGGCTCCCGGGACGCTGCGCGGGTCTTCTCTAGTAGGTTTGGCTGAAAGCTGCCTGGTGTCCTTCCGCCACCGCGCAGCCGCAGTGCACTTTCTTCCAAAGAGCAGTAACTTCTTCCTCTCCGCTAAGCCATTAACTCCAATCTTTCTCCCCAAATGCCCCATTCTGCCCGGGGAACCTCGCAAACTCCCTTCGTGAATGAATGGAAAACACATCTGCCGGGCCCAGCCCTGCGTCTATTACTGCCTTTCCAACCACCATCAAAGTTTTCAAACTCCCTTTCTGAAGCCAGCCATCCCCTCCCTTCTGTTGCTTAGACTTTAAATCCTCTGGGAGGAGACTGCCTAACTTCCTCCAGCAAAGTCGCCAGATTCCAAACGCGTGGTAGCCCAGAGTTAGCAGCTCAATTCCCTATGGACAAGGTCACCAGCACTTCTGAGTTTTTGAGCGTGAGTTGGGGAGACACGGTGCAGCCCAGAGGACAGCAGGCCTTCACTGAGCTCCAGGGGCCCACCAAGGGATGGCCACCCTGGCTTCCTTTCCAGCTGCATCTCCGGACCTCAAAGGAACGACCAGAGCGAGCTCACGTTAGACTGACTGCCAGCTGCAGGGCATTGCGGGTTGTCATATTTGATCCCAGAAGCCCTGTGTTATGACATAATTGCCAAAAAGACTCATTGTACAGAGGAGGATGGAGTGCAGAAGAGGAGGTTCCTAAATCTGACTGTAAAAACTGCATGCACCCCAAAGCCTAAGAGTGGCCTGGGGAGGGGGTGGGGGATCGATGAGAGTGCCCACTTCCTTCCAGCTACTTTCCACAGCCAGGGCTGGGGGACTTGGTCATGAACAACTTCAGGTCTTCCCCCTCCCTGAGAATGTCCAAGATAAAAGACAGCGAGGCTCCCCAGGACTGAAAGCAGGAGGACCTGCACAGCTCCGGTGGTGAGGGGCCTTGGCAAAGTACCTGTACCCAAGTGTAGAAGGTTACCATCCTAACTTCAGCAGTCCCTTTGTATTGTAAGGAGTTTCACTGCCAGCTCAAAGACAGGTGGTTTGAATCACCTCCACAGGAGAAAGATGAGCAATCTCCTCTCAGGTGATTTACACTTCGAAAAACTCACTGGGTGGTCAGTCATGGGTTGCTTCTTACTAGGCAGCAAAAACCAGAAAGAAGATTCATTTTCCGACTTTTAAAAGTTTCACTTTTACCTCCAGATCCTTCTTTACCGAGGGGCCTCTCTTGCTCAGTGTAAGCCTTCTGTCCACGGGGAAACTCAGAGGTAATTAGGGAACTCTCCACCACTCAGGACTACCCTCTCCAGAACAGTCTTGACCTCCGAGGGTGTGTCTAGGTGTCTCCCACTCCCACCCTGCTGCACCCATTTCAGACCCTAGTTCCTCCAGGGCAGGTTAGATTTTTAAGAGGTCAGCCCCATGAACAAGTTCTTTTGCACAATCCAGGTATTTCTCAAAGTACTTTTCCCTCCCAGATTCTTGTCTTCGCAACCCGTCTCCATTCAAAACTGACTTCAGAAGGCCTCTGTCTTAGGCCACAAGGTTAAGAGTCATCTGCTGGGGACCCAGGCCTTTGCTCCAGGCCTGGTACCACTCCTTATTCACAACCCCACAGGTGCAGAGACATCTAAACTTACAGTCAGCAACCCCATGCTAACCATAGTTAGCCTTGAAGGTCAGTCCTACAAGACCACAGGTCCACATCCCAGCCACCCTTGACTGCAATTGGCCAAGTAAATCTGTCTCAAAGCGCCTAAGTCCTGACTCCGTTCCCCACCAACCTTCAGAAATGGTGCTCTAGTCCCGGCGGTTCCTGTCCCAAACGCCTGCATAGTAAATTTCCCAGATCAAGAACCCACGGTCAGCTTAAACGTCGGCAGGGTTCTGCACCCCCACCACTTCCCAATATTCAGCAGGCTGTCTGGGAAATGACTGACCCAGAAAGGCTTAAGATACAATCAGTCCTCTTATTTGAAATAATCGGCAATAATTTTACCCTGTTTCTTCAAATGTTTTTGTTTCGGATTGCAGGGCTAGTTAAGGAGAAGTCACCGGTGCCCTGCACGCACTGGTTTTGCGCCGATTTTGTTTTATGCCCACACCCTTCCATCTCCTTCTGGGAAGACGACTTGGCCCTTATAAAACGCAATTCTAGTTTCATTTCCACGAAAACTGCTGACAGAAAGTAATCATTTCAGACAAGAGAGTACCTTGGAATAAACAAAACAGCAGCCTCAGGGCGCAGAGCAGAGAGCAAAGGGTGGTCGCTTGAGATGAAAGGAAAGGGGACGTTCTGGAGGCGCTGAGGGGCTAGCGCAGGGCGCTCGGCGGATGCGGGTTTGAAAAGGAAGGAACAGAATGCTCGCCAGGCTTCTTTCTGGGTCTGGTAGGAGAGGGGTCTGCTACAGAGGGCTCCAGCCGGGAAGCGCAAGACAAGGCCACAGCGCCAGGCCGCGGGCTCCAGGGGCCTCCATGTCCAGCGCCCCTGCCTGTTCTCCTTGCCGCCGCGGCCGCCAGGCCCTAGGCTCTCGCACACAGGTCCCCTGTGCGCCACCCAGGAGTTGGTGAGAAGTGCAGCTCCTGGCTGGGAAATGATTACAAATAACAGCATAGGGGCACTGAAAGCAAAAAGGCCAGTCACTGATTTCCTCCTTGGACTGGACTGTGCGCCTGACTAGGGATGGAGTTACCAACGGCGTCCAGTCGCCAACGAGCACCTGTCTGCCACATTAGAGGCCGGTGGGTGCCCTCTTGCCACATTTGCCTCTCTACCAGGACGCTGGCTTTGGGATTGTTGAGGCCCGTGCAGCTCTCACTCTCCGGACCTGAGGATCTCCTGGAACCCACCCGGCCCCTCAGACTAGGCCGGAGGGACAGATACTCTGGACGAGTTTGGGCGCTGTACCACCAGAGCACCAAACGGTATGGGTGACCAGGCCCCTCAGAAACCAGCTGCTAGGTGTTGTTCTGCCTGGAGGATGTGCGCGCTGGAGTGCCAAACCAGCAACCCTGTCCCCCTTCAATACCTACTTGAGAGTTTATAGCTCTAATCGGGGAAGCTCAGGCCCACCTACCATATTCGAAATAATCACCCCCTTCTCCTCTGCCCATCTGACTCGGGCTCTCTGACGGTCTCTTCTAACCTGACCACCCACTCCCAACCCAAAGGAAGGTTGGCAGAGAAAAGGGTCGGGAGGCCAGTGTCTAGGTGGGGACCCTCAGGAGGCTGCAGGCCCGGGCCTCGCTTTCCCTCCTCAGAAGGAGGCACAGTGGGAGGATTAAGGAATTATTGGGTGAGCTAAAGATATGATATAATAATAATAATAATAATGGAACGAAAGAGAAGAAAAAGGAAGGAAGGAAGGAAGGAAGCGGAGAAAGGAAGAAGAGAATAACCAAACCAAACAAATCCACCCCAATGGACTGACATCCCCATTTGGAAATCTACTGTGGCCAGAGCAACTCCTGGTTCGCCCCGCTCAGTCCGAAGCCGGCAGGTGGTGTGGTCGCCCAGGCCCACCTCTCTCCTGCCCTCCGTATCCGACCCACGGCGCGGCGGCCTCGCGGATCTGGCCCGGGTTTGGCCGCCGGCTCTCGGAGCCCCGAGCGCCCGCACGAGCCTCACCTTCGGGGAAGACGGCGCGCATCTTCAGGTAGCTGGTGGTGAGCCGGATGATGGACGCCTTGTCCAGCTGCGACGTGATGGCTGACGGCAGCGGGAGCAGCTTGGCCAGCTCATAAAACTCGCCATTTTCCTTCTCCCTCCTGGTCTTGGCCGCATTCTTGGACTTCTCCTTCATCGCGCCTCGGCTCCGGGCATATTAGACCCGGCCGTGCTGGAGGCCCGCGGAGCCCCGCGGCTCGGGGACGACGGGGTCTCGGCGGGTCCTCGGGGCCAGGTGGGCGCGCACGGGTCGCAGGCAGGTGCGCGGCGTGTCCAGGGCGTGGGGGGAGGCCGCTGGGCAGCCGCGGGCCCCGCTCTCCACACCGCCGCCGGGGTGCAGTCTCTCGGCCGGTCTGTACTACTGGCTCGCTGGTCTGGGGCTCAGCGGTCACTGTGGGGCAGAGTGACCAGCAAGGGGGCGGCGGTGCGCTCAGTCTTTCGCCCTGAGTTCGCAGCCGTGGTCGAGGGGCGCCTCTTGGCTGGAGCGCAGCGAGGGCGGCGACCGTGGAGCCATGGAGCGCGGGGCGCCGGGAGCGGGCAGCGGGCCTGGCCGGGCGCGCTCTCCGGGGCTCCCTGCCGCCCCCTGGCCCTGCGACGCGGCGCCCGGAGCCGGATCTGTCCCGGGGCTCCGCAGCTCCGCAGTCCACGTGCGTCGAGGCCGCGTTTGTTTATGGCGGAGCCGCCTGCGGGCGGAGCCCTCAGTCG
>NW_006399801.1:7825660-7851413 GCF_000299155.1 Elephantulus edwardii
GTCTCGGCTCCCGACCCCACAGCGGCCAGGGAGTCACGGACGCGCCTCCGCGCTAGGGCCTCCGGGGACTCTCCCAGCGGAACCCCGCGCGCTCCCGGCTCCAGAAAGTGGCGGTGAGTGCACGCACCATGCAGCGGGATCCTCTCCTGCCGCGGGACCTGGGGTGGGGGCGAGGAGCCTGGAGGAGGGGGGAAGAAGGGAGCGCCCAGAAAGCCACTGTGGCTGGGCGGGGGGTCACGCGTGGGTGCAGCCTAGAGGAGGTGGCGCGAACCCCCCAGGCCGAGTGGAGCTGCGCGAAGACAGAACCGGGGAGTCGGTTCGCTCCAAACCCTCAACTCCTTCCAGGTTTTGGAGTAGAAAGAGGAGCACTCCAAAGAAAGGACACTCAGCCACCCTGTCCCCAGGGAGAAGGCTAGGGAGCTTGAGAATGACCCTTCTGCCCTTTATCGTCCTGAGAGGGGATTGGCGCCTTCTCCGGAGGGACACTAGGCCTCCGGGACGCGAGCACTGGCTGGGGGAGCGAGGGACCCGAGGAACTCAGCGACAAGGCCCGGCCCAGCGCAGCTGCGGAGACCCTGCGCGGAAACCCCAGCCCCTGCAGCGCCGTGAGCAGCCGCTTCGGTCCTGCTCAGCTGCCCGGGAACTACCGCCCCGCCGGCGCTGCAGGGCGAAATGTCTGCACGTGAGCGTCGCTGGGCGAGCCGCGGTGAGGGCAAAGTGGGGCAGAAAATAGTGGAGAAGGTGGGCAGTTACACACACGCAGCCCTGAGCGGCCTGGCTCTCAAGGCCACACTGGCCTGTAGAGGCCTCCAGGCTGTTTTGCGATTGTATTGCAGACGGAGGGGCGCCCACCGCGGTTCCAGACAAACCAGGAGGCGGCGGGGGTGGGTAGATGCAGCACAAGCCCCTTTTGCAAGAGGAACGATCCTCCAGCTGCGTGCAGACGCGTGTACCGCGTGTTCCTGGGGTTCAGCGTACAGGGCCAAGGAAACACACAGGGTAGTCCTTTCGGGCATCTGGATCCTCGATTTTCATCCATTTTCTCACCTGCATGCTCAAGCCTGTGGATCCAGACGTGGAGGTCAACATAGAGAGGGGCGCCAGGGGCCTCTCTTGGATATAGTGACCTCAGTTTTTGGTGCCCCCATTCTCTCCCTCATCTCCCCTGCCCATGCATACATTGCATAACGACCCAGCCCCAACCTACCTTTCCCGCGTTGGGAGGACCGTAGGTCATGCCCTGAGATTGTAGCAGGCAATCCCAGACCTTTTCCAGGGACTTCTTTGAAGGTCAGAAGTATGAAGACTTTTTGAGGCTGTGCAGGGCGATGTAGGGTCATAGAGGGCCATCGCTTGTGGGGAGACCTGCCTTTGGCTCTTGCTCATGCTGTGCACCCAGCTGAACTCTAGAGCCTCTGGCTTCGTTTCCCTGGGCTTGTGCATCGCAATGGGACGCGGGGTCGATGGCCTTCCTGGCATGTGCACTAGGAGCCCCATGCACCGAAAAGCCGGCATTTTGCCTGGGAGTTAAGGATCCAGGCACGCTTTACTGTTTCCAGCAGCTCACGGAGGGTCGGAGCAACGCGCGCGCGCGGGAGGAGGCTCTTGGTGCCAAACCCGGACGCGTTGGAGTCTGGCAACTTCCCTCCTGGAGTCTGGCGCTAGGTTGCACTGACAGTTCCGGACTAGAGGCTTCGCCGGGGAGAAGCGGCTCAAGAGAGAAGGCATTGCAAGCTGGGCCCCTCTGCAGCTTCTACCAACAGCCCTCAAGCGCGCCCGGCACCTCCCGGGCTTCAGGAGGATTTAATGCTTCCCTCACCCCCACGATTTCCGACCCTCAATTATGGACCCCGGAGAATTCCTCTCAGGCTTGAAGGGGATTATCCAGATCGCAGAAACATGGCTAAGTGGAAGAAGGAGAAACCCGACAAGTAACAAGAACGGAAACTTCCCTCGAACCAAATTGCCCTGATTTTATAGAAAAGCGCCCTTGAGATCCTGCTGCCGGGTTCTCACAGTGGCAGCCGCTCTGCTAGCATCCACAAACTACATTTGGATCAGAGTTTGAAGAGAGGGCATGACAGAGTTTTAAAAAAATGTTTGAGTGTTCGGCGCTTCCAGGAGAAAAGCCTCTCCCAGCAGACATCCAAATTGTCCACGAATCCTTCTCTCTTACATACGTACACACACACACAGAGAGAGGAGAGAGAGAGAGAGAATGAGAATGAAGGAGAATATGAGTGTGTGTTGTGGGTCTGTGGTGGTCTGGACAGCAAGAGCTCAGGGTACCCAAAGTGCTTATGGGTGGGCCTGGGGGGCAGGACAGAATACAGTGCGAGAAGCAGTGTAGGTACAATCTGGAGTCTGGTTGTACCTGCCACAGGCCTCGCCCACCCAACAGAGAGCCCGAGGGTTCCCACAGTTGAGGTCCTTATATTGGAGCTCTTTGTTAAAAAGAGCACCAAACAAATGGTAATTAGTCGGTCGGGGCATCTGCGAAGCCACGATGAGGACACCTGCTGGGAGCCTGTCTGTTAGGCAAGAACGATCCCTGGTGGGCACGACAGCAGGTCTACAGTCCAGCGCCTTGACCAGACAGAGTTCCTGGACTGGCTTTGCAGGTACTGGGGGAGAGACATGGAAAAAGTGGGACGCTGGGTTAAGGCCATCAGCTAGGTAAGGAGCATTTCCCTACTGGCTCTGAGACCCTGTGTGGCAGGAGGAGGGCGAGAGAGAAGTAAAGGTCGCAGGGGTCACATCCAAGCTCCAGCAACTGGCCTCCTACCCGGGTGCTCCTACCTCCAACTTTGTAGCGCGTGGGCTCGTGCTTGCCTGAGGGCACCCCACGGTCCTCGGGCACCCCCCCCCCCTTTTACCCTCCCTATCTTGTAGGAATTTTCCATTAGGAAACTGATCTGGAAGAAATTGAAGTACTAAAAGGAAAGGGGCGGACCTGGGCCGCCGCACATCTGCTTGGCTTTTCCGCTTCAGATGCTGCGCAGTCGTTTCACCCGGTTCCGCAGCGGGCTCCTACCTGGGGTGCAGCCGGCATGGACGCCGCCTTTCCGTGAAACCGTGAGGGACGGGCATGCGCGGATATGGGGCCTGAGGGAGGCTGCTGCGGGGACAGACAGGCATTACAAACTTTTTCTCTAAAGAAGGAAGGTAGGAGGAAGTCCTCCATTCCTAGTACTGGATGGATTTGAGGGAGGTTTCGAACTTCTGAAGTGATGTTTAAGGAGAGCTTCAAACGCTCGCTCGAGCAAGCAGACGTAGCAGACAACCTAGAACCTAGGGAACGTGAGCAGAGTCGAGGTAAGCCAGTTAAGCCCCAAACGCACGGCTGGCTTTGATTCGGAAACCCCTTTTGCATCCAGCATCATCGCATCTCTGACTACCATGGCTGGAGGGAAGCCTTAGCCCAAGCTACCAAAAAAGTGTGTGTTTCTCATTCATTTCCTCCAAGAGTAAACTGGCAAAAGCCAATGCAACAGAGAAGAAAAATGCAAATATTTTCCACAAATAGGGGGTGGGAAGGTGGAAAACTTGAGAGGCCCGGAAAAACAGGGCAGTCCCATCAAGTTCCAACCTTCACAGGTCTCTGTTATAAACCCTATGCGAACATCATTAACTAACTTTTTTTCTAGTACTTTTCAAAAGGAACAGATGACAATTACCATATTACCCTCATTGCTTAAAAACAGTTACAGGTACCCAAAGCAATTTCGTAATTTGTTATTCTTGGAGAAGTCAAGCCAAGTAGCCTGCTCTGTGCGCTTGTTTCCAAGCTGTTGAAGGGAAGAAGTTTGCTTCTTTTCTTTATTTTGTTTTAAATAAATTCTTCCACTGACCATTATTCTTTCAGGAAAAAAAATGTCTGCCAAAAACTCCGTTGGCTGTTCGTTAGATTACATCGGGCTGAGACAGGCTCACCTCAGTGGGGAATTCTGGAGAAAACAAATCGGGTGTGGGTGGCAGAACCATTTCGCACCTAGGCGGACAGGTTCGGTGTCCGTGTGTGTCCATCCGGTGGGGATGGGAGCTCCTTGAGACAGATTCTGAAAGCCTGAATCTCTGGAAGAGCTGGTCTTTCTAGGATTAAGTCGTGTAGTTTGCAGATGAAGGAGCGAGGGGAGGTTGTCACAATGCCCCCTTGAGAGATGAAACCGCTATTTTGCCCCCACCCCTCAAGTCACTGCATTTAGGGCAATAAAAGTGACTAGTGCCATTGATAATTAATTATGTTGTTGTGTTCCATAGTTGACCCTCCACAGCGGGTTTTCAGAGGCAGTCTTTGAACCGCTAATCTTTGCGTGGACAGCGGAGCTCCTCACCACTCAGCCATTAGTAGAGTCTGAGCAAGGGCTAAGGAGCTGGATGAATGTAGTCACAATTGAGTTCTAGTTTTACCTGTCGAAGGGGTGAGTCCTTAAGAAGGCATTTTCCTTTCCCTCCTTTCACACGTTCTTAGCTTTTCTTCCTCTTCGTTCCCCCTCCTTCGCCCCATATCTGGGAACTTCTGCGGAGCGCGCGCAATCAATCCGGTGTCCTGCAGAGAGCGCAGGGGTGGAGAGGGGGGGTAAGCGCAGGGGTGGGGACCGCGGTGCGGGTAGACCCACGGGGAGCCCACGTGGCCGCACCGTCCTCTCCCCGCGCGAAGCCTCTCACACCAGCTTAACGGAAATGTCACTTCAAAATCCGGAGGTCTTCTAGAAACGATTCCCTAAGGCCTCCCACAAGCCAGGATCACGCTCAGACCGAACATCCGAAACGCCTCGGTGGCTGTATCAGCTACCCACCGCCTGGAAATGTGAAAACCATTCGCTCCTTAGCGATATCCCTGAAACAGCCCTTTGAACACAACATCATCGTCATCAACAAAGAAAAACTCCCGTTAAAAACGAAGCCCCAAATACTAAAAAGAAAAGTCTCTGCTTATCAGAGAAAGCGTTAAGAAAACGGCTTCGGCTTTAATGCGCCCGCCCCTCCTCCCCTCCCGTAACAGTGAGCTCTGGTGGCCTAGAGGCAAGAAGCTGCGCTGCCATCCTGAAGCCAAGCGGTTCGGGGTCACCAGCTGCTCCGCAGAAGAAGGATGGGCAATCTCCTCCTGTTCGATTAACTGCCTTTGAAAACTCTCCGGAGAGTCGGCTATGGGTCTGTTCCGATTCTACGGTACACAACAACAATAGGTAATAGCACGGAAATAGCTCTCGTCCACCTTTAACATGGGGCTGGCCCTGTGCTGGACATTGTATCAGTATTTCCGAGACACAACTCATTTTATTTCATTAACAAACGGGGTCTGTTTGCCAGGTAAAATGACTTGAGATAAAAAAAAAAAGTTAAGCTAATTCATTCGAGGTTTGAGTCGAGGAAGTTACAGAAAAGCCAGCGCGCAGGCGAGTGAGTTGAGCTGGTCTCCTGTAGCGCATGGCCCTCCCTCCCCACCAAATCCCAGCCCTTTCCCGCTTGACTCGGATTTTTATATATTTTATTTATTTTTAAAATCCAGCGTGGAGTTTTCAGAGGGATGTATCTCGGAGAACACGCCTTTCCCTTTTGGGAGGAGTAGGAGGTCCTGTCCTCTATCTCTTCCAGCTCCAGTGGACTAGGGCCAGTGGGGGCCTGAGCCTCTTGGCCGGGAAGAAGCCAGGACGCCGGCGCGGCAGCGTGGGAACCACGCCCGGCAGGAGCCTCCGCACGCTGGCTGCCGGTCCGCCGGAGACCTTGTAGGGGCAGGTAGCACGGTGAAAACTTCATCAGACTCCTTGGTGACCAGAAGCCTCCTTAATTTTCCGGGAGGGGCTCGCGCGCTTGCTGAGGACTCGGGAGAAGATTAATTAATTCGTATAGACTTGTTTCCCTTTGCCGGTTAAGTCCTGGAACGCCTGCGCTGAGAGAAAAATTCGCGAAAGGGGGCGCAGCGTGCACGACGATGGCGAGGACAGAGTGCACTGAGGGGAAGGGGCTCGTGCTCACCCGGGCACAAGGGGCTGCGAAATGCAACGGGCGAGTTTGTACTGCGCAGGGCACGGAGCGCCTCGGTGCGCTCAGGGCCGGTGGCTGGGAATGCGCGAGGCTGCGCGCCCAGGGCATGTATGTGACGCGCAAGAGCGTGCCTGGCGCCACGCGGACATCAGTCTGAGAGGAGCAGCCCACGACCGCTTCTGGCTCTGTGCCCCCTCAAACCTCCTTCTCATCCCCAACTTCCACACACTGTGAGCTAGAAGACCAGGCTGGTGGGAGAGGGCAGGACCCGATTTCGATGTCCATAGAATGAATGGGTAAGAGGCAGGGGGCAATCAGTATCTGTTGTGGAGCTTTTGACTTCACCTTAATCCGAGCCTGAGTCATACCTCTACCCAGACAGGGAGGCAAGGTCTAATCCAAAGTCAAATTCTAGCGCTGGCGGCGCGGTCCTGTTGGAGAAAAAAGGTCCCAACCCCCATCTACAGTCTCGCCCTCCCACCTTTAACTACCCTGAGGCAGAATTCCTTCTGGTTAGGTGCCAGAGAAAATACCTCAAGGTAAGAGGCACAGGCGGAACAGGTTATAGAGCAAAACGAAAGACTTTTTTTAAAAAAATCACTGCATTTTCTCAGTTCAGGAATATTTTGTCTGTAAAAAAGCTCAGCTAACTGATAAACTACAAGGTAAATTCAAACGGTTATGGAGCATATTGGGCCCCAGTTCCAGCCCCCTCATCATTTTTGCAGAGGGTGGAAGTGAAATTATTCTGACGAGTGCACCCATGCTCTTTTCACCCTGGGGCTGTGGACAAAGACATTATTTCATTTGATTGTGGAATTCTCCTCTCGCTCCCTTCCCAGGCAGCTTTCACACGCGATGGGGCAAGTCCTGGGGCGCCGCCTTCTGCCTGGGGACAGATTTGCCATGTGCAGGGCCCTTCTCATTGCTTTCTTCCTTCAGAGTCTAGCCTCTTTAGGGGGTTTTGAAGGGCTGGTTTGCTTCCAAGATTGAAGCCAGTTAAATCTCTTTTGTGATATGAAGAAGCCCTAATGCTACTGGCTTCTATTCAGAAGGTCTTTCTTTCTTTGGTTAGTGGCTTCCAACTGCAGTTGGGAAGAAACTTAAGTCCATAAGGGCTTCAGTCTAAGAAAGTCTCTGGGACACTTGTATGTGGTGGTATAGGGTCGCTATGAGTCTCAAACTGGAGCCCCCCCCCCCCCCCCGACAATATGGTGGGAGAAACCTAGTTTCCATTTCATACTTGAATTTGCCAGGCCTTGAGCTGTGTGAGTGGTAGGGAGCTGGACACTTGGAGGAGTTTGTTGAAACGTAACTTTTGAACAAAGACAAGATGGAGTACCCAGGCACTATTGCCTCTGGACTTCCCAACGCTATATTTGGACCCAAAGTGACAGCAATAAGCACTAGTAAGAGTGAAAAGAAATGCTCTGGGAAGCTTACATGAGAATCTGCTTTAAATCCTAGCTAGTTGGGGGTGGGATCAGGAACAAGATCATTGATTGCCATGATTACCTAGGGGGAAAACAAATAGTGGTGTTTTTTGAAGACTACTTAAGGTAATTGACCAGAAAATATCTCCCTATTTGAGCAACATAATGAGCACTCCCACTAAAAGTTAATTGGCATTTATATTTTTGCATAGCCTGTGCCAACAGCATAATTTTTCTGGAGAAGCTGTGAGTTCTAACAGACAGTGTTGGATGCCAAGATAGGGATACCTGCGAAGAGTGCTAGGGTATTCCAAGGCTGATCCTGCCTGTCCCCTATAAGAGTATGTAACTGGACTATGCTTGATAGTTTGCCCGCTAGACGTTGGGTTTTCTCAAGGTAAATCAAGAAATGGAAATTAATACTCATTATCTTGTCAAATATTGTCATTCTTGAGTGACTTTGACTGAACTAAGGAGCAAGAAATCTTCCTACTATATATCACCTTGAAGAGAGTTTAAAAACTGAAACCTTCCAACTGCGAGAAGGACAATAATATAGACACAGTGAGGATCCAAGACGTGAGGGGAAGGTAGTATCAGAGGGGTAAAGATGGGCAGGGGGCTAATTATAGGGTCACACAATTTGATGGGGGGTAAGTAAAGGGAAAGATCTGGTGTGAATAATAATGTATTTAAACTTTGTAAGTAAAACAGTATAAAATAAAAATTTCATTTAAGAAATAATTTAGACACAGACATTTTTAGCTGGAATGAAAGGAAAAGGGCCCCTGGTGGGGATTTTTTAAAAAGTTATATTTATTGAATGTCCTTTGAATATGGTATGATATAAATGCATTTTTCTCAATATGTTTGTTAATCTGAATCTCTCTAAAAACGCTTTGTGTGTGTGAATTGTGAGGCTCATTCTCAGCCAAGATGACGAATGCATTTCTCAGGAATCCATACCATGCTTTAGAGGGGATTGTCTCTGTTCATCATAGAAAACTGCTTCACTCCACATACTTTAGGTGATGGTTGTCAAGGGAACCTCGGGGAGACTCTTCAGGAGCGTCTCTAAAACCATTATTCATAATTAAAAAATGATTCATAGAAATCAACAGAAAAATTATTACAAGTTATGTTCAAACACGTTTTTAGGCCATGTGGAAAAAATAAAATCATTACGGTCTGGTTGGGTAAGACTGCTTTCCAGCCTTCCCTTAACTGAGCTGAGATGGTTCTGGCTTCATAGATGTGAGAATGACCAGCAGACTGCTCTCCTGCGCTCAGGGACACTATATTTTCTCCATTTGCTTCTAAGTTGATAATGCAAGTTACAAGCCCATTCATTTAGACAATCTCTAAGAGATCCAAGAGGTGGGTAAGGTGGCTGTGTTAATTACCTGAAGTCCCTAGAGTGACCAAAAGGTCTCATGTCTCCAGCTAGTCCAATCCACTAGCTACTCTACTCTTGTTTTAGTATTTACAGCCTCGACACCTAGTGGAAGGTCACTCTTGAGTTGGAACTGACTGGATGGCAGTGAGTTTGAATTTTTTAGTTTACTATACGTGTCATATGCATGTGGGTTTAAATTACTTCCCAACTCATATCCCCTCTGTGTACTGCAGAATGAAGCCTTGGCCCGTCCCACACCATCCTCACAATCTCCGCTGTGCTTCTGTGCACTGCTGTAGTCACTGTATTAGTCCACCTCATAGACAGTGCTGACCCTCTGCTTTTGTAAGCATGATGCTCTTTTTCAAGGACTGGTCCTTTCTGATAACATGTCCAAAGTGTGTGAGACACCGTCTCCTCGTCTTTGCTTCTCTAAACAGCACTTTGGCTGCACTTTTTCCAAGACAGCTTTGTTTGCTCTTCGATGATCTACAGCCACAGTGGATATTACCAGCCAACATAAATTCAAAGATGTGACTTCTTTAGTCTTCTTCAATCAGTTAGGAGGCTGACGTTCAAATTAAAGGTGGGTTGTTTGGTTTTTGGTGTTGGTTGTTTTTTGTTATTTTTTCCCAGAGGGAGGAAACTTCTCTATAAGACAGGTCATGTATGACAGGTTTTCTTGCACCTCAGTGGTGAAGTTCCCAAGATCAGTCAGCTTGCTGCCTCACGGGGCTATGTAGGGATAAGCAGCACACAGAAGTCTCAAAGTATTATCAACAGTAAACCCTTGAGTTGGCGGTTGTATGAGTGCCCTAGGCTGCTATAACAAAATGCCGCAAACTGAGAACAGAATGTATGGTCTACTTATGTACCATCAATTGGGAACCCATGCACAGCTGATCTTCCAGTGGATTTACAGAGGTTGTAAATAGCATGAGTGACATTACAAAGTTCTAAATCTCATGGGAGAAGATTGCCCATTTTTCTCCTGAGTTGCCGCTAGAGGGTTCAAACTGCATGTCTTTTTGGTTAGTGTTGTTGTTGTTATGTACTGTCAAGTGGGAACCAGCTCATTGCTGACTCTCCTTTGGTTTTCAGAAGCTGTAAATCATACCAGAGGAGATTGCCCATATTTTTTCCTTTGGAGCAACTGGTGGACTTGAACTCCCTGCTTTTGGGTTGGTAACACAGTTCCTTATCACTAGGCAGTAGCCTGACCTATTACATACTACATCACCAGAGCATCTTTGGACAGGGCATAGTAAGGCTATTTCATGGCCTAGATCAGTTAATCCAGTACCCTGAGGTCTTGAGTTTACTGTCTTAACTTCTCTTGAACATTCATGGACTTTGACAACATCCACCAATTGCTACCATTTCTTTTCAGATCATCACAAATTATAAGTAACACTTTGGAGAATAGGAATTCCAGAACACTTAGTTGTGTTTGTATGGAACCTATCTATATATAGATCAATAATGAGTCATTTGGGCCGAACAAGGACATAGTGTTGGGTTTAAAATAAAGAAAGATGTGCTTTAAGGTTGAATCCTTCACCACATTTTTAAGCTGAATAGTGAGTATATTAATCTAAAAAGTCTTATTAACCTGTGATCTGCAGTTGACACAATCTTGCTGGCTGAAAATAAAGAAGACTTGGAACACTTACTGACTGATGAAGATTAAAGACCTTCTGTAGGGATTACGTCTCAACATAAAGAAAGCAAAATCCTCACAATTATACCAATAAAACAACATTATGATAAATGGAGAAAATATTGGGATTGTCAAAGATTTTACTTTCATCCACAATCACCCATGAAAGAAGTAGTCAAGAAATAAATAAAGTATTGCATTGGGCAAATCTGTTTCAAGAGTTATCTTTAAAATGTTTGAAGAAAACACCCCCAAAGATGTCACTGTCAAGTTGCACCTGGCCTAGGTCCATGCTATTTTCAGTCACTGCATATGCGTGGAGCCCTGGTCTATAAGGAGCTGCACATCTAATCTAAAGATAACTCCTCCAGAGAGAGATGGGCAGCGTCCTCCCACACTATTTACAGAAGACTCTGAAAACCTGCTGGAGTGTCAGCTGTGAGTCAGCTCTGAATTGTTGCCAGTGAGTTTGAGTTCATATGTATGGAGAACCTGAATAATGAATGTATAAGGAACACCAAAGAACAGTGTACAAGGAAGACCACAATATTTGTCAACATTGTGGTGTTAGCAAAGGATATTGAGCATACCATAGTTTGCCAGGATAATGAACAAGTTTGTCTTGTAAGAAATACAGTTGGAATGTTCCTTAAAAGGAGGGGGGGGGGAATAATAGGATAGCACACTGCACTTCACAGTGAGCTCAACACTGAAGACCCAAAGGCTCTTTTCAGAGCTGAAGACCCAGAGGCTCTTTCCAGAGCTGAAGATGCTGGCCACCAGTGATTGTGAGCTACTGGACCAGCCAAGGATCCCATCTGCACCATTGGCCATGAGAGACTGAAAGGAAGAGATAACCTGGGATTTTAGAGGGTGAGCAGGAAGATGTGGTCCTTGGTTCCCAGAATCAGCTGCCCCTCTCTTCATCTAACAACAGAGTTTGGAAATTCAGTTCCTCTGCTAACCCCAAAAAGGGAATACAACTGTTTGAAAGCATCAAGTCTAGGAGATGTAGTAGGAAGAAAGGAAAAACAATACTAAGATTGATGCTTGTGCCTGAAGGATTGCACTGTTCCTATTACACATGGCTAAAGAAATAATCTAGGAAAAGAAAGAATTTCTCAGAAATAGACATCAAGATACCTGATATGTGGTTTTTAAGAAAATCACATCTTGAACCTCTGTACAATTGATATTTGAACGTCTTTGATTTAAAGGCTACATATTCTAAAAAACAAAAATGAGGAGAGTAAGACTTCATCTTTTGTGCTTGGAGCATGCTATCAGGAGGGGCAAGTCCCTGGAAAAGTAGATCATGTTTGGTAAAATACAGTCATTGAAAAAAGAGAAAGACACGTAATGGGTAGATTGATACAGTGACTACAATAATGAGCTTCAGTTTGAAAATGATTATGATGATGTTTTGCTGTGTTGTAAATGGGGTCACTATGATTCAGAACAGATTTGACAGCATCCAACAACAACAGCAAAATTTATGTGGGAAGTCAACATTTAACTGAAAGTTAATTTATTAAGTAATCCAAACTAAAGCTATTATACTTGCCAAAAATACACTTCCCTGCAACAATAGATGCAATTCCCAGTTTTGTGCTTGGTCACTCAGATGGCATGATTGATGAGGTCACTTTAGTCTTCTTTACAGTCAACTAGGTCAAGAGCTTGACTGGTGAATCACATGGCATTTCAAAGTAATGGAAACAAACAGATTGGGTTTGCGTTCCCCAGACACTGCCTTTTCTTGTACAATCCAGAGCTGGCCTAATTCAGAAGCCACTTGTACTTGACATAGTCAGAGGAATCTGGTTATTTAAATTGAGTAGCCCTCATGACTCTTACTTGCCCCGATGTAATTACTCATTCGAGAAGTATCCATGGAATGGCCCCAGTGCACCAAGCCCCAGCCAGTGAGTATGCTGATAGTGCCTTTGGCTGAGAAATGAGGAGTTCCTGGTTAGTCCATATAATTAACTTGCTTGACTGCTAACCAAAACATTGGAGGTTCAAGTCCACTTCGAGGTTCAAGTCCACTTTGAGGCATTTCAGAAGAAAGGCCAGGTGCTTTACTTCTGAAAAACCTACCATTGAAAACCCAGTGGAGCAAAGTTTACTCAGACACAGATAGGATGTTTGTGAGTTGGAGTGAACTGGGTATGACTGGTGATGTTGATCACTGGAGAAATGTTCTCAGCTTTTGCATGAGCAATTCCATGTATGGTTATCATTCCCATGGGAAATGTTTCAAATATGGAAACAAACACCCATGCCTTTGATCATGAATATGGTGTGCAAATTTTGTAGTAAAATCTAGATTTGACTTATTTTTAACCTTCAGCTTTGTTAGATGCACAATGGGGATCATAGATATCTCATAATAAGATTGAAAAATAAAACACTCATTGTCACCACGCTGAGTCTTGACTCTCAATGTTGATGCCCAGTGAAACCCTCCATTCATTTCCCAAGGCTGTGTATCTTTACCAGAGGAAAATGCCTTGTCCTTCTTTCAAGATGCAGTCGGTGAGTTTGAACTGCAGATCTTTTTGATTAACAAGTCGATCGATTACTCACTAAGCCATCAGAGCTCATAATGACATTTTTTTGTTAAGTACCCCTGAGCCAGAATAGTTGACCCTCTGGTAGGTTTTCAGAGGCTATAAATCCACTGGGAGGAGATTGCCCATCTTTCTGCAATTGAGCCCCTGGTGGATTCAAACCACTTACCTTTGCATTAGGGAGCTCTGGTGACCTCGTGGTGAGAAGCTGCACTGCCAACCCAAAGGCATGTGATTCAAATCCACTAGCGTCTCCACAGGAGAAAGATGGACAGTCTCCCTTGCAATTTACTGCTTCTGAGAACTAGCTGGAGTATCAGCTATGCCTTGATTCCAACTCAGCAACATTGAACAACAACCCAACTTTGGTTTGGCACTATAACTCCTTCTCACTAGGTCACCAGAGTTTCCTGTGAGCTTTAATCAAAAGATATATAGCAAAGATAAAAAGTATTTATGCTGCAAACCCGAAAGTGTAGCCTCTTTAAATCAACTAGCTTCTCAGGAGAAAGATGGTCAAGCCCCTGTGCCATTTATAACCAGGGAAACCTACTGGAGACAAGATATTCTGCATGGCCCAGAGCTTCCTAGATAGGAATTAAGCTTGAGCAATTTGTTGCTCCTGTATGTGAGGAGTGAGCAGGAAACCCCATGTCTGCTGCCTTTGTAGTTTGTTCTAGCCGTTACAGTAGGTGAACACTTGCATTTTGGATGTGTATTTGTGCACAGCATTAACCAGGGGCCTAACGGCATTTCTCTGAAGCTGACAGTTCCTGCCGCCTGATCCACAGCTATCACGATTCAACAGTTGTGGTCCCCATTGCGGACATGCTGGCAGCTGTCTCGGCAAGCCAGTTCAGCAGTGTTAGTCATCCCTGGTGAACCAGCCTAGAGCAGCTCCTCCAGTCTTCCCAATAGTTTTGTAACCACCTAAATCCCTCTGTTAAAGACCTTTTTGCTTAAAATAGCTTGAGTAATTTCTGTTCTCAGCAGCCAAGCCCTGAAGGATGATACAAATTAGTACCTGAACTTACAATATATTAGAATTACGACAACCACATTTAGGGCCTTTAAAAAAATTTTCTGGGGCACATGTTACTGTTAGTAATAGGGATCTCTGGTTTCCTAGTGTTAAGGAGTTGTGCTGCCAACCCAAAGTCATGCAGTTCAAACTCATCAGCCGCTCCTTGGGAGAAGGATGAGCAATCGCCTCTGGTGCTATTTACAGCCTCTGAAATCCTGCTGGTGGATCACCTAGGAATCTGTTCTGACTTGATAGCACATAACAACAATTATTAGTAATATGTACTGTATCCATATATATGTGCTCACCAAATTGTGGCAAGAAATCTAGAGGATTTCAGGCCAACTGACTGGAAGAGATCCATATTTTTTTCTCATTCTAAAAAGACTGACCTGACAGTGTGGACATTATAGAACAATATCACTAATATCACACACAAGCAAAATCCTGCTGAAGATTATAAAAAAATGACAAGGACAGTACATCAACTGAGAACTATCAGAAATAAAGCTGGCTGAAGAGAGATCATGGCACTAGAGACATTATCACTGATGTCAGATGGATCTTGGCAGAATGCAAAGAGTACCAGAGAGGAATGTCTGTGTTTCATTTACTATGCAAAGGCATTTGACTCTGTGGATCACAACAAATTGTGTCTAACCCTTGAGGAGAATGGGAATCCCAGAACAGTTGATTGTGCTTATGCAAAACCTATATTCAGACCAGGAAGCAGTCCTTAGAACAGTGCAAGGAAACACTGCATGGTTCAAAATCAGGAAAGATGTACACCAGAAATGCATCCTATCTCCATATCTTTTCAATCTGTATGCAGAACAGACCATTCGGGAGGCTGGCTTCTATGAGGAAGAATGTAGAATCAAGATTGGAGAAAGACTCATCGACAACCAATTTTATGCAGATGACACAACCCTGGCTGCTGAAACTGAGGAGGACCTGAAGCACTTACTGCAGAAAGTCAAGGATTGTAGTCCTCAATATGGATTGAAGGTCAACATCAAGAAGACAAAGATTTTCACCACTGGACCAATTGGCTGAGACTGTTAATAATTTCAGCTTGCTCAGCTCCATAGTCAACACTCTTGGCACCAGAAGGCAGGAAATCAAAAGACGAATTGCACTGGGGAAAAAAAATTTGTGGTCAGAAGACTCTCCAGAGTGCTGAGAAACAATGTCAGTCTAGAGACTAAGGTGTGCCTGATCCAGGCCATAGTCTTCACAATTACTTGCTATGCATCAGAGAGGTGGACAATGACTAAGAATGATAGAAGACAAATCAATGCCTTTGAATTGTGGTGCTGTAGAAGTGTCTTGAACATAACACAGACTGCCAAGAGAATAAACAGATCAGTCAGATCAGAGGGTGAAACCCAGTTTCTCCTTGGAGGCTAGGATTTTGAAGCTCTGTCTCACATACTTTGGTCATTTGTTCTTGAAGAAGGACATCATCCCCAGAGGGGTAGAAGGACAGCATAGGAGAGAAATACCCCAGATGTGATGCATTGATACAGTAACTGAGGTAACGGGGGTAGATGTGTCAGAGTCAGCGAGACTGGCTCAGCATAGGGCAGGCTCCAGAGCTATTGTACATAAGGTTGCTATGTGTTGCAGGTGACTCAATGGCACATAACAACAACTATAAAGCTTGGCTAGTGTAGGTTGTATCCTAAACTTTATCACTGCTAAATTACAAAAAGACTAGAACAGATCTGTAATTACACACATGTGGGAAGGCAGATATCATATAAGGGTTTTCTATAGGCCAAAGAATGAAGGAACAATTAGGGCTATTGAAAAGGAAAGAGTCAACATGGCCATCATCCAGATTTGGACTTTAGGTCTCCAAACTGTGGGGAAATGAGCATCTGTTCTTAAATGGTAGCTTCTTGTGGTATCAGTGTCGTTGAAGTGCTAGTTAACTAAAGCAGCTGGAAAAACTAGGAATAAAGAAAATCCGATCTAGTGAGTTAAAAAAGGAAACTCATTGCATAGAGTTGGTCTGACCTCATAGCTGGCCCTCCAGCTGGTGTTGGATGCTGTAAATCACACAAGAGGAGATTGCCCACTTTGTCCCATGGAGAAGCTAGTGGGTTTGAATCACCTGCCTCTGGCTGGCAGTACAACTTCATACTTACTACAAAGTTACAGCCATTTGGTTTCCTCAGAACTCCTTCAATTCTCCCATTTCTATACATCCACTTATTTTCTGATCCGAGTTTATGCCACACAGCTGGTTAGGGAATTTAACCCAGCTCTGACTAAGTGTAGAGTGTCACTTTCAGTAGGAACTCTTCCAACACAGAATCCACGTCACTGCTGAGACTTGGCACCCAACCACGTGACCAGTAAAGACACAGCCCTTGCAGCCAAGTATTCTGGTTCTGTGGCACATGCTTGTGCCCGCCCTCTATCCCCAGCACCACAGCAGAAACAAAGTAGATGGTCAGTGCTGCTGATAGGCACTGTTGAATCAGAACAAACTGATGGTTGATCCTTTAGAGGATTTTCAGAGGCAGTAAATCTCATAGGAGGAGACTGCCCATCTTTCTCCCAAAGAACACTTGTTGAATTTGAACTGTGAGCCTTTGAGTTGGCAGCACAATTTCTTACCATTAGTCCAACAGAGCTTCCTGAGCTGGTCAGTAGAGATTTATTACATGAATGTGACTGAGCTACCATGAATGTGTAAGGCTATCACCAAAGACCAAGCGGGCAACTTATGTAATAACTGTTAGAAAAATGAAGGCTGGGAAGAAACTCAGTTCTTTCCCCCCCCTCTTTCATGTCAATATCAGTGGATGCTGGATTATAAAAGAAGCACGGAGAATTCCCAGAGAGGAGATCATAACTCTCTGGCAAGACCCGGAATGTGTTATAACACAATTTTAGCTTTCAATAACCAATGTTTTCACAACTTAATGGGTCAGGAGGAGCGTGAGCCAAAGCCAAAGATTACATCTTGGTGGAGGTTTACTTTCTTTTTGGGAAACTGGTGAGTTAATTGTTTTGCAGAAATCTGTTAACGTGCACTTTTTGCTTGGAGAGAATTTTCACTGTTAGGACTCTTCTATGAATGAGAATTGTGAACTAATTCCTTAAAAAATAGTAGACGATTGGTCATGTCAACTAATTTTCACCGAGTTTAAGCATTAAAGAAGGTTAAGTAAAGTCAAATACTAAGTTTACAACAATAACCACAAACTAAACACAATATCTGCATGTCCCTTGATATTGTGAGTTGAAAGGTCAATTAATCACTTGAGTAACAGAAGTATGTATTCACAAAAATTTTCATATTTTCTACCCAGTTTTCTTTCCTCCTTGTATCCAATTAAGGAAGGGAGACCCTCTGGCAGGAATAATGACTCAGTTGCCACTTGCAGCTGTCCACAGGCCACCTGGGACAAAGAAGTCTCCAGAACAGCACAAGTTCAGGATGCATAAGGGGTATGTGCACCTTCCTAGAGGAGACAGATGTGGCCTATTCACCTTAACAGATGAGATCATAGACACTCTTGGACTGTCATGCACTTGACTTTGTAAAGTGCCTGCTCATCCATTGTTCCTTACACACAACACTTGGCCCAGCTATAGCAGCAGATGAAGGGCTGTTCTGACCTTCACCTAATGCTAGCCCGTGTCACAGCTTCAGTGGATTGCTATCCATGCTTGGTCACTGAGCATGTGCAGCCTTTGGATATTTCACTGCATTCTACTTTAATGTATTTGTAAAAATTTGAGGGAAATGGAGAAAAGAAATTGTAAGTAATCTTGGAGGAAGTGGGGCTTATAAGGACTGCTTTTTACTCCATGAGGAATAACACAAGATTTCTGAATCACTCTTAGGTTATGTCTCACATTAGCAGCCATTTGAAGGCTAACTGATTAATTGATGGACTTATAGATACAGTACAGTACAATACAATACAATACAATACAATACAATACAATACAATACAATACAATACAATACAATACTGGTAGAAGGGACTAATTAGATGTCATGAAAGTGTGGTTCTTTAGAATCAGAAAATTGAAGAACTTAAAATGACCAATGGGGGGGGGTCATCATCTCCCACTGGCATAATGGCTGCCCTCAGACCCCTGGTGAAGCCAATGATCATCAAAAAGAAAACCAAGAAGTTCATCCGCCACCAGTCAGACCGTTATATCAAAATTAAACATAATTGGCACAAGCCCAGAGGCATCTACAACAGGGTTCGGAGATTTAAGGGCCAGATCTTGGTGCCCAACATTGGTTACAGGAGCAACAAGAAGACAAAGCACATGTTGGCCAGTGGCTTCTGCAAATTCCTCTAGTCCACAATGTCAAGGAGCTGGAGGTGCTACTGATATGCAGCAGAGCTTACTGTGCTGAGACTGCACACAATGTTTCCTCCAAGAAGCGCAAAGCCATTGTGCAAAGAGCAGCCCGGCTGGCCATCAGTCACCAATCCAATGCCAGACTGTGCAGCGAAGAAAATGAATAGAAAGCTTATTGGCAAATTTTATTTGTGCTAAGTAAACCTTAAAAACTGCATAAAAAAACTAACCAAAAAAACCCAATGGGATTAAATTTTTTAAGAAAAAGAACAATGGAAAGAACATGTATGAGAGACTAGGAAAAAATTAGAATTTCTTCTAAGGGTGAACAAATCATTAACTAGGGAATGTTTAGATATATGAAAGTAATCAAACTACTATTAAAGAAGAAAAGATGGTAGGATTAAAATGTGCCATTTCTCAAACCTCAAATGAAATTGTGGATCTTGTCTTGATCATTTAATCATTAATGACTAATAAGAAAGAAAAGGAGGTTTAAAGTCACCCAAAGAGCTTTAATATAACTTATATAACTCATTGCATAGGGCCCACCTTACTCTAGGATGATCACATTAGTTGATAATAGCTTCAGAGGCCTTATTTCCAAGCAGGACCTTGTTCACAGGTCCCAAGCTTAGGACTTCAATATGGCTTTTCAGGGGACACAGTTTAATTCATAACAATAAGTATGTTGTTGTAAGGTGCAGTTGAGGTGAGTATGACTCATGGTGACCCTATGAACAAAAGATCTGAAAAAAACCTGTTCTATTCTGTGCCATCCTCTCACTTCCTGACACATGAGTCTATTCAGTTCTTTTTTGGGTCTACAAGTAACAGAATCTCACGTCAAATTAGTTCAGACAATAATTGAACATTGTTTGACTTAACTTTACTGAAGGATACACCATCAGGTATAACTGTCCCCTAGGCCACTAAGACTGGACTGTTACTCTTTTTGTAAATACCTCTTTCAGGAAGGCCTGTTCCACAGGGTGGGAAAGAGGCCTCTAGCAATTTCAGATGTACAGTGACCAGTCTCCAAGTGCACAGATTTCTCCCTTGCAGTCTATGTCCACTCTTCGTGGGTGGCAAGGTTCTGATAGGCCCTACTTGGATCACGTGCCTCCTGTGAGCCAATCATTATACACAGAAGGATTGGTCGGTTTAGAATGTGTGCAGGGAGGATGAGAAGTTTTGAATAAGTTATGCAGAATCACATGGGTTCTGAGAGAGTTTCTGAGGGAAGGGAAAACGAAACAGGCCAAAAAATACCCAACATCCTTGTCAGACAGGATGCCCTGCCATCCGCTACCCCTCGCTCTTCCTTCCCTGGTTTTTCTCTCTACCTTTTCTCCCTCCCACCTTGCCTGACTCTTTCTTTGTTCCACTCTTCCTCTTTCCTCTCCTCCATTTCTCAGCTTTGCTTTTAAATGACTCACCTTTAGTAATGTGCCTGTGCTTCTAGCACAACACTTAGAAATGCTGGGGTAAATGTATTATAAAATTAGACTTCTAAAATAATAGTGTTTATTGTTGTTGGCTGTTGTCAGACCTATTTTTAACCAGGGCCCTCAATGAGATGAATTGAAATCTGCAACAATTGGCTTAAGCACAGCAGATCGTGAAGATGGTGCGGGATCAAGACAGAGAGTCATTCCGTTGTGTGTAGATTCGCTGTTTGTTGGCGTTAAGTCAAGCACAGGGTTTTCTTTGTTGTGATCTTTGTGGACACAGATATTAAAGTCTTGCTTCTGCAGAGCCTCTGGATGGATTCCATCTGCCAACCTTTTGGTTAGTAAGTGTTTTTTTTTATTTTTATTTTTTTATTGGGAAAAACATATTGGGGGTACAAGGAAGTAAGTGTTTAACCAAGTGTTTAACCGTTGTGCCAACAGGGCTCCTTAAATCCAAAGATAGAAAACTCTAGTAGTAGAAGTTGAGACACTCACCACAACAAGATAAAGGTAAACAACCCAAAAATGGGCACAGAATATGAACAGACACTTCAGCAAAGAAGACATTCAGATGACGAACAAACACATGGTTCAAAATCTCTAGCTCTAAGAGAGATGCAAATCAAAATAACTATGAGATATCATCTCACCCCAGTAAGAATACTAAAATTTAACAGAACTGCAAACAACAAATGCTGGTGAGGTTGTGGAGAAACTGGAACCCTCATTCACTGTTGGTAGGAGTGTAAAATGGTGCAACCTCTACGAAAGGCAGTATGGCACTTTCTCAAAAAGTTGCAAATAGAGATACCATTTGACCCAGCAATTCCACTACTGGGAATATACCCCAAAGAGACCAGAACTGCCACCCAAGCAGATATATGCACACCTAGGTTTATTGCTGCTTGGTTCACAATAGCAAAGAGTTATAAACTATCCAAGTGCCCATCAACAAATGAATGGATAGAGAAACTGGTATATTCACACAATGGAATACTACACACCATTAAAAAACAAGGAACTCATGAAATATTATACAAAATGGGTGACCCTAGAGGACATTATGCTGAGTGAAATATCTCAATCACAAAAGGACAAATATTGCATAATGCCACTGTTATACAACATGACTGACATCAGGTTTGGGGGGACTCTAAGAAAAGAGGGGATAAAGTGTACTGCATTGAAAGAGATGAGAGAGATAACCGTTTAAAAGGGATATATGATTATGTATTATTTGCATGGCAAGAGTCCAGAATAAGAGCTGCATAGTAAAGTGGACTGGGAAAGGGGGATATGTCTTGGAAATGGTAAAACAAAAATCTCCTTGGAGGCTAGAATTTTGAAGCTCCATCTCATATACTTCAGGCACATGGCCAGGAGGGACTGGTGCTTAGAGAAGGACATCATGCTAAGAAGAGTGGAGAGACAGAGTAGGAGAGGAAGACCCCGGATTACATGGACTGATATAGTAACTAGGGCAATGAGGGTAGGTATGTTGGAATTAGATTAACTCAGGAGAGGACAGGGTTCAGAACTGATGTACATAGGGTCACTATGAGTCACAGGCAACTTGACGGCACGTAATAACAACAACAATCCTAAAATGGAATTCTGGTGGCATCATGCATAATATGTTGTGCTGCTGACTGAAAAGTAGGCAGTTCAAATCACCAGCCGCTTCCATGGAGGAAAATGAACAGTCTCCTCTTGTAAAGAGTTAAAACCTCTGAAATCAAATGGAGTGTTGCTGTGAGTCAGATGAACTCATTGACAGTGGGTTTGGTTTAGCTTTGCTAGCCTAAATGTTGCTGGTTTGAATCCACTCAACAGTACCACAGAAGAAAAGCTGTCATAAGATTAGAGCCAAGAGAATCCTAAGGAACAATTAGTACTGAGATACTAACAGATTTGTCCAGCAGTGTTCATAGCAGTGCCACTAACCATCCAAAATGTGTTAACAGCCCAAATGTCCAACTATAACTTAATGGATTGAGAAATTGTGGTACATTCACACAATGGAATATTATGCAGCAATCAGGAGCAATGATTTAAAAAAATACTACATCACTTGGGAGAGACTGGAGAGCATTATGCAAGTGAACTAACTCAGTCTCATGAAGACAAACACTGCATAAGACCATTACTGTAAAAGTAAAAGGATAACTAGTAAAATGTCTATGGGGATCCAAGGGGGAAAGGGGTGGGAGCAGAATGGTGAGGATGGGAAGGGCAAAGTTACAAGGTTGCACAGTTCAGTGGGTAGAGGGAGGGGGTAAAGGAAATGGCAGGGATTCAGTAGGCACCTGAAAAGACAGAGTAATGATGGGCAAGGTCATAGATCATAGATGGGAATGAGTGTATGAAACATAATGTGAATGAAGAATAGTGTGAAACACAATGTACATGAGCTTTATAAACAAACAAATATAAAATAAAAATGAAAATAAATAATAAAAAGAGGTTTAAAAAAAGAATCCTAAGGAGCACAGTTCTACTTGTTAACACGTAGGTCACCATGAGTTGGAATTAACTCAATAATGATAGATTTGGCTTATTAACACTAACAACTTAGAGAACATGATATAACACCCTTTAAAATATAACCCTCATTGAAAAACAAAACAAAACAAAACCTTCCACCAAGCCCCAAACACCTACTATACATTCACATTAATTTAAATCACTGCCTAGAGTTTTCCAGTGCTGAGTTATACTGAGGAGCGAGCTTTCCGGAGATGTGATTTATGAGCCTTTCACTGATGGGGTAGAAATGGGAGCAATGACAGTTCCACTCTAGTCATAACTGAGTTGGGGGCTCTCTGGATCAGAGAAGCCAGAAAAAGCTGGTAGGAGGCTCAGGAGGGGCTGGTAATGGATCTTGACCGTGAGCCGGGCACACAACCATTTCCAGCACACAACCATCTTGACCTTCCTATATTGTTAATTTTTGTTTCTCTAAAGAAAGAAATAAAACACTGTGACTGGGAGAACAAAACTAGACCCCTGCTGTGCAACGGGCAGCTACAAAAAACAGGAACATGAACACATTTTCCTGCTGTTGCTTCCTCTTTCTGTGGAATCATTGATGGTCAATTCAAGTTGATTTTCTTTTCCTTCCTCTCTCTCCTTGCTTTACTTTTAAACCAGGGGAGTTCAATACTCATTATGGAAAATTAATTTGCAACTACTGTACATGCTGGAAAATTAATGAGATTATGATTTATATCACCATGCACAGACTCTCACTGCTTTACAAGGGGTGCTTCCCCCCCACCCCCAAGAGACAAGGCTTGTCTTGGTATTGTAGCAAGGTGAACTTGCAGCAAAGCTTATGTGCTAATATTGAATATATATTATGGATGTTTTATGTATAAACATATAGTACATGTATGGTAATTATTTTTTGAAGTGTATTGTGATTTGAGTGAAAGTTTACAATGCATATTGATTTTCATTCTATCATTCATATGTACTTTGTTTCAAAAAATTAATTCTAATACCCACAATATCTGACCATCTTTTTATTGTTTGTTGCCTTCCCTTCACTCATCTCAATAAATGTTCATTATCTATTTAAGGAGCCTAGTGGTAAGAAACTGCTCTGCCAACACAAAGGCACATGGTTCGAATCCACTACCTGTTCTTTGGGAGAAAGAGGGACAAACGTCTCCATGCTGTTTACTGCCTCTGAAAACCTGCTGAAAGGTCAGCTATAGGTTGGTTATGAATTGACAGCACACAAAAACAACATAATCTGTTGATAACTATTATTTTCCCTCTCCATCCCTTTCCATGCCTGGTAACTATCCTGTGTGTAAACATCTCTGTGTGTACATCTTTCTTTAGCTTTTTTATAACAGCAATCTTATACATTTGTTGGGTGGTGGTGGTGGTGAATTGCCTTTGAGTCCTTTCACATATGACAACCTTAAGATAGCAGAATGAAACCCTGCCTGGGTCTGCCCCATCTTTAGGACCCTTGGCATGCATTTGAGTATATTATAGCTATTGGGATGGTAGTGGTGTAATCACTAGAAAAGTCCAAGTAAGATAGAAAGAATGTTGTTATGGATAGAATTGCACCCCCTAAAATATGTGTTGGAATCCTAGCTCATATACCTGTGGATGTGATCCTGTTTGAAAACAGTGTTTTCTTGATTATATTAATCAGTTCAGACAAGAGTGGTTATAATGTGCTACCAAATCAGCTGAGCCTCCAGTGAGTTTTCAGAGACTGTAAATTGCACAGGAAGTGACTGATTATCCATCTTTATCCCATAGAGCAGCTGGTGTATTTGAACTACCTGTCTTTGGGTTGGCAGCCCAGCTCCTTACCAATAGGCCACCATAGCTCCCTGGCAAAAAGTCGCATGGATCCTACATCTAATCACTTCCGAGGTAGTAAAAGAGCAGATTTGACTGAGCTAGACTGACTGGAGCAGGTGGAAAGGACAGATGCAGTGTGAGGACCACCGAGGATCAAGGAACACCCAGAGTACCAACAGGGAAGGAGATGGCAATTTGGACTTCAAGCTTTCAAAAATGTGAGACAATACATTTCTCTTTTTTTAAAGTGTCTCACTTGTGGTATTCATGTTATGTCAGCTCCAAGAAAGTAAGTTTTGTTTTGTTTGTTTGTTTTTATTTCAAGGGAGAGGGCTTATATTTAAGAGGGTTTTGCGTTATGTTCTGTGAGCTAGTGCTGAAACAGGAAAGAACAGGAAGGCAGACAAGGAAGAAAGCAAAAGCAAGGTGGTGGTGCATGACCAAGCAGCTTCAGCCTCGGCACAGCTTGGCTGTACGGTCCTGGGGTCCCTGGCAGAGGCCATGTGTTAACACTACTGATTGCTTCAGGCACTTGGATCTCTCCCTTCTAGGTAATATCTCTCAGTTTTTACTCCAGGATATTGTACAAATCTCTATGAATCGGGTCAGGCCAGACCTGAAGATCAAATCCATTCCCTGGGGACGTGATGGCCTCATTCCTGAGGAGCTGAGCATGTAAAGAGAGGAGGCTGGTGACCTGGGCTTTGTGCTGGTTGGAATGGCAGGAGCCCAAATGTGGATCAGAAGTAACACCTCTCTGCATCACCAAAAGCCCTGGTGGCACAGTGAGCTGTAGGCTGAACTGCTAACTGAAAAGTTGAGTGGTTCAAATCTGCCACAGCATCTGGAGAAAGATGAGCAGTCTTCTCTCCTTAAGAGTTGCAGCCTTGGAAATCTGCTGCAGTGTGACAGCAGCAGGCTTGCTGCCCCGTTTTCTTACCCTAGACCATTGTCTGTGGACTTTCGGAGACGGGAGGAAGCAGAAAGCTCACTTGGTCACAGTACACATACCCTGCGCCATGCCCACTGCTAGCCTAAGTGGCTTTTTTTTAACTCATTTTACATACTTCTGAAGACTTTTTAAGTCTTTTTTTTTAATTAAATAAAATTTTTATTTTATACTGGTTTGCTTACAAAGTTCGTGTACATTGATTTTCACACTGGATCTTTCCCATTCCCTTTACTCAATCCTCCCTCTACCCATTAAATTGTGCAACTCTACGATTAACCACACATGCCACCCACACACATCCTCATCTTTCTGCTCCCACCCTCCCTTCCTTGGGCCTTTATACACGTTCGCTTGGAATATATTGTTGTTTGTTGTTGTTATGTGCCGTCGAGTCACTTGTGACTCATAGCGACCCTATGTACAAAAGCTCTAAACTCAGCTTTGTCCTGTGCCAATCTCATTGTCTCCAACACACTCATTGCGATTACCCCAGTCACCAAATCAATCCATCTCCCAGAGGGCCTTCCCCTCCTGCGCCTGCCCTCCACCCACCCAAGCATGATGTCCCTCTCCAAGGACCGGTCTCTCCTTACAACATGACCA
>NW_006399801.1:7852306-7855071 GCF_000299155.1 Elephantulus edwardii
AAGATCCATCTAACATTAGCTACAATATCCCTAGTACCACTACCCCTTCTAAACCCAGCCTGGACTTCTGGCAGTTCTCTGCCAATGTGCTGTTCCAGTCGTTTTTGGATAATCTTTAGCAGAATCTTGCTTCCATGTGAAATCAATGATATTGTTCTATAGTTTCCACACTCTGTAGGGTCACGTTTCTTCGAAATGGGAACAAATATAGATCTCTTCGAGTCAGTTGGCCAAGTGGTTGTTCTCCAGATTTCTTGACACGACTTGGTGAACACGTCCAGGGCAGCATCTGTTAGCTGAAATATGTCAACTGGTATACTATCTATTCCTGGGGCCTTATTTTTTGCTATTTCTTTCAAAGCAGCTTGAACTTCTTCCTTCACCAAAGGCTCTTGCTCATATGTTGCTTCATTAAAATCCGCTTACAATATACCCTGAGAAAATGAGAACTGAGGCACAAATGGACAGTTGTATACCAATGTTTATAGCAGCATTGTTCACCATCGCAAGAACATGGAAACAGCCCAAATGTCCAACCACAACAAATTGGATTGAGAAATTATGGTAAATTCACATGAAGGAATACTACGCAGCACACAGGAGCAATGATTTTGTAAATCACTATCTAACATGGGAGGGATTGGAAAGAATTAATGCTAAGTGAACTAACTCAGTTCCATAAGGACAAATAGTATATAAGACAATTATTGTAGAATGTGTATTAGGCTGAGCTTCTATTCTTTCTCCACTTGTCTCATTCTTTTGTTAGCTGTGTTGCTTCCCATTGAAGACTGACCTTTTTTGGTTTTCCTTTGTTCTTTGGATTGCATCTTGTTCCATCTTATCTGACTTTACTCTCCCTTGAGGGTGCGGGGGCAGTGTCTCAACATTTTGCTCCTATTTCAGCACTTGATTGGCTGTCTTAAAGTGGACTCCATTCATTTTCGAGCACACGGGTAGAAAATGGAGAAGAAGGGTCTTCTTTAAAAGATAAACTAAGCATCTAACATGGTTGCTTTTTACACAAACAGCAGAAGAAAATGTTTATTGGAGAACAGGCCTTTAAGATGATGTGGCAGTGGGATTTGGTGAGATGAAAGAGGGATCTAGGTTAAATAGTGTATCCCACAGGTGAACCCTCCTGAAGGCTGACATTTGGTCCATCTAGAACCATCTAGGAGGGGATGACTTCTTTACTAAGATGGAACTTTGAAATCCCTGAGATATAGGAGGCAGAGGGTACATGGGTCTTGAATGCCCCTCAGCCCAATGGAACATGAATAAGGATTGAGTATCTCCTGTTCTGGTGGAAGGTGTCACAGTATAGACACTCTGAGGTGCAGGGCAGGAGATTCCAGGCATTAAGTATCGAGTTCCTTGGAAGCCCAATTGTTTTCCAAGTTGTGGGGGTGCTCACCAGGGTGAGGAGAGGATGATGACCAGAGTGACAAACGAAGATGGGGAGACTCTGGCAGTTATCTAAGACTGAAGCTTAGAATTGACCTGAGAATTTTAAATCCTCTATGACACCAGCAGTCAGGAAATTAAAAGACTAATTGCATTGGGAAAATCTGCTCTCAGGAACCTCTTCAAGGTGCTAAGGAGTAATGATGTCAGTCTGGGTACTAAGGTGTTCCTGGTCCAGGCCGTGGCTTTTGCAATTACTTACTATGTATGCACTGGGGAGCTGGACAGTGACTAAGGATGACAGAAGAAGAATTTATACCTTTGAGTTGTGGTACTGGAGGAGTATTGAACACATCATGGACAGGTCAGTCTTGGAGAGGGTGACCTAGTTTCTCCTTGGAGGCTAGGATTTTGAAGGGACTGACCCTTGAAGAAAGACATCATGCTTGGAAGCGTGGAGAGGCAGCGCAGAAAACAAAGACTGTGGATGACTGTGGATTGACATAATAACCGGGATAATGGGATTAGGTGTGTCAGAGTCATCCTGGTTCAGGATAGGGCAGGCTTTAGAGCTATCGTACATAGGGTTGTTATAAGTTGCAGGCAACCTGATAGCACATAACCACAAAAGCAACAATGGAGTCACTTTTAAAGGGATTGTGATTTAAATGGTGAGAAGCTGAATTTTAATGTATTTTATAAAAATAATGACAGGTTGTTGTTAGGTGCTGTCGAGTTGCATATGACTCATAGGGACTCTGTGAACAAACATCTGAACCTTGTCCTGTCCTGTGCCATCCTCACCATCTCTGACACACCTGAGCCCAGTGCTGCAGTCACTGTGTCATTCCATCTGGTTAAGGGTTTTCATCTCTCTTGCTCATCCTTCACCTTTCCAAACATGACATAATGTATGGTTTTTGTAAACTTTGCAACCACTGTGCATAAGCTTGTTAAACCATTATTTTATAACATGTTGCTAACTTCAATCTAACTTCTTTTTCTGTCCAGAGAATATAATGTTACAGGGGTAAAGTGATCTCTCGGAAGCTTCTTTTAAGATAGGCTATTTTCCTAACCCAGGAGCATCAGTGGTGGACTGAACGGGCTCAAAATGAAAGTGGGATGCCATGTTGAAAGTAAAACATGTGAATGCACGAAGAACTAGAAATTAGTGACTAAGAAATGACTCTTGGCCTAAACATCAAGAAAGAGAGTGTTTATTTTTTACTGTTTTCATAAATCTTAAACCGAAACATTGCTTTTGATAGCCTGTGTCTTTGAATAAAAGCCACCAAATGAACTGGTATTAAAAATAAAAATCGGCCTTTTTTAAAAAAAATTATTTTATTATTTTT
>NW_006399801.1:7855516-7868073 GCF_000299155.1 Elephantulus edwardii
GTCCCTTTGTGACTGAGATACCTCACTCAGCATAATGTCCTCCAGGGTCACCCATTTTGAATAATATTGCATGAGTTCCTTGTTTTTCAATGCAGCATGTCATCATCATAATCATCATCCAACTCCTTTAAAGTCCCATCCTTCATCACGGTTATCACTGACCTATTTAAGCGGTTCATGCAGACGCTCTTTTGCGACTTCTGAACGGATGTTATCACTATTACCACCTTTTGACCTTCACCTTCATGCTGGGTATTCTGCTGCTATTCAGACCAGCCTATCTGAAGCTGTTGCAGATCCTTTCTAGGTTTATTTTCCCCCAAGCAGAAGCCACCCACTTGTAAACTTCTACAAACCCTCCATCATCCTGGTGATGCAAACTCATAAACTCCAGGCAGTATCTGTTCATCCACTCTCTTCTCACTAAAGAAATAGCTGGTTGGCTCATAATGCATATATCTAGGAGCTGTAGCTTGTAGATAAGGCCACTAAGTATGACTTTTATAATGGGCATCAGTTGAATTGATAGAATTTGAACTCACCCCCCCTTTATTAACACTCAGACCATAAAACAATTAGTAATGACTTCTTTGAAAAGAAATCTCCATGCCTGGCTCTGTAACACAGAGTAATATACTATAGGGTCCTCCTTAGAGGCAAAGGTGGCGAAACTTCATTTCACTAATGTGGTAAGTTGTCAGGAGGGACCATTCTTGGGAAAAGACTTCATCCTGAGAAAGGTCAGTGAAAGCAAGGACCACCCTCAATGAGATGGTTGACAAAGTGACTATGACAGTGGGCTCAAATTATTCACTATTGCAGGAACATGGAAAGAGCCCAAATCCCAACCACAATCAAATGGATTGAAGAATTATGGTACATTCACATGGTGGCATACTACAGAGCATGCAGTAACAGTGATTTTGAAAATCACTACCTAACTGGGGAGGACTGAAGAGCGTTCTGCTAAGTGAACTAACTTAATCCCATAAGGACAAACACCGCATAAGGCCATTACTGTAAAACCAGAAGAATAACTAGTAAAACACGAATAGGGATCTAAATGGGGGAAGGAACAGAGGGGTGAGGATGGGCAGGAGGGGTGGTAATCATAGGGTTGCACAGTTTGATGGGGGTAGGAGGGATGGGTAAAGGAAATGGGAAAGATGGGGTGTGTAATTCAATGTATACGAACTCTGTAAGTAAATCAGTATAAAATAAAAATTTTATAAAACCCCACAATGCTCTTTCTCAAAAAGTTAAAAATAGAATTATCAGTTGACTCAGCAATTCCACTGCTGTGAATATACTCTAAAGAAACCATAACTGCCACCCAAGCAGATATACGCACATCCATGTTCATTGCTGCTTTGTTCACAATAGCAAAGAGTTGAAAACAACCCAAGTGCCCATCAACAAATGAATGGATAGAGAAGCTGTGGCACATTCACACAATGGAATACTATGCTGCATTGAAAAACAAGGAACTCATGAAATATTATACAAAATGGGTGACCCTGGAGGACATTATGCTGAGTGAAATATCTCAGTCACAAAAGGACAGATACTGCATAGTGCCACTGTTGTAAAATGGGACTGACATCGGGGTTGGGGGGAGACTGAGAAAAGAGGATTTAAATAATGTAAACTGCGTTGAAACAGATGAGGGAGAGAACTGTTTGAAAGGAATATATGATTATGTATTATTTTAATGATAAAAGTCCAGAATGAGAGCTTAATGGGAGAATGTACTGGGGGGATGGATTGTATCATAATGAAAGTTGGGTTGGTTTTTGTTTTTTTGTTTGTTTGTTTGTTTTTACTTGTCAAAGAGAAAAACCAACTGGGAGGAGGGGTGGGCAGGGAAGAAAATGTGCAGCAATGAATGAATGTGAATCCAAAGTCTATATAAACTTCCATTAAAATTTCAATTAAATAAACCCCACACAACAGAACCCCACAATGGGCTCAAGTATGTCAGAGGTTGTGAGAATGGCACGGTTGCTATGAGTCATAATCAACTTGATGGCACCTAACAACAACAACAAATAATTTCTTCAGGGGGCTCTGGTGGTACAATGTGCAAGGACAGATACTGCTGAAGCAGAGCCGGCACCGCCAGAACCAACCGGTGATCTACCTGAGGAAGAGCCGCAGTCTCCTCCTGTGACATTTACAGCATCTGAAACCAATGGGAGGGTTAACCATAACAGCACAGCTCATTCATCCCTTCTTATTACAATGAACAACCACACTGTTGAGCAGTTTTCCCCTGAGGAATAATAATTCTCTTAAAAATCACCATCAGTGTTATTTCACCTCCTTCATGGTGCAAGGAAGGTCTATGGTGAAGCAAACCCTCTTGTACCCAGTGGCTGTCATGGCTACAACTTTCTTACCTGAGGTGACTACAGTTCTTGTGGACAGAATGTAGAAAGACATGGGGACCATGTCCATATTAATTATGTTCATCACTGCATGGCTCAGGATTGGGAAAGATGTGCATCAGGGATGGATCCTCCATACCTTTTCAATCTATATACAGAGCAGATAATTTGGGAGGTTGGGCTCTGTTAGGAGGAATGTGGCATCATGATTGGAGGAAGACTCATCAACAACCTGCGTTATGCAGATGATATAACCTTGCTTGCCCAAACTGAGGAGGGCCTGAGGCATTTGGTACAGAAGGTCAAGGACTACACCCTTAAATATGAATCGAAGCACAATGTCAAGAAAAACAAATTTTCTCACCACTGGACTGGACTGATTGGCAGCTTCGTGATGGATGGAAGAGAGACTGAGATTGTTAACAAATTTAGCTTGCTTGGTTCCACAATCAACATGCTTGGCACCAGCAATAAGGAAACCAAAAGATGAATAGCATTAGTAAAGTCTGCTCTCAGGGACCAGTATCCTACTGAAGAGAAATGATGTCAGTCTGGAGACTAAGGTGTGCCTAATCCAGTCCATGGTATTTGCAATTACTTGCTGTGCATCAGAGAATTGGACAATGACTAAGGATGATAAAGAAGAAGTGATGTCTTTGAGTTGTGGTGCTGGAAAAGAGTGTTGAACTTTCCGTGGATTGATAGGAGAACAAACAGGTCTGTTCTGGAGAGGATGAAACCAAGTTTCTCCCTGGAGGCAAGGATTTTGAAACTCTGTTTCACATTCTTTGAGCACGTTGCCAGGAGGGACCAGTCCTTGGAGAAGAACATCATGCTTGGAAGGACGGAGGGATGGCACAGGAGAGGAAGACTCTGGATGGGATGGATTCTCAGTGACTAGATAAATGGGACTAGGTCTGTTGGAGATTATGAGATTGACTCAGGATGGGACAGGGTTCAGAGCTATTGTACATAGCGTCTCTATGAGTTGCAGCTGACATGATGGCACAACACAACAACAGAGAAACTGAGCTCAGAGATTTCTCTGGACCTAAATTGACAGCAATCTTTTGCTTCTAGTCATCTGAAAGTTGTTAGTCTACTGTAATTCTGATTCTCATGTAAAGATTTCTTCTCATGAATTTAGAAATTCAAATGCTTCATTTGCCAGAAGCTTTGCTTGGACAGTAGAGACTGCTTGATTTTGTTCCCTTTGAGAAAGAATCTACTCTTCCAAGTCATTCTCCAACTCAAGCAATTTTACTTTGGGACTTTTCATTTGAAGTTAGTAATGTAGGATTTGTAATTAGTTATTTTATTTCTTCATTCACATGTGTTTCAAACAATTATTCTCATACATTGTGTTTTATGAAATTAATCACCATTAATCTATGACAACTAGTACCCCATATTTTCAGATCCCCACTGGACCTTTTCTAATTATTCGACCCCCTCCCTTCACCCACCAAACTCTGGGACCCTGTGATTTTCCCCCTTTCCAGCCTCAGGTCCCCTTTTCCTACCTGTCCCTCTTTGGACATTTATACACATTTTACTAATTATCCTTTTATTTTTACAATAATGGCTTTATGCAGTGTTCGTCTTTATGAGACTGAGTTAGTTCACTCAGCAAAATGCTTTCTAGCCTCTCTCATGCTACATAGTATTTTTCAAAATTGTACTCTTGAGTGCTGCATAGTATTCCATTGTGTGAATGTACCACAGTTTTTCAATCTGTTCGCTTGTTGATGGACATTTTGTCTGTTTCCATGTTCTTGCTACTGAGATTAAAGCTGCTATGAGCGTTGGTGTACAAACTTCTACTTGTGTCTATGTTTTATTTTCCTCAGGGTACATTCCTAGCAACGGAACGGCTGGGTCATGTGGCATTTCTATGTTCAGCTTTTTGAGGAAACTCCAAACTGTCTTCCAGAGTGATTGCACTGTTTTATAATCCCATCAACAGTGGGATTATGAGAATTCCAATCTCTCCACATACTTCCCAACTTTTACTGCTTGCTGTCCTATTAAACTTTGCCACTGCTATTGGGTTGAGATGGTATCACATTGTGATTTTGGTTTGTGTCTCTCTGATTGCCAATGATTTGGAGTAAAAATGTGTCTGTTGGCTATCCAAATGTCTTGCTCTGTGAAAAGTGTTTCCATATAATTTCCCTATTTGGTTAATTGCTTGTGGGGGCCCTGTAGGGTTCTGTAAGTTTTCATTATGAGACTCTTGTCTGAGATGGCATTGCCATATATTTTTTCCTGGCCACTAGGTTTTCTTTTCACCCCATTGGAAAAAATTTTGCACACAGTAACTTAATCTTTAAGAGGCTCCATACATTGATGTCTTTTTATAGTTGTGCATTTCTGGATGTATTTAATAGCCTCTTTATAACATGGGCTAGATCTTCTAAGCTTGGTCCCATTTTTTGTCTCTTAAGATCCTTATAGTTTGTGTTTTACCTCTAGGTCTCTGCTCCACCTTGAGTTGATTTTGATGTATGGTGTGAGATGTGGATCCTGCTTCAGCTTTCTGCAGGTAGCTGTCCAATTTTGCCAACACTACTTGTTAAAGAGGTTGTCATTTCCCCATTTGATTGCTTTTGTTTCTTTGTCAAATACCAATTGACTATAGATGTTGTTCTTGTTATGTGCTGTCGAGTCCTTGAGACTCATAGCGACCCTATGTACAACAGCTCTAATCTCTGCTCTGTCCTGTGCCATCTCATTGCCTCTGACATATCCATCCCGATTACCCCAGTCACCGAATCAATCCATCTCCTACAGGGCCTTCTCCTCCTGCACCTGCCCTCCACCCACCCAAGCATGATGTCCCTCTTCCAAAGACCGGTCTCTCCTTACAACATGACCAAAGTATGTCAGGTGAAGCCTCAGAATCCTTGCCTCCATGGAGCAGCCCGGTTTAACCCTCTCCAGGATAAATCTGTTTGTTCTCTTAGCAGTCCATGGCACCTTCAGCACTCTTCTCCAACACCAAAGCTCAAAAGCATCAATTCTCCTTCTATCCTCCTTCGTCATTGTCCAGCTCTCTGATGCATAACAAGTGTTTGCAAAGACCATGGCCTGTACCAGACATACCTTAGTCTCCAGAGACACACCGTTGCTCTTGAGTACTTTAGAGAGGTCCCTAACAGCAGACTTTCCCATCGCAATATGTCTTTTAATTTCCTGGCTCCTGGTGCCAAGAATGTTGATTGTGGAGCCAAGCAAACTAAAGCTGTGAACAATCTCAATCTCTTCACCTCCATCCTGATGCTGCCAATTGGTCCAGTGGTGAGAATCTTTGTCTTCTTGACATTGAGCCTCAATCCATATTGAAGGCTGCAGTGCCTGACCCTCAGCAGCAAGCGCTTCAGGTCCTTCTCAGTTTCAACAAGCAGGGTGAGTCATCTGCATAACGCAGATTGTTAATAGATCTTCCACCAATCCTGATGCCACATCTCTTCTCATAGAGTCCAGCCTCCTGGATAATCTGTTCTGCATACAGGTTGAAAAGGTATGGAGACAGGACACATCCCTGGCATACACCCTTCCCAATTTTGAACCATGCGGTGTTTCCTTGCTCTGTTCTGACAACTGCCTCTTGGTTCAAGTTTCACCTTAGCATGATCAAGTGTTCTGGGATTCTCATTCTTCTCAGAGTCAGCCACAGTTTGTTACGATCCACACAGTCAAATGCCTTTGCATAATCAATGAAGCACAGAAAGACATTCCTCTGGTATTCCCTGCTTTCAGCCAATATCCATCTAACATTAGCTACAATATCCCTAGTACCATGATCCCTTCTAAACCCAGCCTGGACTTCTGGCAGTTCTCTGCTGATGTGCTGTTCTAGTCGTTTTTGGGTAATCTTCAGCAGAATCTTGCAGGCATGTGAAATCAGCGATATTGTTCTGTAGTCTGACAATAGATAGATGGGTTAATTTCAGGGTTCTCAGTTCTGTTCCATTGCTCTGTGTGCCTGTCGTTGAACCAGCACCATGCTGCTTTGGTTCTTATGGCTGTGTAGTAAGTTGACTTTGAGATCAAGGAGTGTTATGCTTCCCACTTAATTTTTATTTTTTCAGAAGTACAATTATTTCTTGACAGTAACTAAATGGTTCTAAACCTTATATTTGCAAATTGAAAAATAAATGTAGACAATATAATATATAACTATGTTGGTGGCTTGGCTGCAAAGAGTTGTTCTGCCACCCTGAAGGTAGGTGGTTCAAATCCACCAGCCACTTCACAGTAGAAAGACGGAAAATTCCCTCCCATGTGATGTATAGTCTCTGAAAACGGAACTGAAGGGTCTCCTATCAGTTGGTTCCAACTTGATAGCACATGAAAACTGCAGTTAGTTCTACTAAAAAGATTGAAAAATTCAGTTGTGAAATGTACACAAAGCAAGGGTCTTTTTAGATACTTTTCAGCCTATATGACTCAAGTGACTGATGACAGTTAGTCAGAGATGCTGCTAATAAAGCACACTGCTCTTCTCATTGCCCTCAAGCTGGAAACAACTCATAGCTGACCCTCCCACAGGTTTTCAGAGGCTGTACACTACACGGGAGGATTCTCCTTTCTCCCAAAGGGCTGCTGGTAGATTTGAACAGCCAGGAAGCAGTGACTTTTCCCTACAGATCACAACACCAGAGGTCTGTAAGACTTCTGTGTTATTGTTGTGTACTGTGGAGTTGAGATTGACCCATAGCTGACCCTAAGACATAATTAGACTAAAATAAATAGACCTAACATACACAGCTGAATGGTTTCACTTAAGTTGATTTGCTAAGATTTTCTTTTCTTATTTTTTTTCCTGACTTTAAAATGTTTATTCTTATAGGGAACTCTGGTGGCCTAGTGACAAGACGCTGCTCTGCAATCCCAGAGGTAGGCGGTTCAAATCCACCAGATGCTCTGCTGGAGAAGGAGGGGGCAATCTCCTCCTGTACCAGTCAGATCTGATTTGATGGTACAAGTAAAATAATACAATAAAAAGTTTATTCTTAGAAAAATTAATAAAATAAATTTTTTTAAAAATTAGTTGCTTTTTATACAGCTATGCAAAGTTCTTAATGTTTCTTTGGCAATGGAACATAATGGGAGTTTACAGCTATATAAAAAAGTTACCTTTGCCTAAGAAACAGTATTTACTGTGTGTACATAGTTGACTGACAAAATTCTCTGTCATCCAGCACCCTAATTAATTGAGTGATCTCAAAAGGGATATCACAGGATTTCCAAAAGAGAAAAAAGAAAGGCACATACATACACTTTCTCAAAACATAATATCACAGCCCCATTCACAGGCAACTTGCAATATTTGCCAGAGACAACTTAGTGGTAAGAAAAATCCTCTCAGTAATAAAAAATAATTCTAAATCCCAGTGAAGTACTGCTTTAGATTTGGTAAGATTTTCTCATCCAACTGTCATGCCAATAGTAATCTTGTATCAATTTTGCTTTGTTTCTATTATAATTAAAATCAGAATTAGAAAATGACAATGATGATTGTATCAATGTAGATTGGCTCAAGATTCTTATTGGTAGCTATTCCAGGCCATTTGTGCCAGTGCAGGCTTCACCCCATTTACCCTTCCAACTGATGTTGTTGAAAGAAACACTCTCAACAGGATAGGTCACACAGTGACTGTAACCAAGGGCTCCAGCACATCAGAGATGGTGAGGATAGTTCAGGATAGGGCAAGGTTCAGATTTATTGGTCATAATGTTGCTATGACTCCTGGTCAACTAATAACTCCTGGCACCTAATAACAACAACATATGGATCTGGGAACACAAGACTTCAAGGACCACCAGTCTGTTTTCTGATCCATAGATTTTGGACTTGTCACTTACCCAGTTAAGGAGTAGCCTGGTCCATTCCTTAAAATTATCTTTGTATGAATGTATGTATTTGCCTATTATCTATCGTTACTGGTTCTCTTTCTCTAGACAATACTAAGACACCTATCTTAGTGATCAGACTTTACTAATAATACCAGAGTATGTCTTCGTATCAAATGATGATAGAGGATCCTGGGGGTGCAATGATTGAGCACTTAACTTCAAACCAAAGGCCTGACAGTTAAAACTCATGTTGGTTGAACCACAGAAAAGACCTGGTGGTTGCTGTCACAAAGATTACAGACTGGATACAAAAACTAATTCAGGAGAGCTCAAAGACCTAAAATTTAAAACAAAAAGATCATAGAAGTAAAGTAGGAGTAAACTTAGAGATGCTAATTTATGGCATAATTAAAATACAACAAATAATGTACAATTAACAGAAGATAAATGAAATTTTATAAAAATTGTTGCATTTTACTAATTCCAAATTATTAGAAAACAAATTTTTGTACAAAGAATCCACCAGCGGCTCTGTTTCCTCCCGTCTGATTTACTGCCTCTGAAAATCCACTGGCGCCAACCCTCATCCACTACACTATCAAAGTGTTGATTCCTACTCAAAGTGATCCTCCATCATCAGGATTCTAAGGCTGTAAATCTTTGGAGCAGTTGGTGAATCTGAACTACCAACCTTCAGGTTAGCAGCTCAACATATAGTGCACTCTGCCATCAGGGCTCCTTCACACTGATCCCTGTCTACTCTTCAGCACAATCATTTTCACTTGCTAGAAATGCAGTTTTTAGATCATTGAAAAGACTGAGTCTTTTCTTGCACTAACATAAGACTAAATAAGAACTGTATGCACTGGTTGCTACTGATCCACAGGTTCTTAAAAACTCAGAAGTGGATCTTGTTCGTAATCTGGGGACTGGATCTTTATGTTGTTTTTTGTTAAGTCCCGTTAAGTCGTCTACGACTCATAGTGACCCTATGAACGAAAGACCTGAGCATGTTTATAACTTTCATCGTTTCTCCACGTTCATAGAGTTTCTGGAGACAAGCCATTTCAGAAGTGGATGCCATTCCTGCTTCCAAGCTTGGTTTAATCGGGGAGCTCCACCAAGCACTGTCCACCATGGGTAACCATTATCGCGTTTGACATATCAGTGTCACTGTGTTTAGCATCACAGAAACCATGAGTTATCTCTGTACAGCAAATGCACAGATCAGTGCTATACCACTTAGAAGAATGCCGACCAAATGGGTTTTTAAATAGGAGGCCAAATCACATTATCTCACACCCATTAGCGAATCAACATTCTACCCTAATCCTCACCAATACCAGCAAACAAGCCTCTGTAGAATCTGGCTTCTGCAGATGACTTACAAACTACAGACAAGAATATTCAGAGTAGTTCAGGAGATGAAAAGAGGGGGATTCATTCTTTAACAGTTGCTGTTGTTAGTTGCCATTGAGTCAGTTATGACACTCTGTCTTGCACCATTGTCATAATCTCTGCCATGCTAAAGGCCATTGTTGCAGTCACTGTGCCAATCTCTTAATAATCAATCTCTATAGATTTCTAATTGTTAATTTTGTTATGTGCTGTTGAGTGGCCTGTGATTCATAGTGACCGTGTGTACAACAGCTCTGAAGCCTGCCCTGTCCTGAGCCAGTCTTACTGACTCCAACACACCAACCCCCATTTCCCTAATTACTGTATTATCTCACCCTGGGTCTTCCTCTCTCCACTCTTCCAAGCATGTTGTCCTTCTCCAGAGATCGATCTCTCCTAGTCACATGCCCAAAGTATGTAAGATGGAGCTTCAAAATCCTAACCTCCAAGGAGAAACTTAGTTTCACCCTCTCCAAGACAGACCTGTTTGCTTTCTTGATGATCCATGGTATGTTTAATACTCTTCTTTCGTGCCACAACTTGAAGGCATCAGTTCTTCTATCATCCTTAGTCATTGTCCAGCTCTCTGTCTCATAGCAAGTAATTGTGAAGACCATGGACTGGATCAGGTGCTCCTTAATCTCTAGACTGACATTGTTGCTTCTCAGTACTCTGGAAAGGTCCCTGATTAGGCAGATTTACCTAATGCAATTAATCTTTTGATTTCCTGACTGCTAGTGTGAAGAGTGTAGTTTGTGGAGCTGAGCAAGCTGTAACTGTTAACAACCCCAATCTCTTTTCCATCTATCATGGTGCTGCTAATTGGCCCAGTGGTGAGAATCTGTTTTCTTGATGTTGAGCTTCAATCCATATTGAAGACCACAGTCCTTAACCTTCTGAAGCAAGTGCTTCAGGTCCTCCTCAGTTTCAACAAGCAAGGTTGTGTTATCTGCATAATGTAGGTTATTGATGAGTCTTCCTCCAATCTTGATGCCACATTCCTCCTCATAAAATCCAGCCTCCTGAATAATCTGTTCTGCATGTAGATTAAAAAGGTATGGAGATAGGATGCATCCCTGATGCATCTTTTCCACTTTTGAACCATGATGTGTTTTTTTGCTGTGTTCTGAGGACTGCTTCCTGGTCCAAGTATAGGTTTTACAGAAGCAAAATCAACTGTTCTGGGATTCCCATTCTCCTCAAGGTAAACCACAATTTGTTGTGATCCACAACAAAGGCCTTTTGGATAGTCAATGAAATACAGATAGATATCTCTATGGTACTCTTTGCTTTTTGTCAAGATCCATCTGACATTGGTGACAATCTCTAGTGCCATGAAAACCAGTTTGTGTTTCTGATAGTTCTCTGTCAATGTACTGTTCCAGTCATTTCTGGAAAATCTTCACCAGGATTTTGCTTGTGTGAGATATTAGTGATATTATTCCTATAATTTCCACACTCAATCGGGTCACCTGTTTTTGGGATGAGAATAAATACGGATCTCCTCTACTCAATTGGCCAAACTTCTTGGCACAACCTGATGAGCATGTCCAGGGCAGAATCTATTTGTTGAAATATGTCAATTAGTACTCCATCAATTACTGGGGCTTTATTTTTTTCCAAGTGCTTCAGAGCAGCCTGAACTGCCTCCACTATCACCATTGTCTTTTGATCTTATGTTATTTTTTGGAATTCTTCTATATCATCCAATTTTTTTGTACAGTGACTCTGTATACTCCTCCTATCTTCTTTTAGTAGTTCCCAAATAATTCAATATTCTACCCCTAGCATCCTTAAGTATTGTGACTTGAGACTTGAATTTGTTCTTTAGTTCCTTCAGTTTGAGAAATGCTGAGCGAGTATGGCCCTTTTGATTTTTACTTCAGAATTTTTCACATTTCATTTAGAATACTTTGCTTTGTCTTTTGGTGCTGCCCTTTGAAATATTTTATTCAGCTCCTGAACTTCTTGATTTATAATAGTAGTCACTTAGTTATAATTATGGGCAAGATAACACCAAATGTAGGTAAAGCATGTCCAGGGTAACCTATACCACAAAGTGCTATTCAAATACATATTTTTAAAAAAATGATTTGGTAAATGTTATGCTATATATCATTTTACAATAGCAATATCAACTAAAACATATACATATGAGTTTAAAGGTAAATATGTGTGTAATATGGTGGTAGAACGGTCAAAGTGCTCAAATGCTAACCAAACGGGTAGGACCCATTAGCTTCGTGGGTGAGAGAGCTGTGTGGGGCAGTTCTACTCTATCCTATAGGGTGGTTATGAGTTAGAATTAACTTGACAGCAATGCATTTATATATTTATATACCCATGCGTATGTGTTTGTTGATGTTAGGTTCTATCGAGTCAACTATGACTCTTGGTGACCATATGAACATTAAATTCAAACTTACCATACACCATCTTGACCATCTCTGATGTGCTCGAGCCCATTGTTAAGAGTAACTGTGTCAATCCGTTGTGTTGAGAGTTTGCCCCTCGTTCTTTCATCTTCCTTATTTCCCAGCATGATGTCCTTTTCCAAGGACTAGCCCCTCTTTACAATATGCCCAGAGTACATGAGATGAAGTTCCACCATCCTTGCCTCAAAGAAGGTTTTATTTTTTTCCATCTCTTTGTTCTCTTGGCAGTCCAAGTGATATTCTGTACTCTTTTCCAACATCACAACTCTCTCTTTGCATCAGGATTGGTGGAAGATCTATCAACAATCTGCGTTATGCAGATGACACAACCCTGCTTGCTGAAACTGAGGAGGACCTAAAGCGCTTGCTGCTGGGGGTCAGGGATTGCAGCCTTCAATATGGATTGAGGCTCTGTGTCAAGAAGACAAAAATTCTCACCACTGGACCAATTGGCAACATCAGGATGGATGGTGAA
>NW_006399801.1:7868603-7873249 GCF_000299155.1 Elephantulus edwardii
GTGTTGGAGACAATGAGATTGGCACAGGACAGGGCACAGTTTAGAGCTGTTGTACATAGGGTCGCTATGAGTCGCAAGGGACTCGACGGCACATAACAACAACAATATAGATATAGATAGAGAGAGAGAGATCTATCTATCTATCTATCATCTATCTACCAGGCTGCTCCTTGGAGGCAAGGATTCTGAGGCTTCATTTGATGTACTTTGGGCATATTGAAAGGAGGGATTAGACTTTGGAGAGGGACATCATGCTTGGAAGTGTGGAGGGACAGAGAAAGAGAGGATGACCATCGATGAGAAGGATTGATTCAGTGACTGGGGTAATAAGGGTAGGTGTGTCAGAGACAGTAAAGTTGACACAAGATACAGCAGCTTTTAGGGCTATTGTACATAGGGTCGCTATGAGTCGTAAGTACAGACCACCACCCCCCCCCCAAATATATTGTTATTATTGTTGTTAAGTGTCTTCCAGTTGGCTTTGACTCAGAGTGACCCTATGGAAAACAGAATGGAACTACCTGGTTCTGCTGTACCCATTGTTGGAGTCACCATGTCAGCTGATCTTGTTGAACATCTTTCCCTGTTTCATTGACCCTCTTAATTTCATGATGATTTTATTGATCCAGTTATGAGGATAGTTATGTTTTGGTGTAATCCATAGTGAAGGCTTAATAAAGTCTTTGCTCAACATCAATAACTTCTTCACAGTTTATTAAGTTTTTTGTTGTTGGTTTTTGGTTTTTTTTTGCAGGCGAGGTACTATCATCTGCATGTTGCAAGTTGTTGACTAGTCTGTGATGTCAAGAGTTTTATTGTTCAAAATTACTTTCTTAACCATTGATTAACTTTTTTTGGGTAATGAAATATTTATTGTATTAAGAAGAGAGGAAGTTCAATGCTCAATCTTGGGAAGCTCATGAGAAAGAGTCATGACCAGAGTTCCTGATAAAGAGACCAGGCTGGAGCCCTTTAGATGGAGACAGAGCTAGAGTTTTTACTTGCTAGATGATTGAAAGAAGAGCTGACTCAAGATTGCTGCCTCACGGAGCCAGCTGACAAAGATCTTCAAGTCTACTTTGCTGGAAGACAGAGGGAAGATACTGGTAGATCTAAGGGAACTTTGTAACACCAATCAAAGCCATGAGGCTGAAGGTCAAAGGGCCTGCAACCATGCTTGAGAAGCTGTCAGGATGGAGGGATTGTATTCTGCTGCTAGACGGAATTGTTGTTAATATGTGCCATCGAGTTGCATGCATTGTGACTCTATATACAATAGCTCTGAACCCTGTTCTATCCTAAGTCAACCTTATTTTATCTGTCACAACTACTTTCATTACCCCAGGCACCAAGTCAATCCATTTCATCAAGGGTCAAGTCAATTCATCTCATCAAGGCTCTTTCTCTCTTGTGCCTCTCTCCATCCTCCTAAGCATGATGTCCCTTTCCAAGGACTGGTCCCTCCTTGAAACATGCCCAAAGTACATCAAATGAAGCTTCAGAATCCTTGACTCCAAAGAGTCTTCTCTAGGATGAACCTGTTTGTTATCCTAGCAGTCTATGGTATATTTAATACTCTTCTCTAACACCACAGTTCAAAGACATCAGCTTTCCTTCTATCATCTTTAGTCATTGTCCAGCTTTCTAATGTGTAGCAAGTATTTGCAAATATCATGGCCTGGATCAGGTGCACTTGTGGTGCAGTCCCAAAGGCCCATGGTTTGAGGCCACCAACTGCTCCATAGGAAAAGGATGGGCAGTCTTGTCCCAGACGATTAACTAACTGCCTTTGAAAACTCACTAGAGGGTCAGCTATGGGTCAGTTCCAACTCTATGGAACACAACATAACCTGAATTATAGCTTGTTAATGTCCCTAACAAACCGTATAATCATGAGTACAGTTATGTGTAATGTAGTCTGTGTAGATATTGCAACAGATTTTGTATCCAGTTGAGCAGAAATATTGGTGTTGGGATTAACAGAAGTAGGCGCAGCAGTTTAGGAGACCATGTCTGACCTTATAGGAATTAGTTTTATACTGGAGAGGTTGTTGATGGAGACAGCTCACCTTTGCGGAATTAATAGAGGTCAGACTCAGTCATCCTTATGGCAACCTTGATCCTTTCACAGTCTTGCTCCAGTTCTGATACCACGTTAGTCTTCATACAGTCCAACTTCTTGGATTAATTGCTCAATTTACAGACTCAATAAGTATGATAAAACGATACAACTCCGATACACACTTTTCCTGATTTCAAACCATGCAGCATCTCTTATTCTGTTTAAAGAACTATGTTTTGGGTTATGTAAGACACTATTCATCATATTAGGATGTGGCACATAAATTTTTAAAATTATGTCAGTTGGCCAATTTTTTCCAAGACTATGACCCCAAATTTTCAAACTAGGAAAATTAATCATGTATGATGCTTGGTTATATTGAAGACTTTTCAGGTTCTGTGATTTAACATATAGTTTGTTTTATACACACACAGACACACACACATTTGTTCTTGTTGATTACCAGAGTCAGAAGTGGCCCATAGTTGACACTCGAGCGGCTTTTCAGAGGCAGTTACTTAATCGCACGAGAGGAGATTGTCCATCTTTTTCCTGTGGAGCAGCTGGTAACCTTGAACCCCATGCCTTTGGTCTCTGAAAATCTGCTGGAGGGTGAGATATGAGTCAGTTCTGACTCGATGGCAATGAGTTTTTTTAGCTGTCCTAAGCAAATTGCATTGGGAAAGTACCTCTCCAGAGTACTGAAGAGCAACAACGTCAGGCTGGAGACTAAGGAGAACCTGATCAGGGCTGTAGTCTTCACAATTGCGTGCTATACATCGGAGAGTTGGACAGTGACTAGGGATGATAGAAAGAGAATTGATGCCTTTGAGCTGTGGTGCTGGAGAAGAATGTTGAATATACCATGAACTGTTAGGAGAACAAACAGGTTTGTCCTGGAGGGTGTGAAGCCGGAACGCTCTTTGGAGTCAAGGATTCTGAAGCTTCATCTGACATACTTTGGGCATGTTGCAAGTAGTGACTGGTCCTTGGAGAGGGACATCATGTTTGGGAGAGTGGGGGGACGGTGCAGGAGAGGAAGACTCTCAATTAGATGGATCGATTCTGTGATGGGGGGAGTGAGTGTGTCAGAGATGGTGAGGTTGACACAGGATAGAGCGACGTTTAGGGCTCTTGTACATAGGGTCACTATGAGTCGCAAATGACTTGATGATACATAACAACAACAGCAACAAGATACTCTAAACTTTACCTTTTAAAGTCACCTTGTAGCCAAACAGCTTAGCTTATAAAAGAGTGAATATCTTCCTTGAGTACTGTGTTCTTTAAAAAGAAGAAATCACCTAAACTGAGACCTAGTGGACAACAAGTACTCTGAAACATTAATTGGTTAGGATCAGGCCAACTTATTGGAAACAGAACAACTCAAATAGAAATAATGAGAATGTTGATACGATGTGGAATGTGTCCACACATGTCACTGAACAGTATGCATAGAAATTGTTATTCAGCTGCATACACTTTCACAAAAAATTTTTAAAAAACCAAACCCCTAGAACTCTATGGAGCACAGTTTGCTCTGAAACACATGAGGTCAGAATTGCTGCGATGGCAGCTGGTTAGTTTCGGAATGCCAAGTGGTGCAAAGGTCAGTGTACCCTGAAGTTAATCAGCAGGGTGGAGTTTGAGTGTACCCAGAGGCCCCTCAGAAGGAAGGCCTTAACTTCCGGAAAATCCACCATCGACAGCCGTCTGCAGCACAGTTCTACACTGACACAGAGAAGAAGGGGTTGGCATGACTCAGACTTAAAACAGGAATCATTTTGCTTCTCAATGACTGAACTCCCTCTCCCTCACTCCAGGTGGGAGAAAGACAGGCAGTCTCCTTCTCTGTATTTTACAACTTCAGAAAACCTGCTGGAAGGTCAGTCATGAATCAGTTCTGACTCAATGGCAACTGAATTTGAGTTTTGACCTCATTCTAGGAGATATTGTTCCTCTTTCTCCTTCATTGACCAGCCAAGACTTCTTTTCTCTTTTTAAAATTGTTCTACTACTTCGATATTTTTGTTGTTACGGTTTTATTTTTAACTTCTACTTAGTTTTTTTTTTGTTGTTGTTGTTGTTGGTGGGTTTTTTGTTTGTTTTTAAATGCCTTCCCTGTTCTGTTAGGAGGGTTTGAGGGGCATGTAGAGATACATACCTGCATGTCTATCTACTAGGTATATTTATGTAGTGGAGAGTCTAGACAAGTTTTCCTAAACAGAGGAGCTTCCCTCCTCAGGGCTTGATGGTTTACCTTAAAGAAAAGTCTGGTGCTATACTTCTCATAAATATTCTGATACGCTTTACCATCTTACTGCATTTGAAAGCAAGGTGCAGTCTTGAAGGGAAATGGCACTCCTGATTTTTTTTTAATTATTATTAAATTTTATTAGTTTTAATGAACATTTACAGAGATTTTGGGTTCTCATTCATTCATTGTTGCACTCTTTTCTCTACCCTCCTCCCCAGTTCGTTCTTCTTCCCCCACCCCGAATGTCTGTTTTAATTGTCCAATTGCCATAGTGCTTGTCAAAGACAGTTCCGATTAATCTCCTTTGTCAGCGTGCCTTTTGCCATT
>NW_006399801.1:7874773-7879312 GCF_000299155.1 Elephantulus edwardii
ATTATTGAACCCATCTTACTCAGTCTCTCCCCAACCCCAAGATCATTCCCGTTCTACAACAGTGGCACCATGCAATATTTGTCCTTTTGTGACTGGGATATTTCATTCAGCATAATGTTCTCCAGAGTCAACCATTTTGAATAATATTGCATGGGCACTCCTGATTTTTGCAGGGAGAGAACCAGTGGTTCTGGGTCATTCTAGAATAAACACATACATAAGTCACAAGACATAGAAAATGCAAGTAACTTGCTGTGTCCTGTCCCATCAGTGGAAGAGGTGGGATGATGTGGTTGCTAGTATGGTCAGAAATAAGGTCAAGGAGTTGTCTGAACTTGGTAAGAAAGGGTGAGGCTGAGGGCATGGCCAGGGAGACAGGCCTGGGTGTGAGCGGGGAGAGCCCAGCCGTGGCTAAGGGCACGGCCGGGGTGAACGAAGGTGACGGTCAACCAGGGAGGAAAAGGTCTAGGTGTGGTTGGAGCCACTCCAGATGAGTCTGTGAGTGTGGCCTTGCAGAATGAGATTTGAGCCTGTTCAGGATGGCAGAGTCCTGGGTGAGGTTAGGGAGGCCTAGTTCTGGCCAAGATCAGCAAGAACAAATGGTCAAATTCCTGGGCAACAGGGTTGACTGCTAGCTTTAGTGTATTTCATTCACTCAGGTGTTACAAGGTTTGGTTATTGTTGGTGTGTGTTTTTTAACAAAGTAAATGGAATTTATAAAATATCAAGTGCAATATCAATTATATGGCTTCACCCATCCCTTCTGGTGGTGGTTGCTGTTGTTAGGTATTGTCAAGTCGAGTATGACTCATAGTGACCCTGTGAACAACAGATCTGAATTATCGTCTATCCTGTACCAACCTCACCATCTCTGACACGCTTGAGCCCATTGCCACAGTCCCCATGTCAGTCCATCTCGAGGGGGGTCTTCCTATCTTTCGCTGACTCTCCACCCTTCCGAGCATGATATCCTTTTCCAAGGAATAGCTTCTCCAAACAGCATGTCCAAAATATGAAGGATGAAGCTTTGCCTGACCAGACTTTACCCCTTTTGAATTCTATTATACTAATGTCTTCCCATTGCAGAAATTATAGGACAACGCAGCACGGGCAGGATTTTGTTCTGTTGTGCGAAGTGTTGCTAAGAACCAGAGCTCACTCCACGGCACCTGGCAACTTACAGTGCCTTCGCTGATGGCTTATCTTTAATTTGTCATGCTGTGTGGTGTTCGCATGTTGCTATGCTGCTTGAAGCTCTGCTGCAAAGGTTTATCAAATACCTTCAGGATCATGATGCCCAGGTTTTAGCAGAAACTAAAAAAGATTAGGAGGAAGGACCTGACAATCTATTTCTAAAAAATATCACTTCACTCACTCCAATCAGGTTGGAACCAACTCATAGCTGACCTTCCACTGGTTTTCCAATCACACAGGAGGAGATGGCTCATCTTTTTTTCTGTAGAGTCTTTGGTGGCTTTGAACCAAAGTGGCTTTTGGTTTAACTGGACAACTTCCTATGAACTACACAGTGAAAACTTCATGGAGAACAGCGGAAGGAACATTGTCTGATAAGAGTGCTAGAGGCTGAGCCCTTCAGGTTGAAAGTTACTAAAAATATGACTGTAGAAGAGCTGCCTCTTCAAACTAGCATCTACCTTCATGATGTAGATGGAGTAAAACTTTTCCCCAGTGTGTTGAGTGGCCTGTGATTCATAGCGACCCTTTGGACAACAGATTGAACCTTGCACTATCTGGCCCCATCCTCATGACCTTGTCATGCTCTAGTCCATTGACATAGTCACTGTGTCAATCCCTTTCATGAAGAGTTTTCCTCACTTTCTCAGGCCTTCCACTTTCCCCCACATGATGTCTTTTCCCAACAATTGGCTCCTCCTGGCAAAATGTCCAAAGCATGAGAGATAAAGTTTCACCATCCTTGCCTCTAAGGCGCACCCTTGTTGCATTTCTTTCAAGACAGATTTGTTTGTTCTTTTGACAGTTCATGGGATGGACTCTTCTCTAATGCTGCAATTCAAAGGCCTCATCTCTTCTTCTGACATCCTTATTCGTTGTCCAACTTTCAGATGCATAAGAAGCAACTGAGAAGACGATCATGGCTTGGATCAGGCCGACTTTGTCTTTAAAGTAACATCATTACTCTTTAGCACTTTGGAGGGGTCCTTGACAGCAGATTTTCCCAATGCAACACGTCTTTTGATTTCTTGACTGCTGTTACCATGAGTGTCGATCTGTTTAAAAAAAAAACAGCTAATGAAGGCCCTGTGAATCACAGCAGAACGTTGTTCAGTTCACTTGCTTTGGACTCAGGTAAGTAATAATGCAAGAGATCAATCGCTAGAGGAGGATGTGGTGCTTGGAGAAGCAGAGGTGAAGGTGAGCAAAACTCCCTGGGGAGGTGGATTGACAGAATAGTCACAAGGCAAAGACCAGCAGTAGTAAAGATGGCATGTTGCTGTTAGGTGCTGTCGAGTCGGCTACAATTGAGTCCTGTGAACAGATCTGAACCTTGCTCTAGTCTGGTCGGTTGTACCTAGTCAGACTTGATTTGACGGCAGCTGTGTGTCTCCTCACCTGCCTTTCTTACTAAGTGCTGTCAAGTCATCTCTCACTCACAGTCCTCCATTTGTATGAGACTAGAGTTGTTCTCTAGAGGGTTTTCAAGGGCTTATTTCCCAGAAGTGGGTGACCAGGGCTTTCTTCTGAAGCACCTCTGGGTGGACTTGAACTTTTAACCTTTCAGTTAATTTTGGAATGTGTTTAACATTTGTACCACGCAGGGGCTCTACTCATTCCTCTTTTTACTTATCCTATATCTCATTTGGTTTATGCTTATTTACTCTTAGTCAACTCTTTTGAGATTTTAGGACAATGCTAACTCTTTAGGTCACAGATGCACAGAGTCATTAGGAAAACTAATTGAAGTAATTAAAAAGAAAGCGTCCCTGAAAACCAGATTTGAAGTGCAGACCTGGGCAGCTCTGCTGTGGAACAGCTGCTGGGGATCTGCTCCCGCCTCTGCTAGGCCGACCTGGCTCTCACTGGTAGCTGCGATTAGTGGCGGTGACACATTAATTGAACCTCAGTACTTCCAGGTGTGTGGCACACTCCGGGGGTCAACGGTGCTGGGGGCTTTCACGTGTATTCAATTACGACTGCGCTATGAAGGAATGCAACATGTCATACATTAAAACGTCAATTACCACCCCTTACAGGGCCGCCAGAAACAAAAACCAATCAGTCCCTCCCTGCAGAGCAAGCAGGGTCTGTCTGGACTGGAAATACTAAGAACACACTCTCTCTCTCTCTCTCCCTTCTCTCTCTCTGTGTGTGGGTGTGTATGTATGGAGGAAACTGGGAACTGAGAGGGGAAGGGCTGCAGGAGTAGGAAATCCATCTTGAAAATTCAAGCAACGTGTTGCCATCCGTTTTGAGATGACAGTATGGAGTGTTATGGGATAGAGTCAGGAGGCTACAGACTCACCCAAGTTAGAAGCTACGTGCTGAAGGGTGCTGACTAGATAGTTGTCGTTGTCTATGCCAGTGCTATTCTAAGAGGTTCATTTGTGATGTTTACCTTTTTTATATTTGTTTATATTTACCATTTACACAAATAAAGAGATGTGGAAGTCTTGACCCCAAGGATACTAATCTAAGGAGTAATAATGCAATGCATTTATGGGTGATGCAAACGGTTAAAGCACTCAATCCCTAACAGAGCTTGGAGTATTTTTGGTTGGTTATTTTTTTTCTTTTGCATATGGAAATTTATTAGTATGACATTTTCATCAAAACTTTAAGATCTTGGCTGTTCCTTCTTGCCTTTGTTAAAAGTCAAAAGAGATACATTGGCCACTTTGACAGCCTTAAAGCAGACTCCAGGACTGTCACCAACAGCATGACCTTTGTGACCAAATCTAGTAACAAGAACTTCACCATTTTCCTCAATAAAATTCAAGCATCCATTGTTAGGCACGAAGGCTGTTATTTTCTTGCTGTTCTTGAGCTGGACTCTGACACACTTTAATTTTAATTTTAAATTTTTAAAATTCATTTTAATGAAAGTTTACAGAGACGTAAGGTTTCCAGTCATTCATTGTTGCATTTTTCTCCCTGTCCACCCCATCCCCCCAATTCACTCTTCTCCTTGAAAAGAAAAACTCTCCCATTGTTATGCAATCCCTCCCACGTCCACTCCACTATGCAGCCTTCACTCTGGACTTCTGTAATGACAAGAATTCCCATTCATATATCCCTTTTCCTTGTCTTTTCATCTCCAGAGTAATATAGCATATGGTCATCTGACTCAAAATGCCCCATGCTAGTCCATCTCATCTCCCCAGTGCCTAATATGTCAATGTTTATGCGTTCCATTTCTTTCTTAACAATTTCTAATTTTTCTACATTTATGTCTCTCACATTCCATGTTCCAATCACTAGGGTCTGCTTACAACTGTTCCTCCTCCTTTGTATTTCCATACTTGATAGTTCTACCTAGGTTGCACTTTCTGTTAGTCTGCG
>NW_006399801.1:7882772-7890885 GCF_000299155.1 Elephantulus edwardii
AGTGTCTGTTCATATCCTGTGCCCATTTTTCAATTGGGTTTTTTACCTTTATCTTGTTGTGGTGCTCGAGTATTTTATAAATTCTACATATAAGTCCTTTGTCTGACATGTCATTACCAAATATTTTTTCCCAATCTGTGGCTTCCCTTTTTGGATGTGCATAAGGATTTGATTCTTAGAAGGTCCCATTCATCTATTTTATCCTCTCCTGGTTGTAGAAGAACAATAATAATTATGAAAAAAACCACCCAAACCAGTGTAAAATGGTACAACCCCTCTGGAAGGCAGTTTGGCATGTCCTCAGAAAGCTGATCATTAAAATTCCATATGACTTAACTATTCCACTCCTTGTAATATACTCTGAGAGATTGAGAACTGAAGCACAAATGGAGATTTGTACACCAATTTTCATAGCAGCATTATTCACCATTGTAAGAACATGGAAACAGCCCAGATGTCCAACCACAATCGAATGGATTGAGAAAGTATAGTACATTCACACGATGGAATACTACACAGCATGTAGAAGCAATGATTTTGCAAATCACTACCTAACTTGCGAGGGACTAGAGAGCTTAAGGCTGAGTGAACTCATTCAGTTCCCTAACGACGAATACTGTATAAGACCATTATTATAAAACATGTATGAGGACCCAAGGGAGAAAGGGGGGAGCAGAGGGGTGAGGATGGGTCGGGGTGGTAATCGTAGGGTTGCACAATTTGATGAGTGGAGAGGTGAGTAAAGGAAATGGGAAAGGTTGAGTGTAAAAAAACAATGTATTTGTACTTTGTAAGTAAACCAGCATAAAATTTTAAAAATTCTTTATTTTTTTTACAAAGCAAAAAAGCTCAAACCAGGATTTTTATTTAGTTTTTTTTCTGCTAGATTTTGCTATTGTGCACTGTAACCAAACCTTTTCCCTTTTGGTCTTTGACTTATGTTAGTAGCTTCAGCTTGTGTCCCTAGGGCCAGCAAAAGGCCAGGGCACGGCCATGGCCACTCTGTGAGACTCTGTTTCAAGAAACTTTTCTTTCCTTCCTTCCTTTTTTTTAAAAGGCATTTTTCTCATATGCCAGGAATGAATATTATAATTAGTATTTATTATACTATCTTCCTCCCCTAACCTGCGGAGATTAATCATAGTTATTTTTCTTTAGCACTGCCAGGCATGGAATAAGTATTATCCCCTTTCTTCATAGCAGCTAGAGGAGGGCTGCTGGGCTCAGTCAAGGCCACCTGACAGACAGTCCAGATCAGAAGTCACAGTTGCTAAAAATGTTCCACCAGTACTTAAACAAACAAGTCCTGTCTGTCCCCTGGTGGTGGAGGCACTGCTCTTCACTGCCTTGACCTTTGTGTTTGTTCAATAGTCAGCACATACTTGTTAAATACAAACGTTTAAAGGTGTTAATTGTAGTAATAAGATGCTTTGGTTGAAAGAAAACAGATCAAATTTCAAACCTCAAAACCACAACAAACTCTTATTAAGAGGAAAGAGCTTATTATAGAAACAGTTGAGTTGAAGGCCCCTTTCTCTTCCTTTTCATCCTTACTTTGTAAGTCTTCCTTCAAGCTGCTTTAGTCAGGGTTCTCCGGAGAAGCAGAAGCAATAAACTCTAAACATAAAATAATTATATTCTATGTGAAGATGACCAACTTTCATTTAGTAGATTCTAACTCACGATGACTTTGCAGGACCAAGTAGAACTGCCCCAGAGGGTTTCCAAGTCTATAAATCTTTACAGAAGGAGACTACCTCGTCTTTTTCCTGTGGAGTGGCTGGTGGGTTTGAATGGAAAGCTGTTTTTGGTTATATGACCATTATGCCACATGGGCTCTTTAGAAATAGAGATAAATTTCTTTTCAGGAACTGGTTCACACGATTGTGGGGGTTGGCAAGTCCAAAGTCTTTAGTCAGCCAGCAGGCTGGCAACTCTGACGGCCTGGCTATGTTACAATCTTGTGGCAGAATCCTCCCTCCGTATACCTCAGTTTATGCTCTTAAGGCTTTCAGCTGTTGGATGAGGTCCATCCTACTTATGAAAGGTGATGTGCTTTACTTAAAGCTGACTGATGTACATGTTAACCATATGTAAACACCTTCACAACAAATAACTGGGCACCATAGGCTAGCCCCAAATTAGTCATTAGAAATTAATTACTATCCCGCCCTGACCTTCCCAAGGCCCCTCATTTGCTCAGGTTGCAATTCCCCTGTGTCCTTTATAAACTCCTCTCTGGGCCAGAATTAGGATGACATCCTACTGTGGACCAGTCTACCTAGTGAGAGTGGCAGATGTGCTCAGAGGCTGGCCTCCTGCTGGCCAACTCACTCACCCTCTTTTAGTTCACCCATATTGCCATTAAGATGCCACAACAAAATTCTTTCTTCATATTAATTATGAAAAAATAGCACAAGTTTAAACATCCCTCCCAAATATTCTGATAATCTGCTCTTGATAGAGGTTCCTTGGCTAGGAGACATGGAATCCCTCGTGGTGCAAATGGTTAAGTGCTTGGCTACTAGCCAAAAGCTTGGCAGTTCAAATCAACCCAGAGGCACATTGGAAGAAATGTCTGGAGATCCATTTGTGAAAAATTCTATAGAGCATAATTCTCCTCTGACACTTTTGGGGTTACCGTGAGTCAGGGTCATCTTGAGGGCAAGTGGCTATGGTTTAAATAGCAGAAATAAAGACATTTCCAGATTTTCTCAGCCGCTGCTTCACGGACATTGATGAGAACTTACACTATGGCCTGGCAGTATGCTACGTGTGTTCTCAAATTGTCTTATTTGCTACTCACTCCAGCCCTGTGAAGTAAGTGTATCACCCCTATTTTATAGTTGAAGAAACGATGGCTTTGAAAGGTTAAGTAATTTGCTCCATGTTTATCAGTGAAGTTGGAATATCATACTCCCCAAGGTTTCCAATTTCATGTGTAATACTGGTTTTGGGTTGATGCTCCCCCATACAGTATAGTGTGAGCAAGTGAACACAGGATACAGTGAATGGTTCCCTAGTAACAGGTCAGTTAGTGACGATATGCTGGGTAACATGCTGTGTCTCACCCTCTGCATCACTGTTTGGGAGCTCCAGCACTGACGAGCCTGTGGCATGGGAGGCAGTGTGGAGTGGGAAGCCCTGCTGGTCCCACAGAGCTGGCAGGTATAAGCCCAAGGATGAGAAGGCAGGATGAGCTTGGAGTAGTCACCTGTGAGGTCTGGTGTGTGGTCTGGGAGGTCACCTGGGGACAGAGCCTAGGAGCTGGCAAACAGGATGGTTGAAAAACTGAGAACCATGGCACAGGAGAGAGGAGCATTCAAACTCCCAAGACAAAAATCACATCTGGATGTGAGCAAAGTGGAGTGAAGTGAAAAAATTCAGGCATATAGTTATAGTTTGAGGATTTCCTTTCTTATTGCTTTGGTTAGATGCCTCCCATCTTTAAAAGTTAAAAGGTAAGTCTAAATATGTATAAAATGACACAAAATGGAAAACTCTTATTGGGGAAAACAATCCTTGGTGTTCCAGGTAAGCATTTGACTATTAACCATAAAGTTGGTGGTTTGAACCCACTCAAAAGTATCTCAAGAGGCCTGGGAATTTATTTTTCCCCTTTATAAAGTTTTTATTTTTTACTAGTTTACTGAGTCTTCTGCGACTCAATGGCACTTAACAACAACAACAATAACATCAACATAGAGAGAGAGATCAGCTGGCCCAGTGGACAGAAAGCGATGCTACCAAGCCAAAGGTGGGTGACTTTTAATCTGTGGCCCTCATACCTGTCTTTCATTGTTTTTGTTCAGACATTCCTCTAGGTCCTATAGCCCTGGTGTACAAGTTGCCATCCCACGGTCACTTGTGGTTGCTGTGAGGCTGAACCCTGTGACACGGATGTGTCAAATGCGTTAATGGTTGGCTACCCAATGTGGACAGAGATTGGGGTGGAGCTCCCCAATTAAAACAAGCTTGGAAGGAGGAGTGGCATCCACTTCATAATAGCTTGCCTCCGGAAACCCTATGAACCTGGAGAGAGGATGAAAGGCACCCAAGCTTGGAGGACTCTCCTTCATAGGGTCGCTATGAGTTGCCTGCGACTCGACAGCACTTAACAACAACTTACAAAATTAGTATACATTGTTTTCCACAAGGAACTTTCCTATTTCCTTTTCCCACTTCTCCCTCCACTCGTCAAATTATCTGACCCTGTGAGTAACCAACCCCTTCCAGCTCAACCTCACCCCCCTACTCTCCCCTTCCCCCACTGGATCCTCATACATGTTCTACAATAATGGTCTTATACATTATTTGTCCTAATGGGACTGCGTTAGAAAATTTACTTTTAAAAGGCATAACTGCCACCCGAACAGATATATGCACACCCATGTTGTGGCTTAGTTCACAACACCAAAGAGTTGGAACCCAACCCAAGTGCCCATCAACAAATGAATGGATAGAGAAGCTCTGGTATATTCACACAATGGAATACTATGCCGCATTGAAAAACAAGGAACTCATGAAACAGTATTCAAAATGGGTGACCCAGGAGGACGTTATACTGAGTGGAGTATCTCAGCCACAAAAGGACAAATACTACATAGTGCCACTGTTGTAAAATGAGACTAACATCAAGGTTGGGGTGAGACTGAGAGAGATGTGATAAGTTATGTATACTGCATTGAAACAGATGAGGGAGAGAACTGTTTAAAAGGGATATATGATTAGTTATTTTTGTCATGACAGGAGTCCAGAGCAAAGGCTGCATAGTGGAGTGGACTTGGGGGGAGGGATTGTATACAATGAAAGAATTTTTCTTTTACTTTTCAAAGAGAAGAGTGTACTGAGGGAGAGGGGTTGGCAGGGAGAAAAGTGCAACAATGAATGAATGGAAGTCCAAAGTCTGTAAATGTTCATTAAAATTAATAATAATATTTTTAAAAGGAGGGAGGGAAAAGCCACAGCTATAGATAAACCTATGGAGCACAGTTCTTTTTCCCCCCTATAATTATATTTTATTAATTTTCATAAACATTTACAGAGATTTTGGGTTTCCATTCATTCATTGTTGCACTATGGAGCACAGTTCTAGTCTGGGATACATGAATTGAGGTCAACTCAACCGTCGCTGGTTTGGTTTTGACTTGGACACAGTCCTCAAGCAAGAAGTCACTGTGGGCACACCCAGCACTCTCTTACCGAGCAGGGTGTTTCTGCTGGCCAGTCTTTAGCAGAGCCAGTACTGATCTTGCCTAGTCATATTAAACTGGTGATTCTGTTCCTGCCCGCATTGCAGGAGCCCTGGTTTTTTATTCCTGGCCAATGCACCTTGTTGTAGCCAACACTTGTCGCTCAGTGGAGGCCTGTGTCTTGCTAAGATGCTGAACAGGTTTCAGTAGAGCTTTCAACGAAGACTAAGAAGAAAGGCTTGGTGATCTCCTTAGGAAAACCAGTCAGTGGGAACTCTAGATATCACAAAGGCCAGATCCACATCAGTCCTGGGGATGACGCTTGACCTGCCGGTGTTTCATTTCACATTGTGCATCAGGTTCGATGAGTTAGGGGCCAGCTCAATGGCAGCTGACAAACAACACCAGCAGCAGCAGCAGCAGCAACCACAAACAACTACAGCAGCATGTTGGTTCTAAACTCCGGGTTGTTCTTATACAGATGACTGCAATAAGAGCAAATCCAGTTTCCATCCAGCCCACTAGGCCTGGAATGCTGTTTCTGAGTAATCAGAAGCTCTTCCAGGAGCTCGAATGGGGAAAACCAGAAAAAAGCAAACCTGCGGCCTTCGAGTGGATTCTAACTCACAGTGACCCCTTGTGTTACAGAGGAGAACTGCTCCGGAGTTTTCTTGGCTGTAATCTTACAGGAAGCAGATCCCCAGGCCTTTTTTGTTGGGATGCCGCCGGCTGGCTATGAACCATCAATCTTTAGGTTAGTAGTCAAGGTCAAAGCATCTGTGCTACTCAGAGATGGGAGGGGAGGGAAAGCCCCTTACTTGGCTTTACCCTTCACCCGGGATAGTCCACATCCCACATCCTGGATTTTACCCCGGCTTGCTTCTTTCCTTTTCTTGCTCCTCGGAGGTGCTGCGGACACGTCTGCACGACCCAGGCTGGCCGGACATCAAGCCTGGAGCCCGAGTCCCAGCCTCTAAATCAGAAGGCCTCTCCAGGAGCCTCAACCCCTTGACAAATAAACCTGGGCACAGAGATCATTATGCCACACATTATTAGGCAAAATTGGATTAATTAACCTCGTCTGGCCTCTCAGCTTGGGAGACAGAAAAAAGCAGGTCCAGTTCAAATGCAGCATTTTGAAAATGTCAGCCATGACTTGGTGATAAATATTTATAAATATATATGCTGCGTGTCAACAGGGCAGCCAGTGTATTTTTACATGTAAGTACACAAAGGCACTCTGTTGTTAATGCGCATTCAAAGCAGCAGCCTTGAAAGGGCCATTATGGCTTGTCCTATGAATGTTTATTAAAAATAATATGCAAAGCGGGGCTCCTTTTGAATGAGCCCATTGACGGGGTATCAGAGTGGCCAGGGCCGGACTGGCGGATGGTCAGGAATGATAATAATGTTACTAACAGGACTGGGCCTTGGCCCGAGAGAGCGAAGTGGTGCGTTCGCTACCCCTGCCACTTCTGGTTGCGGTTATTTATTCTGGAAACATTGACTTACGGCTTGAACTGTGTCCTTAAGCCGTGGGCTCAGACCATGACTCACAGAGTGTCATGGATTTCCCCTCGAATGGAGCTCCAAGAGTTACTGGAGGTTTAGATCTGCAGCCCCGCTGCATGCCTTCCCCCATCCTCTGTCAACAGTTTCTGTGCCTTTTTCCAGGACCTCTCTGTGTTTCTAGCGTTTTTAGGAGAGATCATTTTAGATTAGTAACTCCTCTGGGATTCCCAGGATGCCTTCTTGGGTTTAGGGTACTTTTCATGCATGTATTCAACCAACATTTATTGAAAGCATACTCTGTGCCTTTTATGGCCCCAGGTGCTGAGGCTATGGTGAGAAACAGGGACAGAAAGATCCCTATTCATCTGCCTGGGAGAAGAGAGATAACAAATCAACACACAACAAAGATGATGTTGTAGACTTAATTGCATCCTTTCCTTTAAATATATATTGACATACTAACAAAGCCAACATATCTATGGATGTGTTGCAGTTTGGAAATAGGTGTTTTCTTTTATTATTTATTATTTCTCTTATTATTATTATGTATTAGTAACGTAGTGGTAAGAATGTGCAGCTGGAATCCTAAAGGCACGCCGTTCAAACCCACCAGCTGCTCCGCAGGAGAAGGATGTGTGCTCTCTCCTGTGATTAACTGCCTCTGAAAACCTCCTGGAGAGTTAGCTATGTATGGTTTTGACTTGACAGTACACAACAACACAGGAGTACAATGGGTCTTAAACCTAGTCACTTCTGAGTGATATATTGAACAGGCAGAATAAGACACAGACATCCATGGAGGATGAAGAAGATAGACTGTGAAGATAAGCTCAGAAACATCAAGAATTGGCAGCTTCTAGGAACCAAAATGGACACAGAGGGACCCCTTCCTAAAAGCACACTCTGAATGTGAACTTCTAGCCTCCTGAGTGGTGAGAAAATAAATTTATGTTCTTTAAAGACACCTGCTTGTGATGTTTTTAATGGTAGCTCTAGGAAACTGTCAGATGATTTCAGAGAGGGATTGTTAGGTGCTGTCTAGTCCATTTTCAACTCAAAGAAACCCCCATGGGACAAAGTAGAACTGTCCCATGGGGCTTTCTAGGTTATAACCTTTATAGGAGCAGATCACTACAAGAAACAATCTTAAAAATCAAGAAGGCGGTGAGTGCCATGGGCACTGCATTCAAACAGATAAGGGAAGGAACTGTTTGAAAGAAATATATTATTAGATTTGCATGACAACAATTCAGAATAAGAAGTACAGAGCATAGAGGACTGAGTGGCAGGGGAAGGGAAAAAACTGTGCAATAATGAAAGAATCTTTTAAAAAGGAAAAAGGAACTGGGAGGGTAGCGAGGAAAATGTGCAACAATGAATTAATGGAAAGCCAAGTTTTCTGTAAAGTT
>NW_006399801.1:7892865-7934378 GCF_000299155.1 Elephantulus edwardii
GATGACACAACCCTGCTTGCTGAAACTGAGGAGGACCTGAAGCACCTGCTGCAGAGTGTCAAGGACTGCAGCCTACAATATGGATTGAGACAAGTCGTCATCATTAGAAGCCATCAAATCTACACATCTCGTAGTGACTCTGTGAACGACAGACCTGAACCTCGCCTTACTCTGCACCAGGCTCGCAATCTGTCATGTTCAGATCCATTGGGGGAGTCACCACGCCAGTCCCTTTCGCTGAGGGCCTTCCTCTCTGCCACTGACCCTCTAACTTTCCCAGCATGAGGTCTCTCTCGAAGGCCTCGTTTCTCCTGAAAATATACTCAAAGTAGGTGAGACAGAGTTTCCCTGTCCTTCCCTCTAAGGCGCTCTCTGGTTTCCTTCAAGACAGGTGGTGATAGTGATGTTCATGGCAGTGGAGATGAGGGTGTGGGTGGGCAGGGCAATTGTGGTGGTTGATGGTGGTGGTGCAGTGATAGTGGGCATGCTGGTGGTGGCAATGGTGGTAGAGGTTATTCTGAAATGAGACGTTTAGAAAGCTTCTCTGGGAGTGACAGGTGATGTGAAATGAAACCAGGGACCCAGCCTTTGGCAGCCACGTTCGCACCCACACCTGGAAGAAGCTCCCAGGCAGAAGAGCGAGCAAGCACAAGAGTCTGAAGAGGAATGGGCTTGGAATGTCTGAGGATCAGAAAGCTGAGAGGCCGAGACAAATGAACAAGTGGGAGGTGGCCAGAGAAGACCAGGGAAAGGCAACCTGAGCTTTACTCTTGAGAAATTAAAGTGTTTTCTGGGGGTCTCTGCCAGTCTGAAGTTACTAGTGCCACCACTGCTAAGAACACTTGAGGGACAAGGAGATACTGGTTCAACATTGTAGTTGTTGATTAGTTAGTTACACACTTCTTAGGATATGGAGGAGGAAACCTAGTTGGTGGATTTTGGAAGAATTTTTCTGTATTTGTTTTTGAGCTTGACTCTGTCTGCTCTAGCATTTCCACCGCGGAGCTTGGTATAGCCTTCTTTGTTTGATCCCAGTTCAGTTGGAGGCATCCAAGGTGACTTATTTCCCCACAGACACTCCTTGGCTCCCTCTCACTCAGCCTGGTGGAAAGATGAAATTTTAAAAAATCAACTTTATTTATTATTCCAAGAGTAGTTGACATCAAGATCAATATGTCCGGACAGAAGCTATTAACATTTTAATGAGTTACTCAGTAATATTCCAAGGACGTGTCAGTGAGTCATGGCCCCTTTGATTAAGGATGTACTTTGGAGACTACTGTAAATATATAAAAGAAAGGTCCAGAATGGGGAGGTGTCAGCCATCAATCCCAGGGAAAAAGAGTATGGATTCATGAATAAAGAAACTCACAGGGTAACTGTCCCTGGGCTATAAAGTTTAGTATAAGAGAAATAACCTTTTACAAAGCTATTGGTCTTCACTAAATGGTAAATAATGATGTCCACCTTTGTCCAGTGTGTGTGTGTGTGTGTGTGTGTGTGTGTGTGTGTGTGTGTAAGCACAGTAGAATGCTGTTGTGGATAAGGCTGAGAAGAAATGTCCTGTCAATGCAGCTTTCTTATAAATTGAGTGTTTTTTAAATTTTATTTTATTATTTTGTGTGAGCACTGTCAAATCAGATCTGACTGGTACAGGAGGAGATTGCCCCTCCTCCAGCAGAGCATCTGGTGGATTCGAACCACATACCTCCAAGATTGCAGTGCAGCTTCTTGCCACTGGGCCACTAGAACTCTCTATAAATTCAGTTTTGGAGACATTAGTGAGGGAAGGGATAAATCTTTTGTGAGGAAAATAAATCCAAAATAGCAAAACATGATGTGTGAAGAGAAGGCTGGGCAGAAGAGAAAAAGGGGTGAGAATAGCTGTAGAGAGAACGGAGGCTTCTGGATAAATCCCATGCATATCCCCAGATGGTTCCAGCTAAATGGTGTTTACTTCAGCAGAAATATCCATCAATTTTCATGAGCACTCTTTGGTCATCTCTCTGCTCTCCTAAAATTTCCTAGACAGGTATTCTGAGGACTCCTTGTTCTGGTTGAGTTCTGGAATGTTGTTGTTGTTGTTAGTCACTGCTGAGATGTCTCTGACTCTCCCCCCCCCCTTTTCTCTTATACTGGTATATTTACAAAGTTCAAATACATTGTTTTTCACACTAGATCTTTCCAATTTCCTTCACTCCCCTACCCATCAAATTGTGTGACCTTATTATTACCCCCTTATCCACCTATTCTCATCCCTCTTCTTCCCCCATCCCCTCCCCCTTGGATCCTCATATTCATTCCATAATAATGGCTTTATACACTATTTGTCCTTATAGAACTGAGATAGTTCATTCAGCATAATGCTTTCCAGTCTCTCCCAAGTTAGGGAGTAATTTACAAAATCATTGCTCCTCTGTGCTGCATAGTATTCCATCTTGTGAATGTACCATAATTTCTCAATCTCTTTGATTGCGGTTGGACATCTGGGCTGTTTCCATGTACTTGAGATAGTGAATAATGCTGCTATGAACATTGGTGTACAAGTATTATCTTAATTTTTTAAAAATACTGATTTATTTACAAAGTTTGAATACATTGTTTTTCATACCAGCTCTTCAGTATACAAGTATTTTTAATATCACACACAAGTAGAATCTTGCTAACCATTATTGAAAAACTTCTGGAACATTGACACAAAACTTCCAGAAATTAAAACGAGGACTTAAAATTCAGCGTTTTCGTCTGAATGGTGTAGAACTCCATGGCCCCAAAGGATGTGTACAATGTTTCTGTTTCTTCTTCCTTGCTTTGAGATTCCCTCTTCTGGACTAAACCTACTCAATTTAAATCTAGTTGGATGGGAAAATTAACGTAATAAGCCAATTGTACACACCTATTTCTTGTACCCACTGAATCATGTGGTGAAAACCAAAGCTGATGGCTAGAAAAGCCAATTTCAGAAAAAAACTGCTTCTTGATTAGATAGATAGAGATAGAGATATATAGATATAGATGATAGAGATAGATAGGTATAGATATAGACAGTATGAGCAAAATTCAGCATTCGGGGATTCTTATTCTTTTCAATGGTATTCATGACTGTTGTGATCCATACTGTCAGATTCCTTTGCATAGTCAATAACTCAAAAGCAGATATCCTTCTGATATTTTTCTGCTTTCAGCCAAGATCCATCTGACTCTTAATGACTCCATGTACAATAGAATGAAACACCACCCCGTCCCATATCATTTTCATGGTCATCAGCGTATTTGAGTCCATCACTGGTGGCTACGGTAGTGCCTTTTAATCTAGGAGACTATGTTTCAGCACGGTATCAGCCAATATTCTGTTGTGATCCACAGGTTTGTTGGCTGAATTTCAAAAGTAGATGACCGGGCTTTTATTTCTAGTCCATCTAAGTTTGAAAGCTTTGAGAAACCAAGTTGCCATTGGTGATCCTGCAGGCATTTGAAATATTGATAGCATAGCTTCCATCATCAAAAACCAGGCACAGCACCATAAGACAGCAAAATGAGGGACAGGCAAGCAGAATAGTGTGGAGTCTACCTTTCTTTCCCCGCAGATGACACAACCTTGCTTGCTGAAAGTGAGGAGGACTTGAAGCATTTGTTGCAGAAGATCAAGGAATGCAGCGTTTAATATAGATTTTATCTCAATGTCAAGAAAGCGAAGATTCTTACCACTGGACTGATAGGCAACATTATGGTGGATGGAGAAGAGATTTGAAATTGTCAACAACTTTATTTTACTTGGATCCACAATTAACACCCTTGGTAGCAGCAGTCAGGAAACAAGGAGATACATTGCACTGGGAAAGTCTGCAGTTAGGGACCTCTCCAAGTTATCCAGGAGTAATGATGTCAGTTTGAGGACTAAGGTGCCTCTGATTCAGGCCATGATCTTTCTGATTACTTGCTATGTATCTGAGAGCTGGACAATGAATAGGATGAAAAAAGAAGAATTGACGCCTCTGCGCTGTGGGTTGGAGAAAAGCACCGAACATCCCATGGGTGGCCAAAAGAACAAATATGGCTTGGAGAGGGTGCAGCTGGAGCGCTCTTTGGAGGCAAGGATAAGCCTCACATATTTAGGGCATGTTGCTACAAAGGGCTATTCCTTGGAGAGGGACATGATGGAGGTAAGGGTGGAGGGTGAGAGAAGGAGAGGAAGACCCTTGACCAGGTGGATTGACCTGTGACTGCTGCAATGGGCTCTAGTGTGTCGGGAAGTGTGAGGATGGTGTAGGATAGAACAGGGCTCAGATCTGTTGCTCATAGGGTTGCTGTGGGTCATATCTGACTGACGGCACCTAATAACAACAATAAGCCATGACAGCAGTGATGAAACCTGTTTCTAACTTTGGTGCCACCCTGAAATGATAATCTCTGGGATACAATAACTAATTGTGTGCCTATCAAGGAAAAGGTCCACTAGTGTATAAATTAGGGCAAGATCATAAACAAGACTCCAGAGCAGAAAATTAATCATGGTTTCATCCCGGGCTAAACTTGGGCTTGGAGGAAGGCATGGAGGAAGTGGGGAGATGACTGAGCATTACTGATATTCATCATCTTGTGGTGGTTCTAGTGATGGGTTATTTGCTTTATGGACCATAAAATGAGAGATCGTATGCTTCAACAGCTTGAGTTTGGGAAAGGAAAGATAATTTGGTGGATGAGAGTGAGGAAGGACTGGGTGAGCCCAGGAAAGCATCCAAAAATTCTAAGGCAAATTCTTTGTCAGAATGAGGTGGGTGAGGTGGGTGTGACTGGAGGGAACGAACCACAATGCTGTGTTCCTACAATGCGAATGCAGCAAAGGCCAAGGAAATGTAAACCCGTGTAGATAGATCTGGTGTTTCTCACACACTTTGCCATTTTGCTTTCATTGTTTCTTTCTTGGAAATGGCAGAGCTAGAAGTTTGAACAACCTAAATTCAATATCAGTCCATCTATGTACTAGCTGAGAGCACATAGTCAAGGTATTTAATTTATGGTTCAAGATGTGCAAAATGTGAAGGATGTTGCTGTTGTGTGATACATACTTATAATGAAAAGGAAATTCAATAATGCATAGATGGTACCTAACATAGAGGTTGACATAGTCAATAAATACTGTCTAGAATGGCACAGGGGGATGGCACTATGATCCCTGGGTGATGAGAAATGGTTTGCACCAGCTTCTTTCCGAAAAGCTATTAATTCAGATTGTCTTGGAAGAAAGGCCTGGCAATCTGTTTCCAAAAATCAACCATTGAAACATCAAGTCTATTCATGAGCCTAGATCTCAAGTCTATGCTTGCACAGCTTTGGTCATCATGACTTGACTGGTAGGATGACAATCTTCACCGCTACTAGTGATAGTAACACTGCCATGCTCCTTTTTAGTTGATGAGGACAAATTCAGAAGCCAAATGGGAAAGGAGATGGGAGGCATGTGTGGCTCTCTCTGCATTGTTTTTCAGATACTTGAAAACCATTAGAGCTGGTGGTCAGTTTAACTATTGCTCCCTACTTTCTCTGAGTGGAGAGGTAATTGGTGAGTTTCCCCATGAATTTCAACTTTGACTGTAATTTGCTGGTTGTCTGTCATAGATTTGAGCTTTTGTCAACATGGTAGACCAAGCTGATAAGGATTATCTCTGACTATAAATATCTACACAAACTGCATAATTAGCACTACTGAAAAAAATCTTAGTTGAAAGTTTTATCTTACAATTTGTCTTTTGGAGGACACAATTCAATTAATTCATAGCAAGACCTGATGACATTGGTCACCAAAGTCAGTGAGTCAGAGGGAAGAAAATTATGCTTATGCACATGGAGAATCCACATCAGGCCTGCAGACACCGTCTGTTCTGACGGGATAGAAGGAGATGCCTGGACCAACTCTGTGTTATCTATGATCATGGGATAGAAGGGCTCCCAGGACCTCAGAAACTATGGACTGAAAATAAGAGGATTGTCAGAGTATAGACTACTATGGCTGGGAGGCTATTATAAGTCATCAAACTAAACCCTTCTGTAGGATTTACCATCATGGATGGGTTTTGTTGGAGTTCCCTGATTAAGACAGCAGGATGGGCCATCTACTTCCCAAATAAAAGGCTTTTGAAAAGCCTATGGATGCTAGACAAAGAGGATAGTTATTGTAGTACAGTGGAAGAGCCTAGACTGGAAGTCAGTTGAAATGAGGAAAATCAATAAAAAAATTGTTTACCAATTGGTACATGGAATGTACATAGCTTGAATGTTGGAAAACTAGAAATTGTTAAAAATGAAATGGAATGCATAAATATTGACATACAAGGCACTAGTGAGATGCGATGGACCAGCTTTTGCCACTTTGAATCAGATAATCATATGGTATACTATGCAGGGAATGAAAAACAGAAGAACGGTGTTGTGTTCATAGTCAAAAAGCCAATTTTAAGTTCTACCCTGAAATACAATGTTGTGAATGATAGTACAATATCCATATGCATACAACGAAGACCTGTTAACACGTCTATTATTCAAATACATGCTCCTATATCTAGAGCCAAAGAGAAAGAAAATGAGAAATTTTACCAAATTTTGCAGTCTGAAATTGACTGAACATGCAATCAAGATGCATTAATGATAATTGGTGACTGGAATGCAAAAGTAGGAAAGAGTGAAGAAGGAATAGTAGTTAGTAATAGAAATAGTAGTTGGTGATAGAAATGAAGATGGAGATAGAATTACTGAATTTTTGTAATAACAATGCTTTATTCATTGCTGTACAGAGGTAATTTGTGGTTTCTGTGATGATAAACACTCTGGCATGGAAGTGTCAAATGTTATAACGGTTACCCATGGTGGACAGTGTTTGGTGAAGCTCCCCAATTAAAACAAGCTTGGAAGCAGGAGTGGCATCCAATTCCACAATAGCTTGCCTCCTGAAACTCTATGAACGTGGAGATATGATGTAAGTTATACAAGTGTTCAGGTCATTCGTTCATAGGGTTGCTATGAGTTGTCTGCGACTCAACTTGACAACAACAACACTTCATTGCAAATAATTTTTCTAAAAGACACAAAAGATGACTTTACACGTGGCTTTCACCTGATGGGCTGCATAGGAATCAGATTGACTACATTTGTGGAAGAAATTATTGGAGAAGCTCAATATGAGCAGTCAAAACTAGGCCATGTGCAGACTGTGGGTCAGATGATCAATTACTCATAAGCAAGGTCAAATTAAGGCTGAAGAAAAATGAAAATAAGTCTGCAGGAACCAAAATATGATTTTGAATCAATTGCATCTGAATTTCATGATCATCTTAAGAATAGGTTTGAGGCACTGACTACTAATGATAGAAGACCAGATGAGGTCTATGGGATATCATCTATGAAGAAAGCAAAAGCTCATTACAGAAACACAGGAGAAAGAAAAAAACCAAAATGAATGTCAGAAGAGACTCTAAAGATTGCACTGGTATATCAGGAAGCCAAATTGAAAGGAAAACATAGTGAAGTGGAAAAGCTGAACAGACGGTTTCAAAGGGCAACATGGGAGGACAAAGCAAAGCATTATAATGAAATGTGCAGAGAGCTGGAATTTGAGAATAAAAAGGGAAGAACTCACCCTGCATTTCTCAAGCTAAAAGGACTGAAAAAGAAATTCAAGCTTCATGTCACAATATTGAAAGTTTCTATGGTTAATGTATTGAATGACCCAGAAAGCATCAAAAGAAGATGGAGGGAATATACACTCACTGTACCAGAAAGAATTGATTGACACTGAAAAAATTCAGAAAGTACTCTTTGAATAGGAGCCAATGGTTATGAAGGAGGAAGTAGAAGCTGCATTGAAGGCATTGGCAAAAAATAAGGCTCCCGGAAATTTTGTCATACAAATTGACTTGTTTCAATTAACAGATACAGCCTTGGATGCTCTCACCAATCTATGTCAGGAAATTTGGATTGGAAGAGGTCCATATTTGTTCCCATTCCCAAGAAAGGTGATCCAACTGAATGTGAAAATTATCAAACAATATCATTGATTATCATATGCAAGCAAAGTACTGCTGAAGATCATTCAAAAATGGCTAGAACAGTACATAGATAAGGAACTACCAGAAATTCAAGCAGGATTTGGAAGAGGCCGTGGCACCAGGGATATCATTGCTGATGTCAGATGGATCCTGGCTGAAAGTAAGGAATACCAGAAGAATGTCTATTTGTGCTTTATTGACTAGGCAAAGAGGTTTAACTGTGTGGATCATGACAAGTTGTGGCTGACATTGAGAAGAATGGGAATCTTAGAGCACTTGATTGTGCTAATAAGGAACCTATACCTGGAGCAGGAGGCAGTTGTGTGAATGGTGCAGGGGAGCACTGCATGGTTTGGAATTGGGAAGGGAGTGCATCAGGGATGTATTCTATCTCCATACCTATTCAATCTATATGCTGAGCAAATTATCTGAGAAGCTGGATTTTATGAGAAGGAATTTGGTATCAGGATTAGAGGGAGACTCATCAACAACCAGAGTTATGCAGATGACACAGCCTTACTTGATGAAAGTGAGGAAGACTTGAAGCACTTTTTGCAGAAGATCAAAGAATGCAGCCTTCAGTATGGATTGCATCTCAATATCAAGAAAACAAAGATTCTTACCACTGGACCAATAGGCAGTGTCATGATGGATGGAGAGAAGATTGAAATTGTCAATAGCTTCATCTTGCTTGGATCCACAATTAACACCCTTGCTACCAACAGTCAGGAAACAAGGAGATACATTGCACTGGGAAAATCTGTCATTAGGGACCTTTCCAAGTTATTGAGGAGTAGTGATGTCAGTTTGAAGACTAAGGTGCATCTGTTTCAGGCCATAGTATTTCTGATTACCGGCTATGCATTGGGGAAATGGACAATAAATAAGCATAACAGAAAAAGAATTGATGCCTTTAAACTACTGTTGGAGAAGAGCACTGAACATCCCATGGACGGCCAAGAGTATGAACAGATATATCTTAGAGATGATGCAGCTAGAGTGCTCTTTGGAGGCAAGAATGATGAGGTTTTGCCTCACACATCCTTGGAGAGGAACATGATGCTGAGAAAGGTGGAGGGTCAGCGAAGGAGAGGAAACCCTCAACCAGGTGGATTGACCTGTGACTGCTGCAATGCGCTCTGGTGTGTCAGGAAGTGTGAGGATGATGCAGGACAGAACAGGGTTCAGATCTTTTGTTCATAGGGTTGCTATGAGTTATGCTCAACTTGATAGCACTTAACAACAAACCCTTTTGTAGACAGATAGATGTTTAGAGGAGAGGTAACTCTATACGGTGCCTGGAATAGAATTAATGTTCTACTGGTCCCGGACAACTGTACTGTTCCCTACAATGAATTCCTCCACTGGGATATCCCAACGTTGCCTCACAGAAAGTCTCTTAATCGTGGCATCACCTCTCCAAAGCCCTCTCTTCTGTCCTGTCAGAAACTGGCACAACCCCTGACCCAGTCACACACCCTGGAATGCATATCTGTGGGAAGTTTCCCCCTTCTTCTAGTTTTAAAGTCTGATTAATCATGATGTTCCATCATGGGTGATACAAATGATTAATGTACTACACTGCTAACCAAAAGACTCAAGGCTTGAGCCTACCCATAAGTGCCTCAGAAGAAAGACCTGCAATTCTACTTCTGAGAAATTAGCCATTGACAACTCTATGTAGCACATATACATATGGTCAGCATGAATTGGCATGTACTTTTTTCCCTGTGGTAGTTAATTTCTTTTTTTCCCTTTTTAAAAAATTTTTTCACTTTATACTAATATACTTATAAAGTTTGTATACATTGTTTTTCACACCAGATCTTTCCTATTTCCTTAATTCACCCTTCCCTCGACCCATCCAATTGTGTGACCCTATAATTAATCCCCAACCCCCTGCCAATCCTTACCTCATTACTCCCACCATACTCCCCCTTTGATCTTTATACAAGTTTAACTAGTTATCTATTTCTGCAATAATGGTTTTATACAGAATTTGTCCTTGGGGAACTGAGTTAGTTCACTTAACATAATGCTCTCCAATCTCTCCCAAGTAATAATTTACAAAATCATTGCTCCTTTGTGCTGTGAAGTATTCAATCATGTGAATATACCGTAATTTCTCAATCCATTTGCTTGTGGTTGGACATCTGGGCTTTTTCCATGTTCTTGCAATGGTGAATAAAGCTATGAACGTTGGTGTACAAATCTGTTTGTGCCTTAGTTCTAATTTTCTCAGGATATATTCCAAGCAGTGGAATAGTTGGGTCATATGGAATTTCTATGTTCAGTTTTTTGAGAAAGTGCCAAACTGTCTTCCAGAGTAATTGTACCGTTTTATAATCCCACTAACAGTGTATAAGAGTTCCTATATCTCCACATTCTCTCCAACATTCATTATTTGCCGTCTTGTTAAACTTTGTGTGGCTCAGGATAGGACGGACAGGTTTCAGAGCCAATGTACATAGTATCGCTATGAGTCACAGGCAACTCCATGGCACATAACAACAACAATGACAGATTAATGAGCCAAGAAAGCCCCTTTGACCTGCCACTTGTAGAATACAGGCTATATTCTTATTATGAGAATGGATTTCCCCTCCACCGCTATTTCATATGATAACTTGAAGTCCAGCCTGGAACAGACACATGAATGTGCAATGAATTCTGTTGAGTCGCTCTGACTTATTGGAACCCCATGTATAACAACAAAATATTACATAGCCCTGCTCTATCTTTATGATTGTTGCTTTGTTTCAGTCCATTGTTGTGGTCACTGTGGCAGTCCAATTCATTGCAGGTATCCTTCACCTTTGCTGACTCTCCTCTTTACCGAACATGATGTCCTCCAATGACCTGCAAAATGAGCAAAAGTGTGCAGAGTGAGTGAACTGTATTTTATGGTCTGTAATGTTTGCATCAGCTAATTTTCAGACGTGGATGGTCAGACCTTTCTTCCCAGATTGCCCTCTTAGTCTCGAAGCTGTCCTGAAACCTGTCCACTGTGGGTGACCCGGCTGGTGATTGGAATACTGGAGGCACAGATCGAGAGGCCTAGAGCTTGGGACTCTGATTCAGAATGTTGATTGGCTAGAGTTTTATCTGATTCAGCTTCCTTTCAGTCCCCACCAATCAGTGAGCTTTATGTATTTGTGATTTATGCATTTTCAGAGGACCGCACACTTGGGTTAATGGTTTGCAATTGCCATTTTGAACTTCTTAGTAATTTTTTAATAAGAGCCTCTGCATTTTCACTTTGTACTGGGCTCCAGAAATTATGTAAGCTGTACTTCAGATTTTCTCCCAGTTTTGGGGGTGGCAGTGGGGGAAGATAGTAGAAAGGACATCTGTTGTCTTTCCCATCTTTTTTTAAACCTTATCTGCCCCTCTGAACTTTCTTGTATGCATATGGATATTATACTGTCATTCACAATATTGTATTTCAAGATGGACCTAGAAATTACTTTCTTTACTATGAAAGCAACCTCATTTTTCCTCACTTTTTCATCTCCAGCATAGTAGATCATATGATTGCCTGATTCAAAATGCCCCATGCCAATCCATCTCATTTCTCCAATACCTAGTATGTCAATATTTATGCGTTCCATTTCTCTCTTAGATAAGCTGGCCCAGTGGACAGAAAACGATGCTACGAAGCCAAAGGTGGGTGACTTTTAATCTGCAGCCCTCAGGCCTATCTTTTTGTTTTTGTCCAGACATTCCTCTAGGTCATATAGCCTTGATGTACAAGTTGCCATACCACAGTCACTTGTGGTTGCTATGAGGCTGAACACTGTGACACTGATGTGTCAAATGCGTTAATGGTTGGCTACCCAACACAGACAGAGAGTGGGGTGGAGCTCCCCGATTAAAACAAGCTTGGAAGGAGGAGTGGCATCCACTTCATAATAGTTTGCCTCCGGAAACCCTATGAACCTGGAGAGAGGATGAAAGGTACCCAAGCGTGGAGGACTCTCCTTCATAGGGTCGCTATGAGTTGCCTGCGACTCCACGGCACTTAACAACACCATTAACAACAATTTCTCTCTTAACAATATCTAATTTTCCTACATTCATAGTTCTCACATTCCATATTCCAGTCACTAGTGTCTGCTTACAGCTGTCCCTCTTCCTCTGCGTTTCCATACCCGAGGGATCAGCCTCAGTTGCCATGTCTTCTAGTCTAAGTGAGCTCGATTATACACAGGGTTTTCGAAGGCCTGCTATTTCAGAAGTGGATGGCCAGTCCTTCTTTCTTGTCTGTCTTAATTTGAATGCTCAGATTTAGAACATTATCTGACAGACAAGTATTTTTTTTATTTTGTTGTATTTAAATTTATTATTAATTTCAGTACAAATTTACAGAGACTTTGGATTTTCATTCATTCATTGTTGCACTTTTCTCCCTTCCCAACCCTCCCCCCTAGTACACTAACCTCTTGGAAAAGTAAAAGAAAAAGTCTTTAATTGTTTTACAATCCCTCCCCCCCCTCAGGTCCACTCCACAATGTAGCCTTCGCTCTAGACTCCTATAATGACAAAAATACCTAATCACATATCCCTTTTAAACAGTTTTCTCCCTTATCTGTTTCAATGCAGTATACATTATTGAACCCATCCTTCTCAGTCTCTCTCCGACCCCAAGGTTAGTCCTGTTTTACAACAGTGGCACCATGCAGTATTTGCCCTTTTGTGGCTGAGATACTTCACTCATGTTCTCCAGGGTCACCCATTTTGAATAATACTGCATGAGTTACTTGTTTTTCAATGCAGCATAGTATTCCATTGTGTGAATATACCACAGCTTCTCTATCCATTCGTTTATTGATGGGCACTTAGGTTGTTTCCAACTCCTTGCTACTGTGAACAAAGCCACAATAAACATGGGTATGCATATATATACTTGAATGCCAGTTATGGTCTCTTCAGGGTATATTCCCAGTAGTGGAATTGCTGGATCAAATGGTATCTGTATTTGCAACTTTTTGAGAAAGCGCCATACCGCCTTCCACAGTGGTTGCATAATTTTACACTCCCACCAACAGTGAACAAGGGTTCCAACCTCGCCAGCATTTTTTGCTTGCTCTTGACAGACAAGCATTTTATAGAAAAAAGCAGATCAAAGATATTTCCCCAAATGTAGATTCAATGTTGTCCCCACCCTTGACATGTGTGTCTTGACTCACCCTTTTCCCTGCTCCATAACATTCCCTTCTACTCCCACCTACTCCCTTCAACACCAATCTCCCGCTATTGAGCCCTTGATATGATGGCTTATTGAGCCAAAGGATGGCTGCAAATGGAAAGGGAACCAGAACCGGGAGCGAGCCTCAGGCTGGATGTGTGCTGTAGAAGGATATGGTGTGAGGGTGAGTGTTTGGTGAGTGAAGGTTGGTGTTTGTAGGGTTGCTCTGAGACAAAAGGGTGGTCCCCTGGGCAGGTGCTCGGATCTTTCCTGGGGAGCTCTGGTGGCATAGTCAATAGGGAGCTTTTCCTTCTAGCCCAAAGGCAATGCCTCTCCGGATGTTCGAATCCACCAGCTGCTTCAAGGGAGAAAGATGAGCAATGTCCTTCTATGTGATGTATAACTTTTGAAAATCTACTGGAGGCTCAGCTATGAGTTGGTTCCGACTGAAAGACAAGGTGTGAGCTCTTTTCCAAAAGCCATCTCTACAGCCCCCAAATCTGACTCAGAAGTGATACCAGCCTTCAGGGACAGGCCACTGGTATTTTGAGCTTTAGCCTGGACATAGTAAAAACAAATACTCCAGTGGGGCACAACTTGATAAAAAAAAAATGATCCGCCAATGGCTTGTTTTTGCAAATTGCAATTAAGCTGCTGCTGGCACTTCCAAATAAACATAGTACCAATTTCCATCTCTGTGTGGCTTTACTTAATGTCCCATGACGTCTGACATACCATATTATTCCTCAAGACTCGAAACAAGAAACTGCATGTCATTCAACCCTGAACACAGATGTAGAGGGCAGATGTGGTTTCCCAAGAAAGTTGTTGTGAGCAGTGCACTCTACCACAGGAGGCCAGACAGGCGCGGGGACTCGGCTAGACAGCAGTGCCGGGGTCAGACGCATTCCTCCCCCATTTCAGAGTTGACGCCGTTTCTCCTAGGGAGGAGAGACCCAAATGTTCTGGAATCGTTTCCTTTCGCTCTTAGAGCAAATGACTCTTATCCAAGTTTTTTTGTGGATTTCCATCTGATTTAACTGCAGATGGAAAATGAGAGAAAGATGAGCAGTCTCTTCTTGTGTGATTTCCAGTCTCTGAAAACCCACTGGAAGGTCGGCTAGGAGTCAGTTCTGACTCGACAGCTGTGAGTTGTCTTGTTATCACTTCTTTTCTTTCCTAAAAAATAGTTTACTGTGAAAATTCAAGAATGTGCTTATATGCTATTAGAAAGGAGTTTTCTTTTTAAAATATAAGTGAAAAAAGTTGATTTACTGGACAGTGGAGATTAGAGGATACACTAAGACTGACACCTTGAGCTTCTCTTTAAAGCTCAAGCTGACGAGATCCACAGAGGCCACCTTCTAGTGAAATCATCAATTGGCACAGAAAAGGAAGATGGGCTCTGTGAGCACAGTGGCCATCGAGAAGCAACAAGAGCAACCCACCTATATAAGACCAAAAAGTCAGCAATTACTCTAAGCGAAGATGAGACTATTAAGGGACAGGGAGGTCAAAATACTAGGAACAGAACAACATGGACACACTTCAAGAAAATGCTGATATTAAAAACATAACTAATACACCCATGTTTATCGCGGCTTTGTTCACAATAGCAAGGAGTTGGAAACAACCCAAGTGTCCGTCAACAAATGGATAGAGAAGCTGTGGTATATTCATACAATGGAATATTATGCAGCACTGAAAAACAAGGAACTTATGCAATATTATTCAAAATAGGTGACCCTGGAGAACATTATGCTGAGTGAAGTATCTCAGCCACAAAAGGGCAAATACTACATGGTGCCACTGTTGTAAAGCAAGACTGACCTCGGTGTTGGGAGGAGACTGAGAAGGATGGGTTCAATAATGTATACTGCATTGAAACAGATGAAGGAGAAAACTGTTTAAGAGGGAAAATTATTAGGTATTTTTGTCATGACAGGAGTCCAGAGTGAAGGTTGTACAGTGGAGTGGACCGGGGGGAGGGATTGTAAAACAATGAAAGAATTTTTCTTTTACTTTTCCAAGAGGGTAGTGTACTAGGGGGAGGGTTGGGAGGGGTGAAAAATGCAACAATGAATGAATGGAAATCCAGTCTCTGTAAATTTTTACTGAAATTAATAATAAATTTTAAAAAAACAAAACCAAACAAAAAACAGAACAACCATAACTAATGCACCTGAACAGGTTGTGGAAAAATTGTCAAGTGAAAACCAAATTGCTGTGCAAATGGACTCTGAAACTACAGTAAAATACCATTAAAAAATTACAAATGCACTCTTTTTGGGACACAGTTGTGATTTATTCAAGTAAATAAGAAACAACAGTGTAACTACTGCCTCTATCTGTTGTTGTTTGCCTTAGAGTTGGAACCAACCCATAGCTGATCCTATAGCAGGTTTTCAGATGCAGTTAATCCAACAGGAAGAGAGATAGTCCATCCTTCTCCTAAAGAGCATCCGGTGGATTTGAACTGCTTGCCTTTGAGATTGCAGTGCAGCTCCTAACTACTAGGCCACCAAAGTTCCTACTACTTGTATCTAGTTTAAAAAATGTTTCCATCATCCTAAAGGGAAGACTCATACTCATTAATAGTTGTTTCCTATATAACTCTACCCTGACAAACACCAATCTCTTTTCTTTCTCTCTGGGTTTGCTTGTTTCAAATAATTTACATAAGTAAAATCATGTGACCTTTGGTCTCTCATTGCTTTCACCCAGCATAATGTGTTCAAGGTACCTACACTGTATCATGTATCAGCACTTAACTCACTTTTACCATTGAATAATATTCCATTGTATGGATATACCTCTATCTGCCTGTCATTTGTTTTCCTGTGCTGACTTGCATGTTGCTATGATGTTGAAATTTATATCACTGGCATTTCAAATAACATATAATAATCCACATAAATGACCCCACTAGAATTTCAAATACCAGTAGGGTCACTCATGTGGACAGGTCTCAGAGAGCTTCCAGAATAAGACAGACCAGGGGGGGGGGAAAGGCCTGGTAATTTACTTTTAAAAATTAGTCCATGAAAAAAAAAATCAGTCCATGAAAACTCTGCAGTTCACAATGGGACATCGTCGAATCTTCTGCCAGAAGAGGAATCTCTAGCTTGGTTCTTGTTAAGTGCCATCAAGTTAACTCTGACTCATTGTGACCCTATGAAAAATAGATTGGAACCTTGCCTCACCCTGTGTCATCCTCATGATCTCTGCCAAGTTCAAGCCCGTTGTTACAGTCACTGTATCAATCTGTCCCCTTGAGGGTTGTCCTAGGTTTGAAGGCACAAAATGCACAGTGACCACGCCAATGGACTCAAGCTCTCTAACAGTCGTAAAGATAGCACACAAGGCGCAGCACTGGGCCTGGTTGTCCATGTGCCATAAATCAGAGCCAACTCCACAGCGACCAAGAGCTACCTGGATACAGAGCCATTTCTCCTTTTACTTAAAGATGCTACCTTTACTCTGTTCTCTCGGTCTTCCATGGCCATGACATGTTGTTGCCTTGCCACTATGTCTTCTTTCTGGCTGGAGACACACAGCAGAAGGTGGCTCCCCAACACAGAGAAGTGATTAATGTAAATAAACTCTCATCAGGACACTTTCTGGAAAGACACTAGGGCTGAGCAAGATTCCCAAGAAAGGCAGGCTTTTTAAGCTGGCAGTTCATCCATTTTTATGAATAGAGTTTTTACCTTATAGATTTAAGCAAATAGTTGTTAGGTCCTTTTGAGTTGAGTGTGAGTCAGAGACACTCTATGAACAGCCAACATGAACCCTGCCCTCTCCTGTGCCATCGTCATCATCCCTGACACCTTAAAGCCCACTGCTGAATCAGTAGAGATAAAATTGAACGCTGACAGGTTAATTGAACAGTAATTCAGTTAGTGTTCTTGGGGTGGACTCCTAAAATAAACTGCTTGGAGAGCTCTCTCATTGGCATGCAATTGCTTAAATAAACAGAGTATCTCTCGTTGAAATCTTTCATTCTAGACAATTTTTAAGGCAGTTATAATTGTATCTTACTTTGGCAGTGAAGGATTTAACTTAACTTTTCAACGCCTGCTCAACAGGAAGTACTTCCTGTGCCCTGGAAATGCTATCAGATAACACCAAAGTAAGGCAGCACTTCCAACTAAGATGAACTCTGAAAACTGAGCCTCCCCCTTCCTCTCAGGTTTAATGTAATGGTCACCCGTCTGTAGTGTGTTTTTCTTTTTTCCCCAACCAAGAAGCATAAATATGTGTTTGGGATCAAGATTGGCAATTCTTGAGTGAAACGACGTTTCATGAATGGGGATATTTGTTTGTGGGCCAGGAACCATGAAAAATGGTATCATATTGACTCTTAAGAGAAAACCCAGAGCTCCCTCCCCATTGAAGTGTTCGAGACAATTATTGGAGTAAAGAGGACAGAGATTTGTTTCACTGGATTCCATTGAGCATGTCAGCAACTCTCTTGGGCATCCTTTCTCTTTCCCTCTTGTTCTCACTTACAAACACATAGCTTAAAATTTTAATTGGCTCTCTAATATAACCAGATCTGCTCTGTAGCCAGGACTGTGTTGAAATGATTTTAAATTCAAAGTAAATACAGCTCCTAGCTACCTTCTGTCTGGAGGGCAGGGCCCATGTTTGTGCTTAGCACCTGGTTCTGTTCCTGGCACACAGTGGGGACTTAGTGAATGCCTGGGTGACACAAAAGGTTAGGTGCGCCACCACTATGTGAAAGCTTGATGTTTGAAATGCACGCAGAGGTCTCTCAGAAGGAAGTCCTGGTGATCTGCTTCTAAAATGTTACAGCCTTGAAGACTTCATGGGGTATAGTTCTACTCCACAACATGTAGTTGGAACTGCTCTATCTCAAGAGGTTTCAGAGACTGCTGACCAGAAGAATGAATGTTATTTCACGCTTTGCTCTATTAACATTTTCCACTCCTAAAAGACTCAGAATTTTGTATCTATTCATAATAAGAATTGTAAGATTCAGACTTAACTGACCTGACAAACAGCAGATAGGAAGGAAGGAGGGAGGGAGGGAGGGAGGGAAGGAAGGAAGGGAGGAAGGGAGGAAGGGCAGGCTGCCATCTTGGAAGCCATAAAGGAAAAGAATAAGGAATTTTATCTGGACAGCTGTAGACACTAGGCTCTCACTTAGCCCTTCTATGATCTGTCTGTGGCTCTTATTATGGAGTTCTTCCTTGTAAAGATAACGAGCCAAGAAGAAATCTCCCCATTTCACAGTCCATCCCCTGCAATGTCAAAGCCAAAGTTAAAAGGCAAAGTAAAAGAGAAAATGCTACCAGTCACACAGGATAATAAACTGTACTCCTGAAGGGAATTATTTGGGTGACTCCAAAGGGGCTTGGAAAAGGCAAATTCCTGGAGCCCACAGGGAGAAGGAGTCATTGTCCCACCTCTTCCTTCTTGAGTCAGGAAGTTTCCAGAGTCCTTGAGGACAGAGGCCTGTCTTGTCAGTGCACGGAGGGCATGCTCAGACGGTTCCAGATCTGGACACACCGTCCAGGGAAGAGAACACTTTCTGGGGCACAGGAAGCTGTTTCAGAGGGTCCAAGTTAGCACACACACAGTTGTGGTGTCCTCAAAAAATTCAAACTCATTACTGTTGAGTCAGAACGAACTCGTATGACCATCTTGAGTTTTCAAGAGGCTGTAAATTGCACAGGATGCAGGCACAAATGGATCATGGGGGCAGTATAAGACTGGGCAGTACCTCCTCCCATTGTGTTTCCGCTGCCAAGAGTCAGGGGCTGACTTGACAGGAGCTGACATGTCCTAATCCATCTGCATTTAGAGAGAAAGGATTCCACAAGCAGCAGAGTAGGGGTCACAGTCAGGGTGGCCTTGAAGGGCCAGGCACTATCTAAAGGCAAAAAGAAAGGCTGTAGTACTAGCTGTGCATGGTCTTAAATGCTTTTGTCTGTATTGATCAATCTCTCAGAATAAGAAACAGATCCTGATCTGTCCAGGCATTGCAGATCTTTTGACAGGTTCTATGGGGCAGTTTTCTTTTGTCTTGTGTGATCACCAGAGAGAGAGCTCTACCATATAGGCCAAAGAAAGTTGCACTGCTAATTCCTGTGCACTGGTTACTCTCTAGAAGTTCAAATCCTCCAGCTGTTGTACTACCTCCCTCCCTCCCTCCCTCCCTCCCTTCCTTCCTTCCCATAGACTTTCCGGAGGCTGGTATTCAGAAGGCCTCTCTTCCTAGTCTGTCTTAGTCTGGAAGCTCTGCTGAGTCTTGCTCAGCATCATAGGACACATAGGCTGCCCCAGGCAGAGAGCTGGAAGCTGCGCCTGAGGAGCATTGACCAGGAATTGGACTCATGTTTCCCGTGTGGACAGCAAAGCCTTCTATCATTGAACCCCCTGAGTTCCCATATGAAATATGTTGGTATTAGTATGCAGGGTGAAATGTATAACCTTTCAGCTAGGAGTCTAACACGTCACAATTCGTATCATCCAGGGACTCATACTTGAAAATGGAATAATAAGTGAAATAGAGTAGTCAGGAAAAGCCTTGTGGAAGAGATGACTTTAAAATCCAAAGCATCTCAATTAATCCTTTGGTGAAGGCAAAGAAAATAACACTGTATTCAAGGGTTCCACTTCTGTGTCAATTTGGGTAGCGTGTGGATTTCTATGAATTTGTTCTTTTTCTCTAGGTTTTCAAATATATTGCAGTATAGTTTTTCCATAATATTCTGTTATTACCACTTTAATTTCAAATTTTTCTGTTGTGACATTACCTCTTTTTCCCCCTTATTCAATTTATTTGTGTCTTAAGTTTACCAGTGGTTTGTCTATTCTGGTAATCCTTCCAAAGAACCAGCTCCTGGTCTTATTGAGGGTTTCAATTGTTTTTCTGTTTTCTATTCCACTGATTTTAGCCCTTGTCCTTATAATTTCCTTTTGGGCTGTGGGATTAGCTTGTTATTTTTCTATTTGCTGGATAAATAAAATAAGTAGCTATTTTGCTCTTTTCTTCTTTTTCCTTAGGACTACCTTAGGTATGTCCCAGAGGTTTTGATATGTTATATTTTCATTTTCATTCATTTCAAAGAATTTTTAAATTTCATTTTTCTATAACTCAGTAGTACTTGAAAAAAACCACTCTAAAATTTATATTTTTAACTCTTTCCTACAAACAAGGCTTGTAGAGTTTTGCATTCACTGCTGAGTAGAACTGCTATATTGCTTTTTATTGGCTATAATATTACAGATGTTGATTCTCTGATCGCACCACTCGGTACATTCAGGTCACTAGCCTTTCAATTTGTTGTTGTTAGATGTCATCCAGTCAAGTGACTCATAACAACTCTAACAGATCTTAACCTGTGCCATCCTCACACTTCCTGACACACTAGAGCCCACTGCAGCAGTCACTCTGTTAATCCATCTGGTCGAGGGTCTTCCTCTCCTTGGCCGACCCTCTGCCTCTCTGAACATCATGTCACACTTCAATTAGCAGACAAGTGCAAACTGTGTGGGCAACCCAGGAAAGATTTCTCTAAAAGAAGGATTCTTAACCTCCCACTCCCCACATTTGGCCGCAGCTGTGGAGACATTTTTAGTTGTTATGACTTGGTGATGGGTTGCTACTGGCATCTAGTAGGCAAGGGATGATGACAGACATCATACGATACACGGGGCCATCCTCAGCAAGATAAAAGCTTTCAGGTCAAAATGCCATTAGTGCTGAAGTTGAGAAAAACAGATTCTAGAAGGTGGGATTTGCTTTTGCAGCAGATTCTGTAAAACCAATGTGTCTCCATCTGCCTTCTCGGTGCAGCCTCTGTTGAAGGGCTGGACCACACAGGGCTCGGCTGGAGCAGATGGGAACGCCTGGTGCCCCCAGAACTTGCACTCTGGGTAGAATTTGCCCACATGGAGTAAGAATGAAAAAGGATGATTTGCAATCTATTGCCAAATCACAAGGGAAGAAAAATGAAACTTGTCCCAAGAAATTCTGTTTATGGTGCAAGAAGGCTTTAGTGACTTTACTGCTCAGATTACCGTTTGGATATCAGTTTCATCATCATCAACCTCCAATTTCCTGTTTTGCTTATCTTAGAATGACTTTTTTTATGTTTGCACAGCCCATATGGCTTCAGCTTCAAGTTGATTAGATATGGAACTGGCTTATAATGGATTAGAATGCAGGATTTGTTTGCTTTGTAATATTTTAAGAAAGAAATGAAAGAAGCTGCAAGGATGGAGAGAGATATTGTATATTTACAGTCTTATTATTTTTTCATTGCCGGAAAAGACAACTTATTTAGGAATGTGGATTATAGCTCTTAGTCACTTTTTGATTTGTGTTTCACTTTAGGGTTTTCCTGACTTACAAATCCCTCCAGATTTGTGGGATTTAAGAGGTACACTTGTACATTTATTTTTGCTTTTAACCTTTTTTATTTTTTTTTCCTTGGGGTTGATTTTTTTCCACCTCCACTTATATGTTTCCCCATAAATCAATCTATGTGCCACTTTCCCCCTGCATCATCTGTACAGTTGGAGACATTATTCAAATTTGCCTGTGAAACTCACAGTCTGTTGCCCAGTTGTTAAAACTGACACGCCTTGCATTGACATTCAGCATCCGGACATCCTAACTTCAGATCAAATTTTAGTAAATATATATTTTCTTGATCATTTCAAACTACCATGCAAAGCCACATCCTGCCCTTTATTTGATGCTTAGAACAGTGTAATGAGCTGGGGACTGCATTGCAAACAAACAGCAGAAGGCTGCAGATGCTAGTTAAGAAGTAGTGAAGATACTGGGGTAGGTGTCCAAACACCCAAGTGGCGGAAAAAAAGGACTGACCGCTAATTAGGACCAAGGACTGAGAGCTAAGATTCCCAGGGCCTTAGGGAACTTAAGGATTGGGGCTGTTTGACATCTTTGTTATAAGCATATTATAATCATAAGCTGAGAACTGAGGCTCAGTCTCAAGGGTGTGTGTGTGTGAGGATATATATATATGAAAATGCATATGCCTTTTCAATTATTTTTCTAATACAATGCAGTGACAATGACATTCTTCAAGTTGTGCAGCCATTCTCTGTCCTTTCCCCAACACTCAGTGCCTGCTAAACAATCATTTACCCCCTTCTTTTTCCTTACTTGTGATCTCTATTCTTTATAAAAAGAGCAAAGGCCACATGGGGGTGGTCATAGCTGACTTTTATCAACATCACAGAGGGGAACTGTCCCTGTCAACAGCATCAACAATACAAAACAAATTCCCATAAGGTCAGACATGTCCCCCACCATGCTCCTATACCTCTTTCTATTCATCTTAACACCATTCTTACTGTGTTGCTAGGTCCAAAATCTGATGTGATTAGACCACACAGAATCATAATGCAGGAGTTAAAATGTTTTAATCCAGGGTGAGCCCCGGGGGTCATGTCCCTGTCAGGAGCTCTGTGAGCCCTGCTGGGCCTGAGCTCCTGCCCCATGCTGAGTGAGGAGAGCATGTTGGGGTTCAGCTCCATAGCCCAGAGCTTGTTTGATGGTGCTCTTCTGTTTCATTGCAGGGACCTGTGGGCTTCTGTGGCCGACACTCACCAGGGTAACATCACCAGTGACATGCCGCTTTCCACCTACTTGGACCCCACCTGGAGCTGGGTCTCAGGAGCTGGCTGCTGTTCCTACAAGACAAGCTGAGCTTTGAGGATTATACTGCCTATGGCAGAGTGTTTGGCAACAAGCAGGACAGCGCCTTTTTGAACCTGGAGAACACCTTGACCCTGTCTTCCTCTTGGCTGGTGTGCCCTGCCATCGGCTGGGACGCCTTCAGCACTCTGACCACCTACCTAGAAGAGAAGCTCTGGGCCAGCCCCCTGCACATGGACCTAGACACATTGGAGGAGCTGAAGCTCAACGCCAGCCTCATTGACTTGCTGCTCATCCGACCGCCTTACATGGCCAGCGCTGACCTGATGACAGTATCGTCCTCACATGCAGTGATGACATCATCAGACAGGTGCTGAGCACCCTCTAGTCTGAGAACATGCAGTACACTGCATCCCTGACAGTGGTGCACCCTTCCAGAGTGACTGGGATGCTGCCGTAGTTTCTGGAGGGCTAGGTTGCTAGCTGATACGATAAATGCCCCAGGTAGATGTGCCTCATCCCCCTGTGAGCTACAATGACATGGCTCCCCAGATGCTGTTCTGAGCCCAGAATTTCTCTGTGGCTTACAAGAACCAGTGGGTGGACCTGACCTCCCTCACCTTGAAGATCTAGGAGCTCAAACTGACTGGCTTATTCTGTACCAGCCCTCCTGCTGGACCCTTTTACCGATAAGCAACCAGAGTGATGCTCAAATTCATCTACTCTAACCACTTCTATCCAGTGTCTGCCGGTACTGGTTTACCATGGAGTGCCTTGAGAGCCACAGAAATAGCTTTGTCACCTACTTCAGCACCTCCTAGATCACCGGACCCAGCATCTACTCCTTCCACTGCCAGTACGTCAGCAGCCTTGGGAAGAATGCCAATCTCCTCATGCCCCATACCAAGACCCCTGGCATATGATACTTCAGGACTCCCAGATCTAGGCCTTCAATGTGACAACCGAATGTGCAGGCACCTTCTCCCTGGACATCTGGATGGGGCTGCTCACCTCCCCCTCCATGTTCTGCATCTTCACCTATGGCCTGCACGTGATCCTCAGCCTCAAGATCATGGACCACTTCGATGACCACAAGGGCCCCGCCATCTCTCTGACCCAGATAATGTGACCACCTGCACTGCTGGGGGGCCTAGGGGTGTGGCAGTATCCTGGTCTGCCCTTGTCCACCTCTGGTCACACTGGGCTGGAGGCTGCCGATTGGCATCCCCTACCTTCATTTCTTAGCATGAATCCGAGTTCCTTCATCTGGAATTGCTTCCTCTTCCCTTTCACTTTCAGGAGCAGCCCCCAAAGTTTACTAACTAGATGTTCATATTAGCATAGATATTAGGCAAATCTCCCAGGCTCAGGCTTGTTGCATCAACAGCAGTGGGATTTCACTGGAAGGGGAGGGGAGTAAGAAGAAAGAATAAGGAGCCCTGCTGGTGCTCTGTGCTGAGAGGTCGCAGGTATGAACCCACCGGCTGTGATGGTGAGGAGATATTAATTCGAGGGACCCTTCTCCCCTTCCTCCTTATTTATTCTGCCTCTCAAACATCATCTTTTGCTGCTGATAGTGCTTTTGTGAAGCAAATGCCCCTCCTTTCTGGGTGTTTTTCTAAGCTTTCTGGGGCTCCTGTAGCCTCCTGGAGCTCTAAGTTGTGAAAATACTTTTCGGTGTGTGTGTGTGTGTGTGTGTGTGTGTGTGTGTGTGTGTGTGTGAAAGGATTTATTATTCCCTGGATAAAGCAGATTGTAGGGAAGAAAGCTTTGCCTGACCCAACTTTCTGGTAGTTGTTGTTGTTGTTGTTAGGTGCTATTGAGTGGAGGATGATAAAAAGTAACTATGGATGACAGATCTGAATTCTATCCTCTTCTGTTTAACTGTGTCTTGTTTGGCTGTTGTTATTTGATCCCTTTTTAGTAATGTCCTAGAAGTAGGCAGTATAGTGGGGTTTGTTTCTGTAGTCTGAGAGGGAAGGGTCCCCAGGGCAGGTGGGTTGGGTGTGGTCACTGGCTTTCTGACACTGTACCACCAATGGTGCCTGGCAGGAACCTGGAGCACATGATTACTTCCTTCCTAATAAAAATGGGCCACCATGGGAAAAAATGGTTATAGTCCAGGTTAATAGCAGAATACACTCAGGATGGCTTCCTAAATGCACTTACAGGCACCTCATCCTTGAGCCTCACAGGTGTAGGCCAGTGTTGCAAAGTTCTCAGTCCTGAAAATTATGCCCCTCCTCCCCCGACCCCAAGCTGTTCCACAAACTTGGGCAAAGGCTCTTTGCTCCAGCAGCAATGGTGTCCCAAGGTCCCATCTCATGCCAGGTCTCTGATTCAGCTTTGGCTGCTGCTGACTTAAGTGTAGCTGAAGGAAGAATTTCTGGGCTGGATGGAGATGCTACATTCTCTTGCTGCTGCGGCTGCTTCTTTGCTGGTTGGGAAGGTCGTGTTCTTGCTGTTGGATTGCTCAGTTTAATGGTGAGACTAACCACTCTCCTTAAGGATTGATAGATAGCCCTTGCAGATAGGCTATCATTCCCCATTCATATATTCCCAACTATCTACACGGAAAAGTCAAACTATAGCTGGGAAAGTCATAATGACAGAGAAACTCCATTCTGTTTGAGCTGTTCTGTGTAATTAGGGTCACCCTTTATACCTTTTGACTGACTTATTTCACTCAGTTTGAGTTTTCAGAATGCATCCACATTGTGACATACTTTACGACTTAATTTCTCTTTGTTGTTATTGTTGATTGCCATTGATCGAGCATGACGCATAGCAACATTATGAACAAAACGCCTGAAGCCTTTATGTAACTGTCAATGTTTCTCTAAGTTCATAGAGTTTCCAGAGGCATGTGGTTTAGGAAGTGGATGCCACTCCTGCTTCTAAACATGTCTTAAACTTGGAGCTCCACCAAACGCCATCCACCATGGACAGCCATTATGGCATTTGACCCCCTCAATGGCACAAGGTTCAGCATCACAGCAAACCCAGGTTTCCTCAGGGCAGCAAAAATTGACAAAGGGAGGAGTGCTGAACAACTTAGAATAATGTTCCTTCAAAAATAACAATAGATCCTCTGGCCCAACTGACTTTTGAATACAAGGGTTCTTTCTTTCTCATCTCTCTCATCTATCTATCTATCTATCTATCTATCTATCTATCTATCTATCTATCTATCATCTATCTATCAAAGGTCTGAAGCATTTCTATAACTATAGTTATTTTTCCAAGTTCATAGAGTTTCCAGAGGCATGTGGGTTAGGAAGTGGATGCCACTCCTGCTTCCAAACCTTAATCAATCTGGGAGTTCCACCTAACCATGATCGGTAGCCATTATGGTGTTTGGCACACTATGGCACAGTTTTTCCATTATGACATTGTGACATATATTAGGACTTCATTTCTCCCTGTTGCTACATAATATCCCACTGTGTCTGTACCACATTTTGCTTACCTGTTCACCTGGTGATGGATGTTTTCTTTGTTTTCACCTTGTGGCTATTGTGAAAAGTAGTGAGATGAATAGTAGTGGACACGTTTCTGTTTGTGATTCTGTCTTCTCTTCTGGGAATTTATGTAGGATTGGAATCTCTGAGTCATAAACTAGTCGAACAGAATTCAACTTTTTTAGGAACCACAGAACTATTTGCCACAGTTGCTGAACCACTTTACATTCCCAACAACAATGAAGGAAAGGCTTTCCAATATCCTCACCAATATCTAATTTGCCCCCCATTATTTTGATCTTCAGCTTATTAACAAGGGAGTATCTCAGTGCAATTTTGATTTGCATCTCTTGGATGGATTTTGATGTCAAGGATCTTGTCAAGTGTTTGTGGTCCATCTGCATATCCTCTGTGGTGAAACAACTATTTGTGTCCTTTATTTTTCTAAATTGAGTTTCTTGGTTTTTAGTTGTTAAACTGAAGAGGCTTTATATATGTATATATATCACAGATATAACAGAGATAGAGATAGAGATACAGATACAGATACAGATACAGATATAGATATAATCACATATATAAATTCTATATCTCTCTTATGAGTCATCTACACTCAACAGCACTTAACAACAACAACTATATATGTATACACACACACACACACACACACACACATAAGTTATATATACCTTACATATATAAGTTGTATATGTGTCACATATATGAGTCGTACAGGAAATACTGGTGGTCTAGTGAAAAGGAATTGCACTGCCAATCTGAATGCATGCAGTGCATATCCATCACTTGTTCCACCAAATAAAGATGAGCAGTCTTTTCCCATGCAATTTACAGCCTCTGAAAACCTACTAGAGAGTCTGCTATGCGTTGGTTCTGACTGGAAAGTTATACATATCTCAACTATGTATCTTGTGCATAATATATATGTCTTAAAATAATCTTCAGCAAGATTTACTTACATGTGTTATTAATGACATTGTTCAATAATTTCCACCCTCTGTTGGATCACCTTTTTTAAAAAATGAGAATAAGTAGGAATCTCTTCCAGTTGGTTGACCAGGTTGGTCTTCCAAATTTCTTGGCATAGACTAGGGCTGTATCTGTTGGCTGAAAACCTCAATTGTTATTCTATCAGTTCCTAGGGCCTCCCCCACTGCCCCAGTGCCTTTGGTGCAGCTGGAACTTCTTCCTTCAGTGCTCTTGATCATATGCTACTTCCTGAAATACAGTGTGGATCAGCTCTTTTGAAATTCAAACTGGATACAGAAGAAGCTGTGAAATAAGAGATATAACTTATGATGTTAAATGAATCTTGACTGAAAGCAGAGAAAACTAGAAAGATGGTTTCATGTGTTTTATTGACTATACAAATGCTTTTGACTCTATGAATCATAATAAATTATGGTCGTCATTGAGAAGAATGGAAATCTCAGAACACTTAATGGTTCTTTTGAAAAATCTATAGATAGACTAACAGTTGTCCCAACAGAAAAAGGGAATACTTCATTGTTTAAATCAAGAAAAGTGTGTGTCAGGTTTCTACTTTTTTCTCCATACCATTCAATATGTATGCTGAATAAATCATTTGGGAGGCTGGACTCTATGAAGACGAATGTGGTCTTCAGATTAGAGGAAGATTCATCAAGAATCTGCATTATGCACATGATACAACCTTACTTGCTGAAAGTAAAGAAGACTTGAAACACTTACTACAGTAGATAAGAGACTATATAGCCTTCAGTATGGATTACATCTCAACATTAACAGAACCAAGCTGCCCACCAATGGACCAATAGGCAACATCATGATAGATGGAGAAAATATTAAAATTGTCAATGATTTAATTTTACTTGGATCCACAATCAACATCCATGGTAACAGCAATCAAGAAATCAAAAGATGTGTTGCATCTGCTGTCAGGGACCTCATTAAAGTGCAAAGATGCCAGATTATAGATTATGGTGCATCTGATCCAAGCCATGCTTTGCATCTGAAAGCTGAACAATAAATATTAATAAAGAGCAGTGAAGAAGAATTGATGCCTTTGTATTGTGGTGTTGGAGAAGAGAATTCACTATCCCACAGACTGCCAAAAGAACACACAGATACTTCCGAGAGGAAGTGCAAACAAGGTGTGCCTGAGAGACAAGGATGTGAAACTTCTTACATGCTTTGGGCATACTGTGTGGGGGTTCTTGGAAAAAAATAACATGCTGGAAAAAGTAAAGAGTGGAAGACTCGCTACAATATGGATCGACTGCCACAATGAGCATGGCGATGATAGTCAAGATGGTGCAAGACATAACAAGGTTTTGATCTACGTTCGTAGGGTTACTGTGAGTTTAGTAGACTTGTTGGCATCTAACAACAACAACATAGATATGTCTTATATAGATACCTATAGAATAAAGACTGGAGAGTCACATCTTAAATTTAGCCAATGAAAACCCACAGTGGTCCCTTCCCATTGTGCATGAGATCACTACAACTATGGGTTGACTTGACAGTGTTTAACACTAACTAATTTTTAAGACATTTTGAAAATTTAGGAATGTGGTCAAATGAATCCTATGAATCAGTTAGTAAAAGGAATACAAGGTGGGATACAGATCTTTTAGTTTTAATAAAAATGAAGAACTAAGTAAGTCACAGATATAACTCTTATTCCAGCTTCAATCTCTAGTTCTTACTAGTTTAGTTGAAACATGGGTCAACCTGGAAAATCACACAAATCCAGTCTGAATTCCTCAGGACAAATCATGCAGATCCAACCTGAATTCCTTGGATGGATAGAGTTCTTCTTTTACCACTCACTGCTTAGTCTCACATGTGTATTTTGGACATGTCAGGAGACACCTTTCCTTGGAAAAAAGACATTGTCTTTGTAAAAGCAGGTCAGCAAAAGAGAGGAAGACCATTAATGAGATGGTTTGAAACAGTGACAGTAACAGTGGGCTGAAGCGCAGCAGAAATCATAAGGATAGGGCAAGAGAGGGCAAACTGACACTCTCCTGCTCATGGTGTCACTAAGAATTATTGTCAACTCGATGGTGCCTAACAGCAACGTTGAATTCACTTGATTTTTTACTCTTTCATTGGAAAAGTCTTCTTGACTTCTTCCCTTGTTCTCATAGTTTCACTGTACTGTAATTTTATAGTGGAGTAATGGATTACATGCTGAACTAATAAAAAGTCAGTAGTTCAGATCTGTCACTTTGAGGGAGAAAGGTAGTCCATTCTTGTAAAGAGTATCCGGCCAATTGGCACTGTGGCCTTTAAGTCAGCAGCATAGTGCTTGATTCACTATGTCACAAGAGTTCCTTAGGCAATGTTGTTGTTATTGTTATCTACCATTGAGTCACTTGCGACTCATAGTGACCCTATGTACAAGAGCTTTAAATGCCGTTCTATCCTGTGCCAATCTTGCCATCTCAAACACACTTATTCCCACGACTCCACTCACAGAATCGATCCATCTCATCGAGGGTCTTCCTCTTCTTTGCAACCCCTCCACTCTCCCAAGCATGATGTCCCTCTCCAAGGACCAGTCCCTCCTTGCAACATGCCCAAAGTATGTCAGATGAAGCTTCAGAATCCTTGACTCCAAGGAGCATTCCAGCTTCACCTTCTCCAGGACAAACCTGTTTGTTCTCCTAGCAGTCCATGGTATATTCAACACTCTTCTCCAACACCACAACCCAAAGGCATCAATTCTCTTTCTATCGTCCCTCCAATGCATAGCATGTAATTGCGAAGACGATAGCCTGGATCAGGCGCACCTTAGTCATGCAATAGCAGGGGGAAAAAATATTGTTATTGTTGTTGTTGTTTGGTGCCATAGAGTTGAGTACCCATAACAACCTTATGAATAACAGATCTGAACCCTGTCCCATCCTGTGCCATCCTCACCCTTCCTGACACACTAGAGCCCACTGCAGCAGTCACCGTGTCAATTCACCTGGTCTTCCTCTCCTTCAATGAATGTTTGCCTTTCTGAGCTTCATGCCCCTCTCCAAGGAATAGTCCCTCTTAGCAACATGCCCCAAAGTATGTGAGATGAAACCTCATAATGTTTGCCTCCAAAAAGCACACTAAGTGCACTTTCTCCAAGACATATTTGTTTGTTCTTTTGGCAGACCATGGGATGTTCAGTACTCTTCTCCAACAACACAGCTTAAAGGCATCGATTCTTCTTCTGTCATCCTTATTCATTGTCCAGCTCTAAGAAGACACACCTTAGTCCTCAAACTGACATCATCACTCCTCAATAATTTAGAGAAGTCTACAACTGCAGATTTTCCTAGTGCAATACATCTCCTAATTTCCTGGCTAGTGATACCAAGGGTGTTTATTGTGGATCCAAGTAAGAGAAGTTATTGACAGTTTAAATCTTTTTCCATCCAGCATGATGTTGCCTATCAGTTGTTGATGTGTAATCCGTATTGAAGGCTGCTTTCTTTGATCTTCTGCAACAATTACTTCAAATACTCCTCACTTGCAACAAGCAAGGTTGTGTCATCCACACAGTCAAATTCCTTTGCATACTCAACAAAGCATAAATAGACATTCATCTGGTATTCTTTATTTTCAGCCAGGAATCATCTGACATCAGCAATGATATCCCTGGTGCCATGGCCTCTTCTAAATCCTGCTTGAACAACTGGAAGTTCTTTATCTTTGTTCTGTTCTAGCTGCTTTTGAATGATATTCAGCAATATTTTGCTTGTATGTGATATTAGTGATATTGTTCAATCGTTGCCACATTCTGTTGAATCACCTCTCTCGGGAATGGGAAAAAATATGGAACTTTTCCGATCAGTTGTCCTTCAAATTTCCTGGCACAGACTGGTGAGCACATCAAGGGCTGCATCTGTTAATTGAAACAAGTCAATTGGTATCCCATCAATTCCTGGGACCTTATTTTTTGCTAGTGCCTTCAATGCAGCATCAACTTCCTTCTTCATTACCATTGGCTCCTGCTCATATGGTACATTCTGAAATATTTCAATGTCAGTTCGTTCTTTTAGGCACAGTGATTCTATGCACTTCCTCCATCTTCTTTTGATGCTTCCTGGATCATTCAATATATTGCTCATCACATTTTTTAATATTGTGACTAGAGGCTTAAGTTTGTTTTTCACTTCTTTCATCTTGAGGAATACAGAGTGAATTCTTCCAGTTTTAGACTCCAATTCCAGCTCTCTGCACATTCCATTACAATACATTGCTTTGTCTTCTCAACTGGCCTTTGAAATTCTCTGTTAAGCTCTTTTACTTCGGCCTGTTTCCTTTTTGTTTTGGCTTCTTGAGGCTCTAGTGCAATTTTCAGAGTATGTTCTGACATCTATTTCAGTTTTTTCTTTCTTCTCTGTCTTTGTAATGACCTCTTCTCTCTCTCTCTCAATGGATGATATGCTTGGTGTCATCCCACATCTTCTCTGGTCTTCAATCATTGATGTTCAATAGTTCAAACCTGTTCTTAAGATGATTTTGAAATACAGATGAAATAGATTCAAAATAATATTTTTATATGATTCTTTTGGATTTACTTTAATTTTCTTTAGCCTCAATTTCAATTTGCATGAAAGTGATTGAGGGTCTGACCCACGGTCTGCCCTTCATCTAGTTGGCTTTGTATTTCTCAATTTTTTTAAAATTGTGATTTTAAGGAAAGTTTAAAGAAAATTTGGATTTTAACTAATTCATTGTTGCACATTTCCCTCCCTACCCCTCCAGTTCACTTTAAAAAAAATCATTCATTTTTACATAAGATGACAGAAGAAGAATTGATATCTTTGAGTTGTGGTGGTGGAGAAGAGTCTTGAACATACCAAGGACTACCAAGAAAATAAATAAGTCTGTCTTGGAGAGCGTGAAACCAAGTTTATTCTTGGAGGGTAGAATTTTGAAGCTCCATCTGACATACTTTGGGCACATGGCCGGGAGAGACCAGTCCTAAAAGAAGGACATCATGCTTGGAAGGGTGGAGGGACAACACATGAGAGGAAGACCCCAAGTGAGATGGACTGATACAGTAACTAGAACAATGGGGGCTGGTGTGTCAGAATCTGTGAGACTGGTTCAGAACAGGGCAGGCTTCAGAACTACCACCTTGTCAGACCATAGGATCGCGACAGTTCACAGGTGATTAGACGGCATGTAACAACAACAACCCACTCAACTTTCCCTTACTCCACTTTGCTATGCACCTCTTATTATAGTCTGTTGTCATACAAATGATGCCTAATCATATATTCCTTTTAAATTCCTTCATCTGTTCCAGTGCAATGTTTATTATTTATATCCTCTTTCCCTTGCCTAGTTTTGATTGCTGTTATTGAGCTTCTCCAATCATTCTTTGTACAGATGTAGTCAAACTGATTCCTATGCAGCCCCTTCGGTAAGGTCCATGTATAAAGTCACTGTTTGTGTTTTTTTAAACTGGGATCAAGCTTAGAAGCCCTAGTCCATGATATAAAGAGACTGTTAAATAGTCAGAAATGCTGAAGAGGATAAAATTGACGAATGGGACCTTCTAAAGATTAAATGCCTGTGTGCACCAAAAACCTTTAACAGGGTGAAAAGAGAATCTACTGACTGGGGATAAACATTAGGCAATACCATCTCAGACAAAAGTCTCATAATGAAAGTTTACAGAATACTCCTGTGTCTCCACAAGAAAAGGACTGATAACTCAATTACAAAATGGGCAAAACACATGGAAAAAATTTTCACAGAGGAAGATATTCAAATGGCCAACAGACACATGAAGAAATTATCAAAATCACTGGCAATAAGAGAGGTGCAAATCAAAACCACAATTAGATAAACCCTCACTCCAGTAACAGTGGCAAAGTTTAACAGAGCAGTAAGTAATAAATGTTGGAGAGGATGTGGCAAGATAGGAACTCTTATACATTGTTGGTGGGATTGTAAAATGGTACAACCATTCTGGAAGGCAGTATGGCACTTCCTCAAATAGTTGAACAGAAAAATTCCAAATGACCCAGTTATTTCACTGCTTGGAATATATCCTGAGAAAATGAGAACTGGGGCACAAATGGAGACTTGTATACCAATGTTCATAGCAGCGCTATTCACTATCTCAAGAACATGGAAACAGCCCAGATGTCCAACCACAATTTAATAGATTGAGAAATTGTGGTACATTCATACAATGGAATAATATGCAACACTCCGGAGCAATGATTTTGTAAATTATTACCTAAATATAGAGCGACTGGAGAGCATTATGCTGAGTGAACTAACTTAGCCCCACAAGGACAAATACTGTATAAAATCACTATTGTAGAATGAGTATGAAGATTCAAGTCGGGGGTGGGGAGGGTGGAAGCAGAGAGATGAGGATGTGAGGGGAGCGGGGACTTAATCATGGGGTTGCACAATGTGATGAGTGGAGATATGAGGGAAATTGGAAGAATCAGGTCTGAAAAATTAATGTATTCAAATTTTATAAATAAACTAGCATAAATTTTTTAAAAGTATTTATCATTGAAAATATAAAATTTAATCTTTCTATTTCTAGCCTCATTTCTGTCCATGCTTTCTGACTACTATTCCTTCTTCATTGTTTCTAACTTTTGCATTCCAGTCACCAATTATCATTAATGCCTCTTGATTGCATGTTTGGTTAATTTCAGGCTGCAAGAGTTGGTAAAAATTTTCAATTTATTCCTCTTTGGCTCTAGATGTAGGAGAACATATTTGAATAATAGTTGTTTTAATAGATTTTCCTTGTATATTTATGGATAATATCCTCACCCTCATAATACTGTATACTTCAGGAAATAACTTGAAATTTACTTTTTTACTTTGAATGCAAGACCATTTTCTTCTGTTTATCATTCCCAGCATAGTATACATGTAATTATCTGATTCAAAGTAGCCGACTCATCTCATTAATGCCTAGAATGTTGATGTTCATGCATTCCATTTCATTTCCCACAATCTCCAGTTTTCCATCATTCAAGCTATGTACATTCCATGTTCCAAGTATTAAAAGATTTCTGACATTATTTGTCTTTATTTTGACTGACTTCTAATCTGTACATCTCTAATACTATCTATCTGCGTTCCTCCACTGTTCATAGAGTTTTCAGAAGCATGTTATTTAAAAAGTGGATGGACAATCTTGCTTCCTAGTCTTTCTTAACCTGTGAGCTCTAATAAAACCTGTCCACCATGGGTAACTCTTGTGGCACTTGACACACCAGTGGCATAACTTTCAGTATGTCAGCAATCCATAAGCTATCTCAGTACAGCAAACTGACAGACAAGTGGTATACCAATTAGAACAATGATTAGCCCAAATATAACAAACTGACAATTTAATTTGTACAACCAAGATCTAATCAGGCTTCCTACAAGGCCCAAGGGAGAAGAGGTAAAGAAGCTAGTGGATTTTGAACAACCAGAGAGGTGCTACCATTTGGTTAGCAGTAGAAATCCCTATAGACACCACCAGACATACATTTTCAGATTCTATGTTCCAAAGATGGAGCTCTGAGAAATAGAATGTAGCCAAATGAACATTGCAGGGAATTAGAGGTAAGAGGATCAGCCCAGAATGAATAGATGAATGGAAATTTTGTTCACCACAATTAGCAATGTGCAACAGGACAGGCATAACTCATAAAATAGGGAGGAGAATGGAAAGACAAGAGAGAAGGATGTTGTTGTTTGTTGTTATGTGCCGTCGAGTCGCTTGTGACTCATAGCGACCCTATGTACAACAGCCCTAAACTCCGCTCTGTCCTGTGCCAATCACACTGCCTCTGACACTCCCATCCCAATTATCCCAGTCACTGAACCAATCCACCTCATAGAGGGCCTTCCTCTCCTGCGCTGTCCCTCCACCCTCCCAAGCATGATGTCCCTCTCCAAAGACCGGTCTCTCCTCACAACATGTCCAAAGTATGTTAGACGGAGCCTCAGAATCCTTACCTCCAAGGAGCCACCTGGTTTAACCCTTTCCAGGACAAATTTGTTTGTTTTCCTAGCAGTCCATGGTATTCTCAATACTCTTCTCCAGCACCACAGCTCAAAGGCATCAATTCTCCTTCTATCCTCCTTGGTCATTGTCCAACTCTCTGGTGCATAACAGGTGATTGCGAAGACCATGGCCTATATCAGACGCACCTTAGTCTCCAGAGAGACACCATTGCTCTTCAGTACTTTGGAGAGGTCCCTAACAGCAGACTTTCCCATGGCAATGCGCCTTTTAATTTCCTGGCTGCTGGTGCCAAGAGTGTTGACTATGGAGCCAAGCAAACTAAAGCTATGTACAATCTCAATCTCTTCACCATCCATCCTGTTGCTGCCAATTGGTCCAGTGGTGAGAATCTTTGTCTTCTTGACATTGAGCTTCAATCCATATTGTAGGCTGCAGTCCTTGCCACTCTGCAGCAGGCTCTTCAGGTCCTCTTCAGTTTCAGCAAGCAGGGTTGTGTCATCCACATAACGCAGGTTGTTGATAAATCATCCACCAATCTTGACCCCACATTTCTCCTCATAGAGCCCAGCCTCCCGGATAATCTGTTCTGCATCTAGGTTGAAAAGGTATGGAGATAGGATGCATCCCTGGCATACGCCCTTCCCAATTTTGAACCATGCAGTGTTCCCTTGCTCTGTTCTGACGACTGCCTCCTGGTCCAAGTATTTCACATTAGAACGATCAAGTGTTCTGGGATTCCCATTCTTCTCAGAGTCAGCCATAGTTTATTATGATCTACACAGTCAAATGCCTTTGCATAGTCAATGAAACACAGATAGACATTCCTCTGGTATTCCCTGCTTTCAGCCAAGATCCATCTAACATCAGCTACAATATCTCTAGTACCACGACCCCTTCTAAACCCAGCCTGGACTTCTGGCAGTTCTCTGTTGATGTGCTGTTCCAGTCGTTTTTGGATAATCTTCAGTAAAATCTTGCTTGCATGTGAAATCAGTGAGATTGTTCTGTAGTTTCCACATTCTGTTGGGTCACCTTTCTTTGGGATAGGAACAAATATCGATCTCTTCCAGTCAAGTGGTTGTTCTCCAGATTTCTTGGCACAACTTGGTGAGCACGTCCAGGGCAGCATCTGTTAACTGAAATATGTCAATTGGTATACCATCTATTCCTGGAGCCTTATTTTTTGCCATTTCCTTCAAAGCAGCCTGAACTTCTTCTTTTATCACCATAGGCTGGATGGGTGACCTGAGGGGACAGGTAAGGTACAGTGAGGGTTTAATGAAATATGATGGATGGCATTGATCAAGGGTAATTAATGTTATAAAACAAAATGTATCTGAATGACAAAATGAAAACCAATTAAATGTTTTTAAGTGGAAAAAATAAAAAGGGAGCTCTGGTTGTCAAATAGGACTCCGATATTCTTCATTTATTCTGTAGATAAGACACTATTCCAGCAACTCACCAACCTGATCAAGACTCATCCCTTGATTTAGTTCCTAGAATTATATTCACCCCAATTCCTCCCATTTGAGATGTACTGCATTTTCTCCCTTACTACAGCGAGATAACAAAGCTACCTATGACTGCAAGTATGGTTTTAGTGGTCTTTAACAAATGAGCATCAACTTCTGCAAACCACTCGGAAACTTAAAGTTTTGTCTTGTTAGTTATTCAGACAACTAATCTAGCATGACCAAAATATGCACTCTGCAAATAGGGATGTTTAGTTTGTTACAAAAGGAATAGAAGAGGGTAAAGTTTTATTTGTGAGAGAGTTTTCCCAACTCTTTTATATAGTGGGTTGAAATGCATTTCCTCCCAATTCATGTTCATTTGGAAACACAGAATATGGCCTTATTTGGAAATAGGATCTTTGAAGATATTAATTCTCGTAAATGATCTTGAATTCAGTTGGTGTTTATGAAGGAAAAAAGTGGCATCAGGATTGGAGGATGACTCTTTAACAGCCTACTTCATGCAGATGACACAACCTTGCTTGCTGAAAGTGAAGAGGACTTGAAGCACTTTTTGCACAAAATCAAAGACTACACACAGCCTTCAATATGGATTACATTTCAACAAGAAAACAAAATTCTTCACAACTTTATCAATAGGTAACACAATGATAGGCAAAAGATTGAAGTTGTCAATAGCTTCATGGCAGCAGCAGTCAAGAAATCAAAAGATATGTTGCATTGGGAAACTCTGCTGTCAAATACTTTTCCTGATGATCTCTAAATCTCATGATGTTCTTATAAAAAGAGGTGTGAACACAGAGAGGCTTGGAGGAAAGACAAAGGCAAATATTGGAGTGATGTCATTGGACAAAGAATGCCAGGAACCAGAAGAAAGTGGAGAATTCATCTCTAGGGTCTTTAGAGAGAGGTCTGCTGATACCTTGGCTTAGGATTTTTAGCTTCCAAAATTTCAAGAGAACATATTTCTATTGTTTTAAGCCACTCATTTTGTAGTATTTTTTTATAGAAGTTCCAGGAAACTAATAGATTCTCTGGATTCGCAATGTACTTGACTGTTTATCAAAAGGCTGGAAGTTCAAGTTTACCCACAGGTGACCTCGGAAGAAAGGCATGGTGATCTCTTTCCAAAAGATCAGCCATTTGAAAACCCTCTGGAGCACAGTTCTACTCTGATACCTGGGATTGCCAGGAGTTGGAATTAATTCAACAGCCATTAGTAGTGGTGACGGTGGTGGAGGAAACCAAGGTGTTTATCGCTGACCGTTTCACATCCTCCAAGGGCAAGCCTGGAGAACTCATCCCCAAGAAGCCCCCTAATAATGCAGTGGAGACCTTCTTTGTTTGAAGGAAGCCTCCAATCTGTACTTCCTCTGGGAAGGATTTTCACGTAGTTCTGCTTTTCATGGTAATTGGGAAGATGCTCCATGTTCAGGGAAGCTGAAGAAGCAAGAGAATATATGACTTACCCCAGACCTCCTCCCAAGGTCTCAGCCGAAGGCTCTTCATGAGCTCAGTGGAGGCTCTCTACTCTCCCAAGACCAAGGAGGAGAAGCTGGGCCTAAGAGTGAGATGAGATGAGATGATGAAATGAGATGAGATGAGATGAGATGAGATGAGATGAGATGAGATGAGATGGGCCTGTGAAGTTCTAAGGAGGCCTAGGGTGGAGGTGGACAAGCCAGGGCTCTGTATCCGCATGGTATGTGCATGAGGAGGCTGTACACTTCGTGCCACCCAGAACCTATCCTCCAGGACTGGCATTTCTAAGGCTGAATTCTGTGAGGACCTTCAGCCATTCATGTCCCACAGCCCCTGGCCTGCTTCCACTCAACATCCACCTGGAATTTTCTGCCAAGAACTGAGGAGGCTGACGTGTGTCAGGAAGTCAGTCTCTCCCTATTACCTCTGGGACTAATAAGGCTTACCTCCACAGGCCTCAGATAGCTGTGGATGCCCTGATGGCACGGACAGCTATAGGCTTAACCACTAACAACTAAAGGTTGGCAGTTGGAAGCCATTCAGAAGTGTCTTGGAGGATAGGCCTGGTGATCTGCTTCTGATAGTCCCAGCCTGGAAAACCCTGTGGACATTGGGTCACCATGAGTTGTAGTCAACAGCAATTCTTTTAAAAAACTTTTTAGTCAACTATGTGCTGTATTTCACTGTTGACACACTGTGTAGTAAGAGGGCATGGGCCCCCATTGGGAAGGAGTGAGTAGGCCTCTGATATTTTTGTTCCCAGCCAGGTGGCAGGCCTGGGAAAGGAGTCTGGTCAGAGAAATTACCTCTGCCTTCACTACTCTCAGTTGGGTTGGTGTGAGAGGAAAAGGGAGTTCTCACTGTTCCAGAACATTCTGCCCACATACACTCTGTTCCAGGTTCAACAGCAGCCTGAGCTAATGGAGCCATTGTCCTTTCCCTCCTCCCCAGCTCCACACCTTCAAACTCCTGAGACCAAGATGCCAGGTACCTGGACCTTATCTACTGCTCATTCTTCTGTCTGGGGGAAACGCCCCAACTCTAACAATTCACAGAACCAATGTGGTTTTATTTTTAAGCAATCCCAACCAGATCATTCTCACCCTTTTTATCTCTGTCTCATGGAGCATTTTGCTCACATCACTCGGGTGAATGAAATGAACAGGGTTTCCTGGGCTTAAGTGATCTGTGAGGGAACGGGGAACACTCAGTCACCCCATGTCGGAGTCTCCAGGTGTTTGTCATCATCTGGGGCCAGTGGAAGGTGTGGTGTGACTGCTGTCAACCTCACTCCCCACAAGCGTGCACAATCAGTTCCAGAAGCAGGAGAAAATGGTTTTTCTCATACATTTCTGGTGCTCAGGCTTAATAAGAAAGAGTTTGACACTCATTCATCTGCTCACCTCCATTAGCTATGAATCCTGTCCAAGGAATCTGTCGTGCAGAAAAGACAACCTCCCGCCTGAACCTTCAAACAGGAATGGTGGGTGGAGCGTGGCAGAGGAGAAGAGAAATGGCAGACACACAAGAGACTCTTGCTGGTACATTCTCTTATCCATGTTATCACACGGCCTTTCTCAGACTTACAGGCAAGGGCGAAGTCTTGGCAGGTTGGTCAGTGAAGCACAGGTCAGTTCTGTCCTCATTGACTGTCTTCTTTTTGATTGCTACATTGCTGAAGGCAAAAATTGTAAGCGGAGACCTGGCTCTTTCTCCCTGCAATCCCATCAGCATTGCTTCATTCATTGTGACGTTCTCTTGACAAAATTGGACATGTGTGGGATTGCTTTATCTCCTCAGAAAATGGAGCCCATTTACCATAATGCTATGTCTACCAGTATAGAAAGAGAAACCAGTTGTACTCTAGGTCAGGAAATAGTAGAAAGTGCAAGGTCTCCTAAGCGCCTGCCCTTATCAATGGCGGCAGAAAGCTAAACACTAGCCTTCTTGTTAATGGCTTTCCACAGCTCAAACATGCACCGTGGGTCAATTTTTAATGTCAGCTGCTCAGCCACCCACTCCTTTCCAAAGCTTTTGAGCACTGTGATCAAGGCCAAATAAGACTTCTCTTATCTGAGTTCGCTTACCCTCCAGGCTGGCCTGGTATCAGCTGGGGTGACTGCCTGCAAGCTCTCCAGTCTGAGAGCCACAGGAGTGGGGTGGAGTTTGTAACCCTGCAGCTCTCAGAGGCTTGCTCTTCTACAAGGAGCTGGAAAAGGCTATCCTAGAGGTGATGTTGAGACAATGAGGTGTTCAGGTAATTTCACCGGCTCATGGGGACAACGAAGGAGAGCATTTGAATATTGGGCTCCCAGAAGCATGTAGGGGGTATCCAGGGCAGTCCTGGTCTTGATGGTCCTGTGATGGCCTGGTCCGATGTCTGATCCCACCCTCCTCCCTCCCTTCCTGGAATATTTGTCTTATACAGACACTTGTGCCCGCCTCCCCTCCCCCTTACTCCTTTTTCACGTTACACAATGATATTTTGTTTCTGCTGTGTTTGGCTTGCTTCAGTCAAAGGTGCTGTGTGTGTAAGATGTTTCTTCTGTTCACAGATGTGAGCAACAAAGGAAATCAGAAGAATTGTATTTTGAAATAGAAGTTATCTGGCACTATTCACTTGTGGTGTTTGGTTGGTATGAAATTAGTTACTTCTGTATGGGATACCTTGCTAATTGTATTTACCTGTTGTTGTTGTTGTTGTTGTTGTTGTGTGCCATCGAGTTGGAAATGACTCACAGCTGACCCTCTAGTGGGTTTTCAGAGGCAGTAAATCACACGAGAGGAGATTGCCCATCCTTCTCGCACTGAGAGGCTGGCAGATTCAAATCAAATGCCTTTGTGATTGCAAAACAACTTTTTACCTCTAGAAATCCCTATGTCTTGATATAGGCCATTTCCTTTCGGATACATATATGCTTTTTCCTAGTGAATGAGTTTAAAAATTGATTTATTTTTTCTTACAAAATGTTGGTTAAAGAGAAGTTGCACCCATCTGTCAGTTTGTCTACTGTGGTGATCTGCTTGTTGCTATGATGCTTGAAGCTATGCCACTGGTGTTCCATACCACTTGGCCAACTGACTGGAAGAGATCTATATTTGTTCCCATTCCTAAGAAAGGTGACCCAACTGAGTGTGGAAACTACAGAACAGTGTCATTGATTTCACATGCAAGCAAGATTCTACTGAAGATTATCCAAAAACGATTA
>NW_006399801.1:7936308-7938014 GCF_000299155.1 Elephantulus edwardii
TATTTTACAAACCCTCCCCCAAGTCCACTCCACGAGCTTTCACATGAGAACAGACTAGGAAGAAATGCCTACTTTCACACATCAGAAAATGAAGAACCTATACATCACAGCAGAGGGATGTCTGTTACTGTGTTGGATGATGAGCTCTGTGGATTAGGAGCACCAGAATACAGCTGATGTAACAGAGGACTAGTGTGGAACCGTGAGTGAGATCAGTTTTGCTCTTTGGGCATGGAGTCACCATAAATCATAGTTGATTCAGTAAGAGCAACACAGCACAGCAACAGGTAAATTCTTTGAACACTTAACCCCACAGCCAACCCTCAGTTCTGAGTCACAGTGACTCTATAGCACAGAGTGGTATACCCCAAAGACTTTCCAAGGCTGTAAATATTCATAGGAATGTCATGTTTCTCTTTTGGAACATTGGATGGATTAGAACTGCTGACCTTTTGCTTAGCAGCCCAATGTTTAACCAATTGAACTATAATTAAAGCCAGTGTGTTCAGGGCTGCAGTGTCAATCCAAAGGCACATGATGCAAACCCACCAGCTGCTTCATGGGAGAAAGATGGACAGTCAACATCTGTGCAATTTGCAGCCTCTGAAAACCCACTGGAGGATCAGCTATGAGATCAGCTATGAGGATCAGCTATTCAACAACACTCAACAACAACATAGAGTTATTGGTGGCAGCTTTTGTCCTTTGCATACCCTTTGAGCTTCGTCTTGAGTTGTGCTAGTAAGATGAGTACTTGCTATTCGGGTGAGAAAAGTCTGAGAGGAGCCCTCACCTGCACTCAGAACCCTGTTCTCTTGTTTCCAGTCTGCCAGGCCACTGCAGGCAATTTTTCAGGGTTTTGTGGTTTTTTTGAGAGAGCGGTAGTTCTTCCGTTGTGTCTAGATCTGGTAACTAGTGTTGCTCCTGACTCCTGTGCTGCTCAACCATCTCGATGTACTCTTGGGGAATAGGGACTCTATCTTAGCATCATCTCTTGTCCCCTCTCCACACCTGGAGTTTTCTCCTAGAAGTGCAACCTGTTACAGGAGCTGCTTCCTGCTCTGGCCTTCCTGGCTAGGTTCTTAACTCCCTCCTCCTCCTTGCTCCCCTTGCCAGGGCACCCCAGTGCTGTACACACAGCAACTGTCCTTCCTGTGTGTCTCAGCTCTTATTCCTGACTGTGTACCCTACGTTCTGCCCCCTGGCTGGCCTTCTCTCCAGTGCAATGAGCTGGCCTGTTCCTAACCATCCACCTTGCCTCGGCTTAGGACAGCTCCCATCTAAGCTTTCCTGGCTGCTGAAAATCACATCCTATCTAGTCTCTAGACCACAGCTAGAAGTGCCCATAACTGGTGTGATCCAGGAGAACACGAAGGATGAAACATTAGGCCTGATTACATAAGGAAAATAGTAGGTGTTATTTTGAAACTCTATTTCACATGCCAGAACGAATGTCGTGCTGTCTTTGCGTCTTCAATTACCTGGGGAGATGGGAGGGGTCTGAGGCTGGTCTCTAAGCTGCCCAGCCTTTAGCTAGTCGGATGCCTAACCCCTCCTCTAAGCTGCCTGCCAGAACTAATGTCGCGCGGTCTTTGCGTCTTCGATTAACTGAAGAACAAATTCAAACCTCGAGTTGCTATAATCAAGGATGTTTTCGGCAGAATGTTAAATGATCCAGGAAGTATTAAAAGAAGATGGAAGGAATA
>NW_006399801.1:7939529-7942342 GCF_000299155.1 Elephantulus edwardii
GGGATAATTGGGATGGGAGTGTCAGAGACAGTGCGATTGGCACAGGACAGAGCGGAGTTTAGGGCTATTGTACATAGGGTCGCTATGAGTCGCAAGCAACTCGACGGCACATAACATCATCAACAACAACAACAACAACAATTTCACATACATTGGGCATGTTACCAGGAGAGACTAGTCTTTTGAGAAAGAATCATACTTGGAAGGATTAGGGTACAGTGCAGGAGGGGAAGACCCTGGGTAAGATGGATCCACTCAGTGACTGGGATAATGAGGCTGGGTGTGTTAGAGACAGTGAGATAGGCTCAGGATAGAGCAGAGTTCAGAGCTATTGACCATAGGGTCGCTATAAGTCACAGTTGATTTGACAGCACTTAACAACAAACAAAAACATTTGCCTCAAAAAGAGAACTGTTCAAAAGGGATATATCATTAGATATTATTGTTATGACAGGAGTCCCAAACAAAGGTAGCATAGTGGAGTGGACTTGGTGGGGAGAGACTGAATAACAATGAAAGAATTTTACTTTTCAAAGAGAAAAGCCAATGGGGCAGGGTGGGCAGGGAGAAAAGTACAACAATGAATGGATGAAAATCCAAAGTCTCTGTAAACTTTCATTAAAATAAAGTCAAAATAAAAACAAAAAATTAAAAAACCAAACAAACCTGGGGTGAGCACTCCTTTTGTATATTAAAAGATTGTAGTTGTTTGGATTACATTACAACTAGGAAGAATGTATCAGTGGTTAAACTTGAAACTAAATATATTCATATTTATGCTTAAAATTATATTTAAGCTATAAACTAATTTTTCTGAAGGCAATAAAGAAGATAGTATCTTAAAAAAAAAAAGGAGCCTGTATAGTGTAGTGTATTGAGTATTGGGCTGCTAACCCAAAGGTTGGTGGTGTGAATCCACCAGCAGCTCTGCAGGAGAAAGACAGATTATTTCTGTGAGGATTTACAGCCTCGGAAACAGAAGTGTCCTGAATTGGATTTGGCTTGAGAGTGGTGCGTCTTTCAAATCCACTGTCACAGACTTGACTCAGCAACATCACGTGGAAAGAGTAGAATGACTGGATAGGGCTTTCATGACTGTAATCTTTAATATCGCGTGCAGATAAAACCTTGCAGTGGATTACAAAAAAATTGACCAGAATATTAAAACCACAGGTAACTGCCAGAAACTCAAACTAGATTCAGAAGAGGCTATGGAACAAGGGATATAATTACTGACGTGAGATGAATCTTGGCCAAAAGCAGAGAATACCAGAAAGATGTTAATTTGTGTTTTATTGACTATGCAAAGACATTTGACTGTATGGATCACAACAAATTATGTGTGATAATGAGAAAATAGGAATCCCAGCACCCCTAATTGTGCTCATACAGGACCTATCTATACATAGACCAAGAAGCAGTTATCTGAACAGAACAAGGGGATACTGCATGGTTTAAAATCAGAAAATGTGTGCATCAAGGTTGTATCCTCTCTCGATACCTATTTAATATGTATGCTGAGCAAATAATATGAGAAGCTGGACTCTGTGAAGAAGAATGTGGCATCATGATTAAAGGAAGGCTTATCAATAACCTATGCTATGCAGATGACACTACCTTGTTTGCAGAAAGTGAAGATCTGAAGCATTCCATGAATATCAGAGACTACAGCTTTTAAAATGGATTACATTTTAATATCAAGAAAATAAAAAATCGTCACCAATGGTCCAATAAGCAACATGATAGATGGAAACAAGACTGAAGTTGTAAACTATTTCATTTTACTTGGATCCACAATCAACACTTTTCAACAGTCAAGGAATCAAATAATGTGTTGCACTGGGAGATCTGCTGTGATGGAGCCCTCCAAAGAGCAAGGGTGTTAAAGAGTGAGGTTGTCTAATCCAAGCCATAGTATTTCCAATTGCTTTTGACAGAAGAATTATTTATGGGTTTGAATTGTAGTGTTGGAGAAAGGTACTGAATATCCCATGGATTGCTGAAAGAATAAAAAAATATGTCAAGGATCAAGTGCAACCAGGGGGCTCCTTAGAGGCAAGGATGGTGAAACTTCATCTCACATACTGAGGACACATGCCAGGAGGGGCCAGCCCCTGGGAAAAGGCACCATACTGGCAAAGGTGGACAGTCAGAGAGGGAGCTGGATTGACACAGGAATTGTAACAATAGGCTCGAGCATGTAGGAAATTGTGAGGATGGTAGTAGGGCATGGCCCACATCTGTTGTTTGTAGGATCACTATGAGTCCTAATAGACTGGATAGACCCTAACAACAACAATAACAACAACAACAATCATTTTGAAAGCAGAGTCCCAAGCCTTTCTCCTGAGGTTCCAGGCAATTAATTCTTTGATCATGAGGATGGCACAGGATTGGGCGATGCTTTGTCACCATCGTGTGGTGGCAATTTACCAAATGAAAATAAGCAACAATGTTGGGGAACAAGCGCAGGTCTCCTTAAGAAACAGGATTGGTGATTTCTAAGGGTTTTTAGAAAATGACACCCCCTCACAACTCCTTCCTAAATCCGCTATCCAGGTCTCCCTTCAAGACCCTCTTGCTCCTGCCAAAATGACCAGATGAGTTGTGGGAGGATATCAAGTGTATCATCCAAAAAGAGTGCAATCGTTCATTGCAAAGAGAGAAGAGGAAGAAAAGACCAAAATGGATGTCAGAAGAAACTCTGAAGATTGCACTGAAGTGTAGAGAAGCCAAAGCACAAGGAAGAATTCAAGATACTAAAGAGCTGAACAGAAGATTCCAAAAGGCTGCTCGGAATAACAAAGCAAAAT
>NW_006399801.1:7944363-7967944 GCF_000299155.1 Elephantulus edwardii
TATATTCTTTTTTTAAAGAAAAAAATATACTTTAAGAATTCATTATCAATGTTCTATACCTATTACCCTGTCTTTTGAAGCCCCCATTGAACCTTTCCTGTGACTACACACACCTCTCTACCCACTGACCTCTACTAGCCTACTGATTTTTCTCCCTTTCCTTTTTTCTGCCTCCTTCCTTCCTTTCAGTTCTGAATATTTATACACATCATACTCAAGTTTTCTCCTCTTTTCGCAATAGTGGCCTCATGCAATATTTGTCCTTATGTGACTGAGATATACATCCTCTGGTGGGACCCAGGCTGTGAGCGGTCATGTTTTGCTCCCATGGAGCGGCTCCCCCAGTAACTAGGTGGATGGAACCGTGTTGGACAAGTCTAAGAACGGGGAGGTAGATGGAAGCTGAGGGTGCCCTCCACAGAGACAGGCAGAAGCCTGCTCAGAGCCCCTTAGGGCACCAGGGAAGGAGAGAACATGCTCCTCAGGACAGGGAGGTTTGAGCTGGAGAGTGGGGTTAGGAAGGGAGGCGATGGCAGGGACCACTGTCCAAGGACGGCAGGTGGACGTGGCTGGGAATGGTGAGTGCCATGGTTTGGCAGGTGTACAGGTTCCCTGCAGAGATCCAAGGGGTTGTGGTGAGATGAGGAAGGGCAGCACTGACGGTTCAGGAGTCTGTCCGTCCTTCTGGAGCCAGTCCAGCTCCATTAAGTTTTCCCATCTGAGGAGTTCATGTGAAAGTGATGTTTTCAGGCAACTAATCTATGTTGAGGTGAGCATCAGACAGACTGGGGTGATGAGAGATGGACTCAGCAACAGCCAGGAGCCCTGCAGGGTCCAGGCGGGGCCAGGAGAGTGGAAAGGGTACTGGGTGGGAGGGGGCCTGAGGCTGGACTTGGGTGTGACCACCAGAGGGAGGAATCCAGGGTGTCTGCACTGGTGGGGTCCTTACCCAGGAGAAGGGGGTTCTGACACACTGCATGTGGAAGGAAGCCCAGAGGAAGCCTGTAGATGCACCAGAGCAGACAGCACCCCAAGACTCCAAGGGGCTTTCTCTGGAGGCACAGAGCAGTTTGGCTTCCAGGTGACTGTTCCCTCAGGGCGGAGCATACTTAACACCCCCAGACTGGATTTAAGGCCTAAGGACTCCCTGGGCACAGGTAAACGTGAACCTCTGGAAAAATTATCTGGTTTGGATGAGCTGCATCCTTGTTCATCAGCACTGTAAAGAGGTCTTTGGCCATAGATTCTTCCACTGTAATATGAAATAGGTAATAGGTAATATGTAATTTCTTGCCTGCTGCTGCCTTGGGTGCTGATTGTGGAGCCAAGCAAAATGAAATCACTGAAAGCTTCGTCTTTCCCCCATTTATCATGACTCCAGCAATTAGAGGCTCCATGGTAGGAGTCATCAGCGGCAGTGGCTGAAGCTACATAGTTTTGCCCTGGCTGGCCAGTATTCCCAGACAACTGTTGTTGTTGTTCTTGTGTACCACCGAGAGAACTGACCCTACAGTGGGTTTTCAGAAGCAATTAATTGCATGGGAGGAGATTGCCCATCCTTCTTCCACAGAGCAGTTGGTGGACTCAAACCACATGCCTTCAGGGATTGCAGCACAGCTTCTTGCCACAAGACCACCACGCTATTATTGTTGTTTTTGTTGCTGTTGTTAAGTTCTGTCGAGTTGTTTGCAACTCATAGTACCCCTATGTACAACAGCTCTGAACTCTGCTCTATCCGGAGCCAACCTCATCGTCTCTGACATCCCTACCCCCATTAACCCAGTCACTGAGTCACTCCATCTCATCCAGGTGCTGTCCCTCCACCCTCTCAAGCATGATGTCCCTCTCCAAGGACTGGAAACTCTTTGCAACATGCCCAAATTATGTCAGATGAAGCTTCAGAATTCTTGCCTCCAAGGAGCAGCCTGGTTTAATCCTCTATAAGATGAACCTATTTGTTCTCCTAGAAGTTCATGGTTTATTCAATTCTCTTCTCTAGCATCACAGCTCAAAGGCATCAATTCTTCTCTCATCTCTAGTCCCAATGTAATGCGTGTCCTTATTTCCTGATTACTCATACCAAGGGTGTTAATAGTGGATCCAAGCAAGATGAAGCTGTTGACAGTTTCAATCTCCTCTCCATCCATCATGATGCTATCTATTGGTCCAGTGGTAACAATCTTTGTTTTCCTGACATTGAGATGCAATCCATACCAAAGGCTGCATTCCTTGCTCTTCTGCAACAAGTGCTTCAAACCCTCCTCATTTTCAGCAAGAAATGTGTGTCATCTGCATTAACACAGGTTAATGATGAGTCTCACTCCAATCCTGATGCCACACTCCCCCTCATAGAGTCCAGCTTCTCATAGAATTTGCTGAACATATAGATTGAATAGATACGAAGAGAGAATACAACCCTGACACATTCCCCTGCCAATTCCAAACCATGCAATGCTCCCCTGCTCCATTCACACAACATCCTCCTGGTCCAAGTTTAGGTTCTGCATGGGCACAATCAATGCTCTGGGATTCTCATTCTTCCCAATGTCAGCCACAACATATGATACACACAGTCAAATGCCTTTGCAATAAAGCACAAATAGACATTCCTCTGGTATTCCTTACTTTCAGCCAGGATCTGTCTGACATCAGCAATGATATTCCTGGTGTCACGGCCTCTTCTAAATCCCACTTGAACTTCTGGCAGTTCCTTATCCGTGTACTGTTCTAGCCGTTTTTGAATTATCTTCAGCAGTATTTTATTTGCATGAGATGTCAATTATATTGTTCAATAATTTTCACATTTCAGTTGAATTACCTTTCTTGGGAATGGGAATAAATATGGACCTCTTCCTATCCATTGGCCAGACAGCCGTCCTCCAAATTTCCTGGCAAAAACTGGTAAGTGCATCCAAGTATTGATCTGTTAATTGAACAAGTCAATTAGTATCCCATTGGTTCCTGGCACCTTCCTTTATGCCAATGCCTTCAATGCAGCTTCTGTATTTAGGGACCTTTGCAAATTATTGAGGAGTAGCAACATCAGTTTGAGGACCAATGTGAGTATGATTCAGGTCATAGTCTTTCCAATTACTAGCTATGTATCTGAGGTCTGGACAATGAATAAAGATGACAGAAAAAGAATTGACTCCTTGAGCTGTGGTGTTGGAGAAGAGAATTGAACATCCATGGATGGCCAAGAGAGTGAACAGACACATCTTGGAGATGGTGCAGCTGGGGTGCTCTTGGAGGCAAGAATGATGAGGCTTTGCCTCTTACTTTGGACATGTTGCCAGGAGGGGCTTCAGTGGAGAGGGACATGATGCTGGGAAGGGTGGAAAGTCGGCGAAGGAGAGGAAGACCCTCAACCAGGTGGATTGAAACTGTGACTGCTCTTGTGTGTCAGGAAGAGCAGGATAGAACAGGGTTCAGATCTTTTGTTCATAGGGTTGCTATGATTCATGCTCAACTTGATGGCATCTAACAACAACAACAACAACAACAATAACAACAACAACATGCCTAGTCATTGTGCAGCTTTCTGATGCATAGCAAGTAATTGCAAAGACCACGGCCTAGATCAGGTGCACCTTAGTCTCCAGACTTATGTCATTGCTCTTCAGAAATCTGGCAAGGTCCCTGACAGCTGATTTTCCCACTGCAATTTGTCTTTTGATTTCCTGTTTGCTCATATCAAGCGTGTTGATTGTGGAGTCAAGCAAGCTGAAACTGTTAAAAATCTCAGTCTCTTCACCATCTATCATGATTCTGCCCATCGGCCCAGTGGTAAGAATCTTTGTTTTCTGGATGTTGAGCTTCAATCCATATAGAAGGCTGAAGTCCTTGACCTTCTGCAGCAAGTGCTTTAGGTCCTCCTCAGTTCCAGCAAGCAGGATTGTGCCATCTGTGTAACACAAGTTGTTGATGAGTCTTCCTCCAATCCTGACGCAACATTGCTCCTCATAGAGCCCATCCTCCTGGATGATCTGTCCCGTTTATAGATTGAAGAGGTAGGTATGGAGATAGAATGCATCCCTGGCGTACACCATTCCCAATTTTGAACCGTGTAGTATTTCCTTGCTCTGTTCTGACGACTGCCTCCTGGTCCAAGTATAGGTTTCACATAAGCACAATCAAGTGTTCTGAAATTCCCATTTTTCTTAGAGTCAGCCACAGTTTTTTGTGATCCACACAGTCAAATTCCTTTGCGTAGTCAATAAAACACAGATAGACATTTCTCTAGTGCTCTCTACTTTCAGCTAAGATCCATCTAGCATTGGCACTAGATTCCTAGTGCCATGGCCTCTTCTAAATCCAGCTGCACATCTGGCAGTTCTCTGTTAATGTGCTGCTCCAGTTATTCTGGGATCATTTTCAACAGGATCTCGCTTTCATGTGACTGTTCAATAATTTCCACACTCTATCAGGTCACCTTTGTTTTCGAAATTGGAACATATAGGGATCTCTTCCAGTCATTTGGCCAGGTGATTGGTCTCCAGATTTCTTGGCACAATTTGGTGAGTATGTCCAGGGCAGCGTCTGTTTGTTGAACTACGTCAATTGGTATACCGTCAATTTTGGGGGTCTTGGTGAATAGGATGCATTTATCTGCCTCCTCCCAACCACCCAGAAGTCTCCTGTTCTCTATCTAGAAATCAGACTGTGGTCACGTGGCCCACAATCCCATTTCTCATCAGTGAAGCATTGAGGGCAAAGAGTGACTCTCCTCCTCTCACCTCTGCCCACGTCCCCGCCAACTTGCCTTCAATGGCATCATGAGTGACAGTTTGAAGAGTTCTACAGACCACTTCCCAGTTTCTGAGTTGTCGACTCCAGCATGGTGGTCTCAGAAGGGTTGCTCCATAGGGTTGATAATGGCTGATTTTTCAGAAGAAGCATAGAAGAAGCAGCTTTTCTTCTAAAGCACTTCTGAGCCAGCTTGAATCACCAACTTTTCTATTATTAGCAGCCAAGTTGCACCATGCAGGAACTCCTCTACTGTAGACAGCTGGCCCTAAACTACTAAATACCAGACATTTCAGACATTCAGGGAGTTGTCTAGATAAGCTACTCGGAGATCAGCGCAGATTGTTAGAGGAGATGCTGTGGTTCTAACCTGGCCCTCAAACCCCCCCCCCCCCATCCTTGGACATATGAATCCTTCCAGACTGGTTGGGAAAACTGTCCCCACTCAATCTGCCTACAGGGTTTCTCCCGGCCCCAGGCTGCTGTTAGAAGTGAGCCAGACTCCCCCTGGTGGACATTTTTAATACTCCCCTTAGGAAAGGTATCCATGCAGTTCTAGAAATGACTGGTCCTACTAGGGTACAAAACTACTTTAGAATAAAAGGAGACATTCAGATCATATAAGATTCATCTCTGATTTCAAAGACAAGAACCTGAGCTCAAGAGGCTAGGCGATGTTCCCATGGTTCCGTGGCAAAGCCGGGATTCAAGTCCTGGGTCAGTCAAAAAGTACACCACAGATATTTTAATAATCACGCTGAGATTTATCCATCTCCTCCTGTCACTAGAAAGTATAAAACGGAGGTGAGATTAATTCTAACCTCCTTTCCAGCTCCTGTGTGCAGTACCGGGTGATGTCATGTTCTTTTAAAAGGCTTCTGTTATAACGAATTCCTTTGTTGGGGGTTTTCTGAACTGGAGGTTGAACAGTGAGCACTTGGCGAGGTGGCTTTGGAGTGTGCTTTGTAGACACGACTTCCTAAAAGCCCCTAGGTGTATGCCTATAAGACCTTTTATGACCTGCTGTGGCCTTGACCAGCATTTCCCAAGACTGGCTGGGCAAGTCGCCTTTTTGACAGACTTACTCATCGAGTTTTAGTAGTTTAGAGTTGCAGAGATTGCCTCCACCTAATTTCCAAGATTTCTCAATATTTTAGAGACTATATGGATCCTAATGGAAAATGACCACTAGTGCCTTAAATCTCCAGATCTAAAAACTCAAATTCACTGTCGTCAAAGTGATTCCAACTCACAATGACCCTCCATCAAGGCTCCAAGGAGGAGGTAGCCCATCTTCCTCCTAAGAAGTCTCTGGTGGATCTGAACTACCAGAGAAGCACAGCTCTCTCCTGACTGTGCCACCAAAGGTCCTTTAAAAGTCTTGTTGTTGTTACGCGTCATCGAGTTGAGTACAACTTGTAGTGACCCTATGAACAATAGCTCTGAACTTTGCCCTATTTTGAGCCAGCCAGTCTCACTATCTCTGACACATCTACCTGCTCCCATTGCTACAGTCATTCCATCTCATCCAGGGTCTTCCTCTCCTGTGCTCACCTTCTACCCTTCCAAGCATGATGTCCTTCTCCACGGACTGGCCCCTCTTGGCAACATCCCCAAATTATAGGAGATGATGTTTCAAAAGCTAAATGAAGAATAATATATGCATACGCGTGTTTATCGCAGCTTTGTTCACAATAGCAAGGAGTTGGAAACAACCTAAGTGACCATCAACAAAGGAATGGATAGAGAAGCTGTGGTGTATTCACACAATGGAATACTACGCTGCATTGAAAAACAAGGAACTCATGAAATATTATACAAAATGAGTGACCCTGGAGGACATTATGCTGAGTGAAATATCTCAGTCACAAAAGAACAAATACTACATAATGCCACTGTTGTAAAACAAGACTGACATCGGGGTTAGGAGGAGACTGAGAAAGATGGTTTAAATAATGTTTACTGCATTGAAACAGATGAGGGAGAAAACTGTTTAAAAGGGATATGTGATTAGGTATTATTGTCATGACAGGAGTCCAGAACAAAGGCTGCATAGTGGGGTGGACCTGTGGGGAGGGACTGTAAAACAATGAAAGAATGTTTCTTTTACTTTTCAAAGAGAAGAGTGTACTGGGGGGAGAGGGGTGAGCAGGGAGAAAAGTGCAACAATGAATAAATGGAAATCCAAAGTCACTGTAAATTTTCACTAAAATTTATAATAATAAAAAATTTTTAAAATAATAGCATAAAATACAATGTATATAAGCTTTGTAACAAAAGCAATTAAAAATAGTGGAAAAGTATGTATATAATAAATAATAAAATATTGTATGAAACATGTCAATGAAAGATTGTATAAAACATAATGCATATGAATGAAGCATAATGGAAATGAATTGTTATACAAAAACTAATAACAAATATTTTGTTAAAAAACCAACTAAAACTCTTCAAAAATTAAAAAAAACAACAACCAACAAAGCCACTTTGTTTCTAAGGAGCAACCTGGTTTCAGCCTCTTCTCTGTTTGTTGTCTTGGCCTCTGTGGAATGTTTAACACTCTTCTCCAACACCACAGCTTAAAAGCATCAATTCTTCTTCTGTCATCCTTAACCATTGTCCAGCTCTCAGATTTATAAGAAGCAATTGAGAAGATCCTAGCCCTGTCCGTCTCTAGACTGACAGTCTTGGTACTTAGCACTCTGGAGAGATTCTTGACAGCAGATTTTCCCAATGCAATTTGTCCTTTGATTTGCTCACTGCTAGTGCTGAAGGTGTTAAAGACAAACTGAATATATATGACAATGACCAAGGCAACAACAAGAGCCAAAACCAAGACTGTGGAAAGGAAGAGGCAACGCATTGGAGGAGACAAGTCCTCACCCCTTGACCTGCCCCAGCCTCCAGGGGAGCCAGCGGGAACAGAGACCTTGCTTCACCTAGACCCATCTTCTTCTAAACTTCCTGGCTGCCACTGAGTTACAGAATATTCATCATAAGACAGAGGGGACAGCTTTTTTTTTTCCTTTGTACTGTCAAATCAGATCTGACTGGTACAGGAGGTGATTTTTCCTCCTTCTCCAGCAGAGCATCTGGTGGATTCGAACCGTGCACCTCTGAGATTGCAGTTGCAGCTTCTTGCCACTAGGCCACCAGAGCTCATCATGGGACAGCTCTTTTTAATGAGACATTTCCCCCTTGTATTATATTCCTTGAAAACAACAACTACAAGACCCACACCCCAACCTCAAAATCAACAACTTTTGGTAAACCTTTTATTGGACATGGTGGGTGAGAAAATGAGCCCTTCTCTCATCAATGAGATCCCAATAGGTGTAAACATCACCTGACTACACGTTGTTATGACCGCTAAGAACAGAACTGCCAACATTAATGTAATGAAGTGACTCTTCTAAGATCAAACTAGGAGGACGCAGACAGGCGTTTTCCTCAGAAACATGTCTCTTCACAATGGAAGAGACAAGAGTCTGTACAGGCATGGAGGGTGTCCTGGCCGAGGTCTGGGGCGGGAGGGGTGGGGGCGGGGAGCCCTGCAGTGTGCACAGCTGTCATCTGAAACGTAGCTTGGAAACCTCAGCACACACGTGTGTCAAGTCTCAAATAGCTCACCCCAGGCTTACCCAAGTGGATGCCTTGCAGGGTAATTGTCTTTTTTGCTTTTGTCTTTTGGGGTGCTCTGCATTGAGGGGTATAGTGACACAGCAATCAGCCTGCTCTTAAACACTCAGTATGCTCGAGCCTTTATTGCCTCTATGCCCCAGTGAAAGCTGCCATTTTTATTAAACTCTCCCTCCTGCAGACTCCTGTTTAGTGTGTGTTAGAAAGCCAGACTCGGCTAGGAGGATAATGCAACCCACATGTGGAACAGCTTGCTCCACTGACTTACAGAAATATCTCAGGTAGCAAGTATTTTCTTACTGATCTGTTAGGAAAATGCCTGCCAAGCGCCCACTGTTTGCTTTAGTCAGCTTTTGCTGCTACAAAAACAGAATGGACGTGCGGAGGCGAGAGTGGAGATGACACCCTGGCATCGCCTTCGAGGGTTGAGAGCGCTTCTGACAGAGCAGACACCAGCCGTTAGGACGCGGTTTTAATAATGTGGTTCAGCATTTTGCGATGCCCAGCAAATTAGTTAAGTAGCGGCTAGACTCTGGGGTTGGATTCATCTCGAACAGCGAGTAAAAGCGAGGAGCTGTGCTTGTTGTTCCAACACAGCGTGAAATCGTGTTCGGTGGAATCCGGTTTCGGGAGGATGGTGCTGGGTCGAGGCTGGCGTGGGGAGAGCTGTGGCCCAGTGCATGTAGGCTCAGTAGGATCCCGCAGCACAGATGTACGTTGTACGCTGCAGTGTGTTCTCCAGGATGGCACGATGAGCACACGGTGCGTGTGAGCGTGTGTGTGTGAGGTCTATGTGTCAAAGTGCCCATATATGTGTGTATGTGTGTAAAGATTTGCAGCCTCAGAAACCAGATGGAAGTTGCTGTGAGTTGGACTGATGTCTATGTGTATAAGTGTGTGTGAGAGTGTGTATAATTGTGTAAGTAGGTGAGCAGTGGGAGAATGTGTGTGACTGTGTCTTATTTTGCCCCCTCATGAAACCATCTCTTACTGACACTAGTGAGGGCGGGAAGTGGGCAGACCCAAGTTTGCTCAGGTGTTTTGTATGAAACCTCAGCCTTGGGACTCTGTAGCATCTGCAGGTTACCAAAGAGGCCACAAGAAGGAGAATTGCCCACCTCTTGTCTCTCCTTACTCTTTCTGTTCTTTCTCCCTACCTGTCCTAGCAGCCAGATTGGATGGGAGGGGCATCAGTTCCAGGGAGCAGGAAATAAGTCCCTGCAGGACTTTGGGACACAGTACTGATGCCACAGGAGCTGGCTGGGTTCTTCTTATGTCACCTAACCTGAAAGGCTCATACTGATTCAAACATCATTTCAGTCAGATGTGGAAAGTAAGCTATAGGCTTGCTCCTAGTGTGGACCACCTAGAAAAATTACAAACCCAGTTCATCTTAGAACTGTAGAAGAAATAAACAAATTCATAGATGTGATGTACATAAATCTCAATCTCTCTCTCTCTCATCTATCTTTTATCTTTTCTCTCTTTTCTTCCTCTCCTCTCCTCTCCTCTCCTCTCCTTTCCTCTCCTTTCCTTTCCTTTCCAAGGAGAGATGGCTGACTGGCTCTATGAGAGGGAGAACTAGAAGGGGCATTAGTTGGCAAGTTAGTCAACATTACTGCATGGAACTTTGCAATGAACTTTTTGGTGATTGCCACAATAAACATATATTTGTCATTATGTTAAAGCCAGTTTTGCCAAGTCAGTTGTGACACAATGTCTCCACGTGTGCAAAGCAGAACTATGCTCTGCAGGGTTTCAATGCAGTGACCTCCCAGAAGCAAATCACCAGGCCTTTCTGCTGAGATGCTGCTGGCTGGGTCTCGTTATTTCACAGGATAATAAAAATATGTCCAAACGGTTTTTTACACCAACGGTGTAAGAACACTGTCACAGGGACTCAGCACAGTTGTAGAGACGAGGTCCTCCAGGCTCCTAGCTCTGATGGCTCTGGCAGGAGGAAGCAGCACTAGGGCACCTCTGTTGACTCTTGTTGACTCCAGGTGCTCCTTTACTGTGCATTGTCCTTTATGCTGATGCTCCACTCGGCAGCTGAAAAACTTCAGAAATGTTCACACAATGAACAGCGCAGCTGGAGGAAGAAAAGACTTGGGAGAAAGATGAGAGTCTTCAGGTACATGAAAGACTCACGGGGGAAAAAGGGAATTAGACTTATCTCTTTTGCCAGGACAGATAAAGATCATAGAGAAATATATTTGCAAGACTATATTATTTCACTGTACCTGATTCAACCTGTAAGTTGAATAAATAGTATCAGAAGTTAAATTACTGAAGAAGAATATTGTATCAGAATTGGAGGGAGAATTCTTAACAACCTGATACTGAAAAGACACAGCATTATTTGTTGAAAATAAGGATGACTTGAAGCACTGACTGATGAAGGTCAACGATTACAATATGACTTATATCTGAACATGAAGAAAATTTTTTAAAAATACAACTGGCTCATTTAACAACATCATAATAAGTGGAGAAATAATGGATGCTATCAATGATTTAGTTCTACTTGTATCAATAACTAATAACAATAGAAACAGTAATTAAGAAATCAAACCACTAGGGAAATGGCAAGGAACTGGTGTGAAAAACAATGTATTCTAATTTTGTAAATAAGCTAGTATTTTTTTAAAAAAAAAGATCAAAGCACGCATTTATTGCTTTGTGTAATCAGCTGCACCTGATCTCCTTTAAGTGTTAGGAAGCAAAGCTGTTGAGTTCTGAGGACTGACGTGCACCTGACCTGAACCATGATCTTTCCTGTAACTTCACATGCTTGTGAAAGTGGGCCAATTAAAAAGGACAGAAGAAAACGTGATACATTTAAACTATGGTGTTGGCGAGGAATATGGAATATACTATGGACTTCCAGAAGAACAAACAAAGCTTTCTTAGAGAAATGCAACCAGAATGCTTCACAGAAGCAAGGAAAGCGTGACTGGGGCTCGCTTACTTTGGACACACCACCAGGAAAGACTGGTCTCTAGAAAAGGACATCATATTTGGTAACGTGGAGGGTCAGTGAAAACCCTCAAAGAGAGATTGACACAATAGTCACAATAACAGCCTCAAAGATATCAACAATCATGAAGATAGGGCAAGGCCAGGCACACCAACTGCTGTTAAACACAAAGCAGCAGTGAGGCAGAGCCAACTCAAGGGAAGCTCACAGCAGCATGTTGTTATGATCATGAAGGACATCTTTGTATTACCCTATCTATTCCATGGAAGAAGTATCAGTCCCTGGCCTGGCAGAATATAACAAAACACTCAAGGCCAAGGTGAGCAGACCAGTGGCCTTTGTGTCTTGCCCAGCTCCACAGCTTGTGACCTGTGGGCCGCTTGAAAAGGCTGGAAGGGGACTCTGCTGTCCTGGCCTCAGTTATTATATCTGTCCCAGTTGTCAGAACACTTGGATGGAGGGTGACTAAAGTATATTTCACAATTTTATTTTTGAGGCATGTGAATCAGACTTTGCTTTTTGAAGGTCTTGGGGAAAGCCAAAACTATATAAGGTTTACTTTACTGTCACATACGTTATAGATGAAAAGAATCATTAAGAGGGGGGAAGTACTTAATTATTTGAGATGATCTAATTCTTGTAGCCTTTGTAGAAACAGCTCCACAGCCCTAACCAGAGTGCATGTGTAAGGTGTTAAGAAGCCCTGTAAATTGTACCCTGTTTTGAAACTGGTGTCCCAAAACACATTAAAATGTGTTTTTATTATTAAGAAACTATATGTAACATTTGTTGTTTTCATTAAACAAAAAATAACAAGAGAAGAGGGGAAAGACTGTTGTACTAGAGTGGCCAAAACATTTTCCAGAAATTCATGATTCATCTGCCAAAGCATCTCTGTTTTATTCTATTTATTACATCTTCTGCTGAAATGGAGAAGAAATGAAAGTCGAACACATAATAAAAAATTAACGATGATGTTACAAAAGCAATATGAAATTTGTAAAAGTCAAAGCTGTGTCTATTTCTAAGTTGTGAAGGATTTCTATTAAAGCTATACAGATGTCACAACCCTGTTTGCGGAAACTGAGAAGGATCTAAAGTGCTTGTTATAAAAGGTCAAGGACTGCAACCTTCAATATGGATTGAAGCTCAACACGCACCACTAGGCCAATTGGCAGCATCATGATAGATGGTGAAGAGATTGAGATTGTTGAAAGTTTTGGTTTGCTTGGCTCCACAATTAACACCCTTGGTAGCAGCAGCCAGGAAATTAAAAGATGAATTACACTGAGAAAGTCTGCTGTCAGAGACCTCTCCAAAGTCTTGAAGGGCAATGATGTCAGTCTGGAGACTAAGGTGTGCCTGAGACAGGCCATGGTCTTTGTAATCACTTGCTATGCATCAGAGAGCTGGACAATGACTAGGGATGATAGAAGGAGAATTGATGCCTTTGAGCTGTGGTGCTGGAGACAAGTATTGAATATACCATGGACTGCCAGAAGAACAAACTAGTTCATCCTAGAGAAGGTGGGACCAGGCTGCTCCTTGGAGGCAAGGATTCTGAAGCTTTGTCTGACATATTTTGGACATGTTGCAAGGCGGAGCCAGTCTTTGGAGAGGGACGTCATGCTTGGGAAGGTGGAGAGACAGTGCAAGAGAGGAATACTCTTGATGAAATGAATTGATTCAGTGACTGGGGCAATGGAGGTAGTGTGTCAGAGACAATAAGATTAGCACAAGATAGAGCAAGGCTTAGGGTTGTTGTACATAGGGTTACTATGAGTTGTAGGCAACTGGATGACACATAACAACAACAACATGCCACAGTCAACACTCTTGGCACCAGCAGTCAGGAAATCAAAAAGCATATCGCGATGGGAAAGTCTGCTGTTAGGGACCTCACTAAAGTACTCAGGAGCAACAGTGTCTCTCTGGAGACTAAGGTGCGCCTGATACAGGCCATGGCATTTGCAATCGCTTGTTATGCATCAGAGAGTTGGACAATGACTAGGGAGGACAGAAGGAGAGTGGATGCTTTTGAGCTGTGGTGCTGGAGAAGGGCACTGAATGTACCCTGGACTGCCAGGAAAACAAACAGATTCATCTTGGAGAGGATTAAACCAAGCTACTCCTTGGAGGCAAGGATTCTGGGGCTTCGTCTGACATACTTTGGACATGTTGCCAGGAGGGAAGGGTCCTTGGAGAGGGACATCATGCTTGGGAGGGTGGAGGGACAGCGCAGGAGGGGAAGACCCTCTATGAGATGGATTGATTCGGTGACTGGGGTAATCGGGATGGGTGTGTCAGAGGCGGTGCGGTTGGCGCAGGATAGAGCAGGGTTTAGGGCTGTTGTGCATAGGGTCGCTATGAGTCGCAAACGACTCGACGGCACATAACAACAACAACAACAACTCTTAGGAGCAACATAATCCTACATTTTGTTTTTTTCTGATGATGAAGCTGAGTCAATCTGATTGGCTGCTGTGATGCAGCTCTGCTCCCTAAAGCGTGCTCCCAGAAGCACCTATCTCACCAACCAACTGCTCTTCTGCAAAGATTCAACATCAAAGAAGCCAGGGAAATCTGAGTTGTCTTCCCTGATGTGGACAGTCTAAATCTCCTCGACATGTTAAAGGTTCTGAGACATCTTATAATAAAGGATCCTCCACCACACAGCTATTCACGTCTCTTCTAGAAGAATAAGCAAATCTTAGAAGTCTTAGAAGAAATACAACCCAGATGCTCCATAGAGATGAGTATGGCAGGAGTTGGCTCCTTTACTTTGGACACTGCAGCAGTGGAATATGCACAATGGAGAGTTTGACGATGGCTCAGGATCGGGCAGGATTCCACTCTATTGAACTCAGGTTATCATGAGTTCGACCTGCCTCAATGGCGTTGAACTAACGACATGCCACAACTGCTCTGGACACATCATTGGGACACATCCGTTTTTAGGAAAGAACATCAAGTTGGCAAAGCAGAGGTTCTATGAAGGGGAAGGAAGCCTCCATTAGCATGGATGTATACAGTTGCCTAAACAAAGAACTCAACCATGTCAAAAGTCATGAAGACAGCACAAGTTCTTGTTGTTAGGTGTCCTCAAGTCAAGTACAACTCATAGCGGTCCCATGAATGAGAGATTTGAATCCTGTCCTACCTTGTGCCATCTTCATCATGTCTGATACACCTGAGTCCAATGCTGCAGTCAGTCTTCTCAGTGGGGGTCCTCCTCTCTTTTGACAGGAGTCATTTTATTCTGATAGGTAGAAGATCACAATAAGTAGAAGATAATTTCATGGCAACTAAGGGCTCTAGGGAAGGACAAAGAAAAGTGGATCAATTGCACAGAGATTGGATGGTAGTTCTGGTTCTGGTAATAAATGGTTTGCAGGCCTTGGACAAGCCACTTCTCCTCTCTGTAACTCAGTTCCTCCCAGTGTATACAGTCAGGAGTGAGCCCTCTGCGCCAGTCAGTGCTGGCGTTCTTCTCTTATGTGTTAAAGAGTGATGGCCTATAAACTGTCTAGAGGAAATGGTTCCGGATATGTTAAGGTGTCTAAGAATTTGGGAAATGCTTACTACAGGATTTTTTATAACATAATGACATTGGTTGGAAGGAAGAATGGCACCCACTTCCGTAATAGCTTGCCTCTGGAAACCCTATGAACCTGGAGAGAGGATGAAATGCACCCAAGCGTCGAGGACTCTCCTTCATAGGGTCGCTATGAGTTGCCTGCAACTCAACGGCACTTAACAACAACAACTACAATGACATTGGAAACAATCTCTGTGTCCTTCAAATGAGAATGATTAACTCAAGATACAGCCGTTGATGTAACACTCTATGAGCTGCATGGTAGTGTATTGTGGTGGAAAGACCCCAGAGAAAGTGCCAGATGGAGAATGTGGGTCCACCATCGTGTGTTTAGTGTGTTTAGTGTGACTTCTTTATTTTCTATTTATACGGAGCAATTACTATGGTTCTTACAGACCAGAGAGCGAGGTTATGGAAGCTCTTCTTTTACACTTTCTGTATTTATGCCTAAATTTTGTTCTAATGCTTTTAGCCCAACTTTCTCCCATAAATTCTTTATATGTTGTTGTGTTGTTGTTAGGTGCTGTTGAGTCGAGTATGACTCATAGCGACCCTATGAACAAAAGATCTGAACCTAGTCCTGTCCTGTGCCATACTCACACTTCCTGACACACAAGAGGCCATTGCAGCAATTACTGTGTTAATCCAGCCGGTTGAGGGTCTTCCTCTGTTTGCCCACCTTCTACCCTTCCCAACATCCTGTACTTTTCCAAGGAACAGCCCCTCCTAGCAACATGCCAAAAATATGTGAGATGAACCATCATCATTCTTGCCTCCAAAGAGCACTCTGGGGGTACCCTCTCCAAGACATATCCATTTGTTCTCTTGGCTGTCCATTGGATGCCATTATTTATTTTGTAAAAATATTATTTAAGTTAATTTATTTAAGTGTAAGCTGATTGGCCATTTCTGATTTCATTAACAATCCCCTGTGTGCTGGAAGCCTCTTGTTTAGTCTTTATATTTAGACGAATAAGATTTTTTTTTCCTTGCCCCTACGACTCATAGAAAGAAGGAGAACAAATGGCTTAGTGTTTGTTTCTGTGGATCCTTGCTTTCCAATATGGTAGCCATTAGCCATGCGTGGCTTTCAACACTTGAACTATATCTAGTGCAATTGAGATATATGTATAAAATACATACCCAATTTCAATGACTTAGTAAGGAAAAGGAATGTTAGCTTATCGAAAGAAAGCGCTGGTGGTCTAGTAGGTAGTGAATTGTGCTGCTAACCCAAAGTGGTGCTTCTCTGGCAATATGAATTCACCAGCAGCTCCGAGGGAGAAATATGAGCAATCTCCTGCCATGTGACTTACAGCCTCTGAAAACCTGCTGGAGGGTCAGATATGGGTTGGCTCTGACTCTACAGCAATGAGTTTTTTAGAGAGCTTATTAATATTTCTATGCTGATAAATGTTGAAATGAAAGTGTTTGGGATTATTGAGTTAAATACTAAAACTAATTTTTACTAACTTTATTACTAAAACTAATTTTACCTGCTTCTTCCTTTTTCTTAAAAAATGTAGCTATGAGAGACTTTAAGCAGCCTGGTGGTGTGATGGTTAAGCACTTGCTTGCTAAATGAAAGGGTAGCAGTTTGAACCCATCTCGGCAGTCCAGGAAAGAAAGACATGGCAATTGGCTTCTATAATGATGGGAGCCTAGAAAACTCTATGGGACACTTCTGCTATTAGACATGGAGTCTCTGCGAGTAAAAACCTGACTTGCTAGCCCCTAATAACAACAATGAGAAAATTTAAAATGACATCTGTGATGTGCATTGCATTCCTTTTATACGATGCTGGTCAGGAGACGCCACGCTGATTTGGTTTACTGGGTCCACCTCTCATTTTCCCCTTGTTTGCCCCACAGGCCTCTTCATGTCCCTGGATCCAATGTGGATGCTGATGTAGAGGACGCCCATGGGGGTGGCTCTCCAGCACATGGGGGAGCTCTGACAGCCTGGTCTCCTTCTATCTCAGCAATCCCTAAGGTGTGCACAGGAAGACAGGCTAAACAGATGCATTCTTCCTCATAAACCTGACTTTCCTTCACCCAAAGATCTATGAAAAGGGTAAACTCAGAAGAGAGAAAGCAGGGGAAAGTGAACTGTTTACCTATAGAAAAGAATGAGAACATCTTGAAAGGACAAATGTCTCTGAGACACTTAAAGGATGACTACGTGTTGAGTTGGGTCCTCCCAAAATTTATGCATAAACTTTAATCCTTTATCTGTGACCTGTTAGAGAAGAAGGAATGTCCAGTGGGTCATGAAGAGTAGAATGGGTCCTAAAGCAATCACTTCCGACTTAGAGAAAGAGACAAATAGAAACACACACACACACACACACACACACACACACACACACACAGAAAGACTGATCCCATAAAGAACTGTCTAGAAGTGGAGGAACACCAAGGATCACCTGCATAGACCAGACCAGAAGTAAGAAGGATAAAATTTCAACCTGCTTACCTTAGATACATCATTCTGAAAGACAATCTCTAGAAAGGACATTCTGTTTCGTGGAACAGAGGCTCAAGGAATATGACAGAAATCCTCAATAATGTAGATTGACATAATAATTACATGTGACTTAAACACATCAAAGATCATGAGAATGGTGCAGGAATGGGAAGCATCTTATGCAGTTTTTACATAAGGACACCCTGAGCTGGAGCTGGCTTGAGAAAACCAACAATATCACCTTGCCCAAGTCCACAATTAACAATCTTCACACCAGTAGTCAGGAAATCAAAAGACAAATTGCTTTCGGAAAGCCTGCTGTCAAGGGCCTCTCCACAGTGCTATGGAGCAATGATATCAGCCTAGAGACTAAGGTGTGCCTTATCCAAACCATGGTCTTCTCAGTTACTTCCTATGCATCTGAGAGGTGGACAATGACTAAAGATGACAGAAAAAGAATCGATGCCGATGTTTTTCCCGTGGTCCGTCTCTCTCTCCAGACTAAGGAATCCCACCTGGGAGCCCCCTTAATAAGATACTTTAAGCTTAAAAAAAAAAAGAATCAATGCCTTTGATTTGTGGTTGCTGGAGTATTGAGCATAATTTGTATTTTCAAGAGAAAAAATGGGTCTGTCCAAGAGAGAGTGAAACCAGATTGCTCCTTGGAGTCAGGATTGTGAAGCTCTGTCTCATATACTTTGGACATGTTGCCAGGAGGAGCAGTCCTTGCACAAGCACATCAGGCTTAGAAGGATGGAGGATTAGTGCAGAAGAGGAAGACTGGATAAGACGGATTGACACACTGGCTGTGGCTATGAGTGCAAGTTTGTCAGAAACAGTGAGATTGGCTTAGGATAGGCCAGGGTTCAGAGCTATTGTTCATAGGGTTCCTATGAGTTATAGTCGACTCAATGGCACATAACAACAACAATCTTGTACGATCTCAGGTTAAGCTATGATCAATACTCCTCTCCAGCACCACAAACAATGGCATTGGTTCTTCTTCTGTCATCCTTATTTATTATTGTCCAAGTCTGGATCGGGTGCACCTTAGTCTCTAGACTGACATCATATCATTGCCCCTTAACACTCTGAACAGCAGCATGCTTTCCCAATGCAAATCGCCTTTTGATTTCTTGAGTGCTGGTGTGTCAAGTTTGTTGACTGTGGATCGACCAAAATGAAATTGTTAACAATTCCAGTCTGTTCTCCATCAATCATTATGCTGCCAATTAGCCTGTGGTGAGAATCTTTTTCTTGATGTTGAGCTTCACTCCATATTGAAGGCTGCAGTCCTTGACCTTCTGCAGCAAATGCTTCAGGTCCTCCTCACATTCTGCAAGCAAGGTTGTGTCATCTGCATAATGCAGGTTATTGATAAGTCTTCCTCCAATCTTGATGCCACATTCTTCTTGATAAATCCAGCCTCCTGAATTATCTGTTCCACATGTAGATTGAAAAGGTATGGAGAATAGATACATCCCTGACACATTCTTTTCTTGATTTTGAAACTTTCAGTGTTCACTTGCTCTGTTCGTGTGACAGATTCCTGGTCTAAGGATAGGTTTCACATGAGCACAATAAATGGTTTTAGGATTCACAATTCTTTTCAATTTGTTGTGATCCACAGTCAAATGCCTTTGCATTGTCAGTAAAACACAAATAGACATTAGTCTGGAACTCTCTCCTTTAAGCCAAGATCCATCTGACATTGACAATCATACCCCTAGTGCTGGGAAGACCCTTGATAAGATGGATTGATCCTGTCACTGGGGTAATGGGGATAGGTATGTCAGAGACAATATGATTGGTAAGGGACAGAGCAGAGTTTAAGGCTGTTGTACACAGGGTTGCTATGAGTCTCAGGCAACTCAACAGCACATAACACCAACAATAACTCTTGATGTACTGTTCTGTCAGAGTAGAGTGATATCTTACAAAACCGTATTTTTTTTCCGTGTGGTTTCTTTTACACACAACAGGTTGTACACACACACTCACACAGAGGCAAATTGGACCAATGGATCATGAGAGAATAATTTATAAGTTAAGGAAGGACAAGAATAATTGATACAGACAACCAAGGACTCCCCAGAGCCCCTGCTCTGATTTGAACTCCCAGCCTCCCAAACTATGAAACAATAGATTCCTGTGGTATTTGTATTGGGGCAGCTAGCTACAGGTTAACTAAGTCACTTCCACAGGTGTGAGGGTTGAGATCTCGGTGTACCTTTTTAGGGTAAATCTTTGCACAACTCAACCCACAGTGTTTGTCCCTCACCTGTGGGTAATATGGGGCCTCTGTGGTCCAGGATCCAGAATACAGAGTCTTACAGAGAGTGGACTGTGTGAGTTTGGACTTTGTCACCCACCTCTGCTCACTGAGAGTAAAACCAATTTCCAAGCCCCTTGGTCTTCCTCCTGGTCTTCCCTCTGCACCAATAAACCCATGTCCTCCCACTTCTCCACAATCACACTCTTCCTTGCACTCAGTTTATTTTGTTTTACCAACACAAGAACTAAGTCAACAAGAGCTCTGCTGTGTGGTTCTTCCTGTCAAATATGCAGCAGCGAAATGGGAACACATAATCCAAACATGCATTTCCACAGTGGTCGAGCACTTTGAGCTCCTCACATTCCTTTGTGATCAGAGATCACTGTGATTTCCTATGTTTGAGCCAGAATTCTGGTGGAGGGGAGACTCAGGCAGGTACCAGGACTAGGCAGTCTCACTCTGATGTACAGGAGAGTTTCAGTCACCATTCTCGGTAAGGCCAAGCCGAGGCTACAGGACTAATGTTGAAACTGGCACATCTGTTTTTCTCCCGTAGGAAAACACCTCTGTGAATGCCTTGAATCATTCTCAGCAGAAGTCCTAGGTGGTGTGAATGTTAGCACATCCAGTTACTAAGCAAAAGCCTGGAGGTTCCAATCCATCCAACAACATCTCCGAAGAAAGGCCTAAAGATCTGCTTCCCAAAAAATAAGCCCTTTAGTGTGAGGTCGAGAAGAAGTGGAGCTGACTTGAAGGTAACTTGTTTTTTGGCCTTGCCAACAAAAGTTTCCAGGGTTCATAAACAGTTAAGCCCTCGATTTCTAGATGAAAGGTTAGTGGTGCAAACTCGCCCAGAGGCTTCTCAGCCTGGTGATTTTCTCCTGAATGATCCCAGTCTTGAAACCCTCATGGGAAAGTTATCTTCTGAATACATGGAATTGCCATGGATTGAAATCAACTTGGCATCCACTAACAACAATGTTGTTGTTGTGTTCCATCAGGTTAGAATTGACTCATAGCTGACCCTCTAGCAAGTTTTCTGCAGTCATAAATTGCACAGGAAGAGTCTGCCTATCTTTCTTCTGAAGAGCAGCTGGTGGATTTGAACCATCTGCTTCTGAGTTGGCAGAGCAGTCCCTTACCACAAAGCTACCAGAGAGATGAAGGCAGAAATGAGTGAGTATGTGGGGGAAATATTTCGCCTCCTTTTTTAAATGGCTCTTTATTATTGAGGGTTGTCAAACAAGATATGTGGTAGGTATTTCAGGAAGAGGCAGTGACCAGTCATGCTGGATTGGCCTTGTAGCCACAAGCAAGCATTCCTATAAGTTCCAAAGCTTGAACTGGTCAGAAAGCAGGTATATTCAGCTCTGTTCTTGTTGTTGATAGGTGCAGTCAAGGCAATTATAACTCATTGACCCAACGAAACACCAACCAGATCCAAACTTTGCCCCACCCTGCACTATCTTCCTGATTTCTTATTGTGACAGTCACTGAGTCAAGCAGTCCATCTTGTTAAGGGTCTTCCTCTCTTTCTCTGACTCTCCAAATCTATTTATGAGATTGAACTAGCAGAGTGCCATTTGAATAAATCATGGAAATGTGGCATTTCAAGAAATTAGAAAAGGAAAATAAATTAGAAGCCGTGATGTCTTAATGTTGAGAGCAATAGATAAAATAATGAATAGGAGCATATTAGGAGGGTGGGAACGGGGGAACTTCTGTGCTACAGGTACCGGCAATGAAGAACAAGCTTATAGAGATGTGACAATCGACTGTGTCCATACAAAACATTTTTCATGTTCAGTTGACGTGATTACTCTAGATCTGCTTGTGGTTAGGTATGAATTAAAACACAATATATTCTGCATAATTTATAATGTCAAAAAGAAGTTTCTGCACAGATACTTCACTGCATTCAATTACTAAAAACATCTCATTGTGGTAAAATAAGACAGTTGTTTTGAATAAGCTTTTTTATAACAAAATAGGAAACTTAAAAAAATACTTTCATTTATAGCATAATGTCTCTTAACAGAATAAGACATTGAATTAGCTTTTTATGGTTATGTAGTTAAGTGAGCTGCCTTAAACTCTTTTTGGAACTGGCCATGTATAATAAGGCATACATGCATTTTAAAGTTTAATCTGGAAACTGTCTCAGTACACCTTCTATGTTGAGCTGGGCTCCATAGGTGTTCGGCTGAGAATCTAGTCATGATTGGCAGCCTCAGTGGCAGGAAGAGTGGTTTGCAGATTTTCAAAAAGGGGAGAAAGCAGGACTAAGATGACCTCACCCAGCCCGCCACCTGTGTCCGCTCTGGGAGCCCCTGGATCTATCTCTTTGGTTTCCACGCACATTCGATGGCAGACACTGGACCTCAGAGCAGAAAGTGGAATTCTGGAGCCAAGTTGATCCATTTCCTGGAGAACAAAGGACCGGCTTCTTTTTCAGACCGCCCTCTATCACATGGCCTGAGCTGTAATGCCCCCAGGTGAGCCAAGAGTATCATTGTGCTGCCATTGCTTTCGGGGTGAAATGCTGTTGGGAAGTCAAGACTCAGCTAGTTCTCTTTTACTCAAATGATAGCTGTAAAGAGTATTCCCAGGGGGATCAGCCACTATACAAGGACTCTTGCTGATGCCAGGGTTAAGCACTTGTCTGCCAACTGGAAAGTCAGCAGTTTGAACCCCGATGTCTGTGAAAGAACGATGCAGCAGTCTTGTTAGGTGTTGTGGAGTCGAGAACGACTCATCACGACCTTATGAGCAGCCATTCTGTACCCTGCCCTTTCCTGCCTCTGTCCTCATCATCTCTGAGACACTGGAGCCCATTGCTGATGTCAGTGCCAATTCATCTCGTTGGATCTTCCTCTCCTTCATTGACCCTCCATGATGACCCTTACCAAGGAATATCCTCACCTAGCGTGCCACCTGAATTTCAAAACCACCTCGGGAGCAGGTTGGTCTTGAACACTAATGAGCGAAGACCAGATGAGCTGTGGGTGTATATCAAGAATATCATTCAGGAAGAATGTAAAAGGTGATTACAGAGGAGGAAGAAAAGACCAAGGTGGTAGTCAGAAGAGACTCTGAATATTGCACTAGAGAGCTTAGAATCCAAAGCAAAGGGAAGAAATCAAGATATTAAGGAGCTGAACAAAAGATTTCAAGGGGCAGCATGAGAAGACAAAGTTAGATATTACAATGAAATGTGCAAACAACTGAAGTCAGAAAATCAAAGGAGCCAAACTCGCTCAGCATTTCTTAAGCTGAAGAAACTAACGAACAAATTCAAGCCTCGAGTTGCAGTATTTAACGATGCTTTGGGCAGAATATGAAATGATCCAGGAAGCATTAAAAGAAGATGGGAGAATTATACAGGGTCTCTGTACCAAAAGGAATTAGCTGACACAGAAGAATTTCATGAAACAATGTATGAGCAAGAGCCTGTGGTGATCAAGGAAGAAGTTCAAGCTGCTCTGAGAGAACTAGCAAAAAACAAGACTCCAGGAGTTGATGGTATACCAATTGACATATTTCAACAAACAGACACTGCCCTAGATGAGCTCACCAAGTTGTATCAAGAAATCTGGAGGACAACCACTTGGCCAATTGACTGGAAGAGATCTATATTTGTTCCCATTCCAAAGAAAGGTGACCCAAAAGAGTGCAGAAATTATTGAACAATCTCACTGATATCACATGCGAACAAGATTTTGCTGAAGATTATAAAAAAATGACTGGAACAGCACATCAACAGAGAACTGCCTGAAGTGCAGGCAGATTTAGAAGAGGTAATGGTACTAGGGATATTATAGCTAATGTCAGATGGATCTTGGCTGAAAGCGGGGAGCACCAGAGGAATGTCTATCT
>NW_006399801.1:7968611-7970726 GCF_000299155.1 Elephantulus edwardii
ACTAAGGATGATAGAAGGAGAATTGATGCCTTTGAGCTGTGGTGTTGGAGAAGAGTATTAAATATACCATGGGCTGCTATGAGAGGAATGTCATGTTTGGGAGGGTAGAGGTACAGAGCAAGAGAGGAACACCCTTGATGAGATGGATTGATTTAGTGACTGGGGTAATGGGGGTGGGCATTTCAGAGACAAAAAGATTGGTACAGGATAGAGCTGAGTTTAGGGCTGTTGTATATAGGGTCACTGTGAGTCGCAGGTCACTCAACGGCACATAACAACAACAACATCAACAACATCTACATCCCCACAGGATGAAAGAAGCTTCATCATCCTTGCCTCCAAAGAGCACTCTGGCTGCACCCTTTCCAGGACATGTCTGTCTGTTGATAGCCATGGAAATACTCTGGAGCAATCCCACTCTGTCTTATGGAGTCTCCACGAGTTAGGGTCAATTCGACAGCGTACGGCAACAATTGCCATGTCTATGGAAGAGCTGTGGGATCTGATTTTGTCACTACAAAGAATGTAGAATTTGAAATTTGTGTAATTAAAATTTGTGTCATTTCCCCATGGATGGAGAAAGCCTGCCCACTGACTGGTTTTTGATCATTAAGCTTAATGGAAGGGATTATAAACAATGATCAGCATAGACAAAGGGCAGATTTATCCTAGTCTGTTTACAGCACTCCTAAGGAAACAATGGCAGAGGGGCCATGGCATTTCACCGCCACAGAACGCAATGAATTTTCGCCTACTTAACCCACATTTTCCTAACAAAGAGCTAAAAATCTATGCCAATCCAACAAAAACACATTTGAGAACCCACTGGGCTCCTCTTAAACCGATGAAGGAAACAACAAAGTTAGTGCGTTAGGCGTAAAGTTGAGTGTATGGGACCATTAATAAAAACAATTTTAAAAAAAGACTGCCTTTGGCATGAGCTTGTCCTACTGTCTGATTCTGAGCTGAAAGTACTAATAAAAAAAGTGTGTCGTTGTGAACATAAAACCCACATTATCCCAGTCCTAAAGATTTCTCCTGTCAGGCAACCCGAGGGAGTTGTCAAAAATAAATAAAATGGAGGGAAAAGTTAAGCTGAAGAGAAAGTTATTGAGAAGGTGGGATATGAGCGTTCTATGTGGCACTCAGGAATGTGGGGCTGACAGATGGAGCTAATTCTGAAAGAATAACTTCCTATTTGAATAACAAGTAAAAGGTGTTTAAAGAGAGAGAGGCGATATTTTACTTCAGCAAGTACAGCTTTCAGGGAGTGTTACATAAATGTTGATTAAAAGCAATGTGGTGTTTTCCTTCCATCTGACAAGAAGGAAGACTCGAAGCTCACTAGCATCTTTCTTCCTGGGCTGGGAGATTAGATAGATAGATAGATAGATGATAGATAGGTAGGTAGATAGATAGATAGATGATAGATAATTGATAGATAGATAGATAGATAGATAGATAGATAGATGTGAGTTTTAGCCTGGCATTTGGATCTTCTTTGGAAAACAACCAAAAAAAAACAAAACAAACACCCCAAAACCCTAAAAGTCCTTTGGCAGTGTTTTTAATGAGGGATATCAGCCTGAGGGTGTTTACTGTATCCAGAGCCCAATATATTCTCTGGAGCCAACTCCCATAAAATGAGTCATTTTCTTTGATGAGGAATCCTGGAGAAGTTGTTCACAGTAGTATTTCTGTAGTTCCCCACAGGGCAGTTCATGCCAGAAAGGATGAGTGCAGAGCTCAGGTCCAAGGGCAAGGCCGCGCAGGAAGAAGGACCTCAACCCAGGACACTGGCTATGTTCACTTGTCTGATCAGACCTAGGTTGTGTTCACCATATGCCTGGTCAAACTCTTCTGTTCTGTGTCCTTTCATTTCGTGTCCTGTTAGGAAGGCACAATACTTTGCTGAGTGCCATCTAGTTGATTACCATTTATCTCAACTCTATTTTTTTCTTATAATGTCATTTATTTGCATATATAGTTGCTATTGTTATGTGCCATCGAGTCACCTATGACTCTTAGTGACCCTATGTACAGCATCTCTAAAGCCTGCCCTGTCCTGAGCCAATCTCACTGACTCCAACACTCCTACCCCCATTGTCCCAGTTA
>NW_006399801.1:7971631-7973221 GCF_000299155.1 Elephantulus edwardii
AGGTGAAGCCAGAATGCTCCTTGGAGTCAAGGATTCTGAAGCTTCATCTGACATACTTTGGGGGTGTTGCAAGGAGGGACTGGTCCTTGGAGAGGGATATCATGTTTGGGAGAGTGGAGAGATGGCGCAGGAGAGGAAGACCCTCGATGAGATGGATCGATTCTCTGAGTGGAGTGGTGGGAATGAATGTGTTTGAGATGGTGAGGCTGGTATAGGATAGAATGGCGTTTAGGGCTCTTGTACGTAGGGTCGCTATGAGTCGCAAGTGACTCGATGGCACATAACAACAATAAACAACAACATTCCCCCCCCCCCAGAGGGTCAGCTGTGGGTCATTTCCAACTCTATGGTACACAACAACAACAACAACATGTATATCACATATAATGGCCTGTATTTTTTTTTTCACTACTTTACATAATTAGCTTACGTTAACAGTTTTACTTTTAGGTGACACAGTTCTGAGTATTGTAGAAAAGGGGAAACAACTATACCTTATATCACCTACTCAGTAATAATGTTGTTTCTGATCACTTCTTTTAACGACCATTTAACTCTCAAAGGGTATGGACTAAGTGGTAGTGAGGAATCATCTCCACTCTTCAGGACAGAGCACAGCTTCACCACTGCCCTGCCCAGGCTGTAAGCTGTGTGGAACAGAACACCTGCTCTTTTGTTCTTCAGAGCTGCTGGTGGATTTGAACTGCTGACTGGCAGATCATCCATTAAGCAGCTGAGTGAGCATGTAACCGTTTTGCCAGCATGGCTCCTTGGGAGACACAATAGTACCTGCCATATCTGTTTCTGGGTGATGCAAACGGCTGTAATACAACTGCTAACTGAAGGGTAGTAGGAGTCGACCTGGAGATGCCTTGAAAAAAAAAAACACCACAAAACCAAAACACACCCTTGGCAGTCCACTCCTGAAAAACCAGTCACTGAAATTCCTGTGGAGAATAAATCTACTCTGATATATGAGGGGTGTCCATGAGAGAGAATCAACTTGACAACAACTTCATTTTCCTTTCATCTGTCTTTCAATAGTTATCGTTATAGTGGTAATAATAAAAAGTAGTGAGTGGAGCACCCATTCATGTTCCAGTTAACTATGGTGGGGTGACAAGTTGTCCTAGTCCTTGTTGTTGTTGTTAAGTGCTGTTGAGTCACAGGCAACTCATAGCGACCCTATCAAGGAGAGTCCTCAACACTTGGGTGTCTATCATCCTCTCTCCTGGTTAATAGGGTTTCTGGAGGCAAGCTATTACGGAAGTGGATGCCACTCCTGCTTCCAAGCTTGTTTTAATGGGGGATCTCCACCCCACTCTCTGTCCACATTGGGTAACCAGGCATCAATGCATTTGACATGTCCATGTCACAGTGTTCAGCCTCACGGCAACCACAAGTGACCATAGTACGGCAACTTGTACACCAGGGCTATAAGACCTAGAGGAACGTGTCCTTATCGCGGCTTTGTTCACAATAGCAAGGAGTTGAAAGCATCCTAAGTGCCCATCAACAAACGAATGGATAGAGAAACTGTGGTATATTCACACAATGGAATATTACGCAGCGTTGAAAAACAAGGAACTC
>NW_006399801.1:7973841-7988958 GCF_000299155.1 Elephantulus edwardii
AAAGTAGTAATAATTTTATTCCAACACCTAATTTTGTGAGTCATGAGTTGAGCACAGCTTGACTGGCAGTCTTTCTGTTCCGCAGTAAATGGAGGTCACACGGTGGGACTCTGCTCGCAGATGGGCTTGTCTGGAATGACTAAGACATCTGGCACTTTGGCGAAGACGGGTAAAGGATTAGGCTTGGAAGGGGTTGTGGACCTGAGTGTCCACCTCTGGCCTGTCCAGCATGCTGCCTCAGTGTCACTGGTCTTCTTAAATGGTGGCTTTCAGCCCCAAGAGCAAGTGGGCCAGTGAACAGAGTGAAAGGGCGTTGGTTTTTGTAATCCAGCCATGGAAGTACCACTTGTCCTGTATCCTATCGATTAAGATGGGCACAGAATCCATCCAGATTCAAGAGAATGAGATCAGACAACCCTCACTCTAAATGAGAGGATTGAAAAAAGAATTTACAGCCATGTTGTAAAACCACCACAAGCTGTTATTGTTGTTGTTGTTGTTGCATGCCATCCAGTCAGAACTGACCCATAGCTGACCCTCCAGAGGGTTTTCAGAGGCAGTTAATCACACAGGAGGAGACTGCCCGTCCTTTTCCCTCAGAGCAGTTGGCAGTTTTGAACCATGTGCCTTTGGGATTGCAGTGCAATTACCACTAGACCACCAGAGATCTGTGAGACTTCCCCAGACCACTGTCAGGATGGCTGAGTGGTCTAAGGTGCTCCTTTCAGGTTGCAGTCTCCCCTGGAGATGTGGGTTTGAATCCCACTCCTGACATGTCACAAGTAATCATGTTGTTGTTGTTAAGTGCCGTCAAGTCGCAGGCAACTCATAGTGACCCTATGAAGGAGAGTCCTCAACGCTTGGCAAGTAATCATAGCTAATATATATTGTTTCTATGTGCTAAGTAATTCTATGCCCATATTAGTATTATTTATCAGCACAATTCTATGAAGTAGGTATAATAATCCCCATTTTACTGATTAAAATCTGTGAAACAGACCAGTAAATTTGTCAGTGTTTCACTTGTAGTAAGGTGATTGTATATGGTTGAATTCTTGCAAGATTGTCACTACCTTCTGCAAGTTTGTCACACTGCAATGGCTTGCATGCCACTATAATGCTGGAAGCTATGCTTATTAGTACTTCAAATACCAATAGGATCAGCCAGGTTTCAGTGAAGCTTCCAGACTAAAACAGATTAGGATGAATGCCCTGGTTATTTACTTACAAAAATCAGCCAGTGAAAACTCAATGGATAGGATCAGATTGCTAAATATAGTGCTAGAAGTAGAGTCTATTAGGTTGCAGATGTTTAAGTCTCTTCACCGAGGTCTTTCAAATGATGCTTCTGATTCCCTCACTCTCCTGCTTAACACTGCTCAACAGTTTCCCATTGCTTTAATGATAAATCCCATCATCTTTTATTACAAAACGTAAGCAGCTAATTTCCTCAGAATTCCAGGGAAACTGGGGAAGCCTGCCTGAGAAGACCGTGCTCTGGGGACTCAGATTGTTCCTTGGGTGTCCCACTCATGCCTTTCTGAGGGCTGCGCTTGACAAGGAGGAACACGTGGGGTTTATATGAACACAGTGTGCGGGCAGCGATGCTGGGGCAGACAGAAAAATGGTGAAAGGGTCAGAGAGATTATCTGAAAAGAACTTTGAGAGAATATCAACTGCAAATAGAATTTTAGCTGTCTGCTGTGTAATATATAAGACAAGTCTTCATTGCTTATGACTGAAATTTGTGGTAAAAATCTATAGTTTATTGTTTGAGGAGTCTTCTCTGGCTGCCACACCTATGGTTTCAAACTCTTATCTTTGTTTTTCCCTCCTTTTTATGTGCTATTTTCTTTTTTGATGATCTCTTTCAGCAGAATGTAAGCTCCATAAGCATAGACATTTTTGTATCCTCAGTTTCTGGAACAATTGCTGTTGTCGCTGACGAGTCGACCCTAAGTCACAGCAACCTAGTATATGAGAGATTGAAATGCTGTCTGGTCCTGAGACAGCCTCATGGTCCTTGGCATGTTTGAGTCCACTGTTGTGGTTACCAGGCCAATCACTGAGGGATAATCTCATTTTTAGCAAACCTTTTACCAACTCTAAGGTTCTTTTCTACCATTGTTTCTTCGTGATGAGGAGTAAGTGGTGAAGTCTCTCTGTTCTCGTTTCTAAGGAGCAATCTAGATGAGTTCTTTATAAGACTGATTTTTCCATTTTCTGGCAGTCCCTGAAGAACATCCAGAACGCAATACTCAATAATTAAAAGAATTGTTTCATTGTTTGTTTAAGTATTTGTGACCACACAGGCCACATGTAGATGCTCAGTCCATAGTTCGTTCCTTCAGTTACTACATGAATGTTGTTGTTGTTGTGTACTGTTCAGTCAGAACTGACCCATAGCGGACTCTCCAGCAGGTTTTCAGAGGCAATACACTGCACAAGCTGGTTACCTAATGAGGGCAGAGAGTGGGGTGGAGCTCCCCGATTAAAACAAACTTGGAAGGAGGAGTGGCATCCACTTCCGTAATAGCTTGCCTCAGAAACCCTATGAACCTGGAGAGAGGATGAGAGACACCCAAGCTACAAGGACTCTCCTTCACAGGGTCGCTATGAGTCACCTGTGACTCGACAGCACTTAACAACAACAACAAACTGCACAGGAGGAGATTGCCTATCTTCCCGTGGATCAGCTGGTGGATTTGAATGTCTTTGGGGTTGCCGCACAGCTTATTACCCCTAGGCCACCAGAGCTCTCTTAAATGAACATAGTAAGGGATATATATTAAATGAATATGTAATGAATATAAGCGAATTTTTTATTCCTTAAGTACAAGTGGATTTTTAGGAGAGTTCCGGAAATACTGCTCTTTTCTCCATCCTGGATTCTATACGGACTCAAAGCTAACATAGGTGAGTCAAGCTGTAAGAGCGTTCTATCATTATTAGAAACCACGGTGGTGAAATGGTTAATCACTCAGCTTCTACCTGAAAGGTTGGCAGTTCAGATCCCCCTAATAACTCCATGGGAGAAAGACGTGGTGGCTAGATCTCATAAAGAGAATAGTATAGAAAACCCTAGTGGGCACGTTAACTCTCACATGGGGTAACTATGAGTCAGAATCAACAGCACTGAACGATACTTGTCACAGGAGCAGTGGGGGCTACGTGGTGAAATTGCCACCTTTGTGTCGGAGACCAGAGTTTAATTCTTCCCCTCGTGCCCAGCCAGAGCCCGGCGGACAGTGGAGGTGTGCGTGCTCTTGGCTACTGAAGAGTTTTCAGTGAAGCTTGTAGACCAAGACAAAGTGGAAGGAAAGTCCTGGTGATTTACTTCTAAAAATCAGCCAATGGAAACTGGGTCACAAGAGTCATCTCCTCATGTGATCACGAGGATGATGTGGGCCTGGGCAGCTGTTCGTTCTGTTGTTCATAGTGTTGCCCAGAGTCAGGAGCCAGCTTGCTTGAAGCTAATATTATGGTCAAGTTTAGGCGAGGTGTCACACACAGTGGGGTACCAGGATCAGACCAAGGACTTTGCTATCAGGTATGGTCTGTGGATGCGTCAGCATCATCTGCTGAGAGTTTGTTGGAAATGCAGAACCTCAGGCCCTATCCAGGCCTGAAGGCTCAGCACACATCTGGAACAATAGCCCTCCATAACTCCCATACATGCTGAAGTCAGACAACCGCTGAGAGCTCACAGTCACGGGACATGAGAACTCAGGGGAAAAGCTGGTGAGCCTAGCGCCTTAGACTCAGTTTCTCTCCCAAACTCATTTGATGAAGAACCCTAACTCCAACTGGAGAAGAGTTAGGGCATGGACCGAGGGTGCAAAGCCTTTTCATGGAGAAAGCCATGGTAGAAATCCTTCCCAGAAGAGGAGAAAGAAATCAGTCTTCTGGCTCAGTGCTGGAGAGTGTGCAAGCCAGTTTAAGGTTGGGTGAGCAGAAGAGGGTCCATTCCCAGGGCCTGAGTTACAGCTACCTACCTCTGCCTCTCCACCAGCCTTATCTAGGCCTCTTTCCTGGTGCTCCACAGACACATTGGCTTTCTCTCAACAGCTCCAATATGTGGTTGTTGTTGTGGTTGTGTGTGCCATTGAGTCGCAACCAAATCATGGCTCAGCCTCCAGCTGCTTTTTAGAAGCAGTTAATTACACTGAAGGAGGTTGCATTCTTCTCCCCTGGAGCAGCTGGTGGTTTTGAACCCACATGCTTTTGTGATTGCAGTGCAGCTTCTTACCACTAGGCCACCAGAGCTCTCTAACATCGAATCGCAAAGCCCTTTCCTCTGCAAATGGTATTGGGATCGGGCCCTTCATTCTGCCTTTCTTCCTCCTTTGTTCGCCTTCCCTGCCCACATCCCGGTTGATTCCAATTATGCTTGATGTCTCAGATTACCAGTCGCTTCCTCCAGGGAAGCCTTTCTGGACTCATCTGACTAGTTAATGCCTCTGCAACTCATACATATAGAGCTAGGACTTCTTAAAACTCCTCATCATCCTTGAGATTACATGTTTACTGTAATTATACCCCTACTTGATACTTAACCAGAATCTTTAAGAGAGTAGGGACTGAGCACTAGGGGGAAGACCACACACTGTATGGGTTCACACATTGGTGGCATGAGTGAGTAAATGAATGAGTGCACCCTGTGTTTACATATCATCTGGTAGACTTGGTTAATTGGAACAGTAACTTTACTTGCATGAGCTTGCTGGCAGATACTTTGGTTCTTCGTGTTCTTCCTTGCTAATAGAGCATGAATTTTAGCCAATTCCTGGACAAGCCCAGGGAAAGCTTTTTAATAGCTGCAGGGGGTGATTGTGACTGGGGATGCCAGGCCTCTTTGCTAGTAATTGGTCTAATGGTATCCTGCTAGTTTTGATGCAAAGGACATGAGAAGGATGAGGTGGAGCTTTTGGGAAAGATCCTCATCTCTAGTAAAAAAAAACTTGTGGAGACTACGGCCAAAGGATACTGTGGCCCAGCACCAGAACGAAGAATCCTGGAGAAAGTGCAACAGGACGCTCTGTAGAGGTGAGGAGAGAGAGACTTCATGTTGTTTACTTTGGACACAGGATCAGGAAAGACCTATTCCTAGAAGAGGGTGTCTCGTTTAATAAAGCAGAGGTCCGTGAAAAAGAAGAAAATCCTCAATGAGATGATTGGAACAATAGCTACAGGAGATTCAGACAGACCCACAGTTGTGAAGAGGGTGGAGGACGTAGCAACACTGCGTACATAAAATATGGGTCCAGGCTGCCTAATGGCAACTAACCTCAATAACCAGAATGACCGACTTAAGTTTTCCCAGGACTTCCCTCATTTTACAATGGGTCACAGGAAGCCCTCTGCTCCAGGCAAACGGCAGTGTTTAGTCAGTATTCATGCTGCCCACACTTTCCCACATGTGTGAGACATTGCTGCGTCTGGAACTGTGATATTGTTTTGTGCCCATGAGATGATGCGCCTCAGGGTGCAGGTTTAATGTGCTGAGAACATCTACTCGGAAAAGGGCCTTTATGACTTCACTGAGTCCATGCTTTAGCCACTCTTAGTTGGGTTTGCTGCTACTTGCAGCTGCAAGCAGCTTTAATTAACACAATCTGTAAACCGGAGGAAATAAAGTCAGGCAAAGAGGAGAGCATGGAGTGTGAGTAACACAGAAGCCACCAGTGTGAGACGTTTAGATCCGGGTTGGGCATCTTGCTGTCATAGGTGCTGTTGTGTACGCCATCTGTTCAAATATTGCCAAACAGAGAAATCTTGTGTTGAAAAAGTCTATTACAATTAAATGGCAAGTTTTACCTGCTGCAACAGGCAGGGCCATTATTTGAGAATTTCCACTAAACAAATAAGCCTTCCCGTTCCATTTTGTAAGCCTGTATGCAGCAGGCATGAAAAGCCAAGTCGTGAACATTATTTTGTCTTGTTGATGTGCACGTTTTTCATGGCCCGGTAGAGGTGTGTGTGGCTTGGCTCAGGTAAAAAATTCTCCACCCTTCCCCATAAGCTTAGAAACAAAAGTGCTCTCTTTACATGTCTCTCATCGACCTTTCATCTCACGCCTTCCTGTGAGCTGGATTGACTAAGTGCTCTGACTTTCAAAGGGAGGCCTGGCTTGAGACGGGGCCTCGGAGTCGCCCCAGACCCCCTGAGCCTCCCTTCCCTCGCATTTACTGTGGCTGTCATGTGCTTGTTGGCTCCTTTCCAAGTCGGGAGGTGCTTCCAGTTCTTCATTCCTCTTACATGGTGAGGACAGCTTTGGGAGACAAGGAAGAGCAGCGGCAGATGTCAAATCACAATTCAAAGCAAGCAGACTCATCCTTCACAAGCTGCACTTGGGAATATATCCAGGGCCGAGCTTTGTCCTTCAGCACTGTTGAAATTTGGGGCTGGATAACTTCATTGGTGCAGAGGGGGTAACCTTGTGTATTGCAGGAGCCCTGGTGTCCCTAGGTGCCAGATGTTATCTCATGTAATTGGGACATATGACCAGGAGGGACCAGTCCCTGAGAAAGACATCATGCTTAGTAAAATAGACTCACTGCCGTCAAGTTGATTCTGAAACCCAACTCTCTTGGGTTTTTGAGGCTGTAAATCTTCATGGCAACAGGCCGCCTCATCTTTATCCAGAGGAACAACAGACAGATTCAAACACCAATATTAGCAGCCTAACACTTTACTCACAAGAATATTCCTTGGACTGCTAAGAGAACAAACAAGTTTGTCCTAGAGAGGGTGAAACCAGGCTGTTCCTTGGAGGCAAGGATTCTGAAGCTTCATCTGACATACTTTGGACATGTTGCAAGGAGGGACCAGTCCTTGGAGAGGGACGTAATGCATGGGAGAGTGGAGGGACAGCGCAAGAGAGAAAGACCCTCTATGAGATGGATTGATTCAGTGACTGGGGTAATGGGGGGGGGTGTCGGAGACAGTGAGATTGGCACAGGACAGAGCAGGTTTTAGGGCTGTTGTACATAGGGTCTCTCTGAGTCACAGGTGACTCGAGGGCACATAACAACAACACAAAAGTAAAAAAAGGTCTACAGAAAAATCCTCAAAAAGATGGGTTGATACAGTGGCTGCAACAATGGACTCAAGTTCAGATTTATTGTAAAAGAACTGCTACTTGGCCATGTGCTACCTTCCAGATCATTGGCGTATTTGAGTTCATTGCTGTTGCTATTGTGTCAATCCATCTCCATCTCACAGAGATTTTCCTAGTTTCTGCTGACCCTCTCTTTCACCAAGGTATATTTTTCTGATACTTGGTCTTTTCTGATGATAAACCCAAAATAAGCAAATACAAATCTTCCACCCTCACTCCTCAGGAGTGTTCAGTTATATTCCCTGTAAGCCTGACCAACACCTCAATTCTAATGTGTCTATTCTTCTTCTTTCTTCCTTTTTCATTATCTAGATTTGGATCCGTGCGAAGATACTGAAAAGACCAAGACTTAAGTTAGATCACAACAGTGATCAAAGTGAGATAGTTGCTTTCAAAAATTTTAATAAGTCCTTCGTAGCAGAATTGTCTGATGAAAAGATGATATGATTTCTTGACTGCTACTTTCATGGGCGTTGGTTGTTGGGGTTGACGAGTAGGGTAAAGAAGTGAGGTGATAAACGTTACCAACTCTAAGGAGCTCAGTAGTTGTTGAAGGAGATTGGCAGACTGGTTGAGAGCGCTTGGAGGAGCTGGAGGGAGTCAAGCATGATTCATAAGAATGCAGATCTTTACATGAGTTCTGAGGGCTAAGTAGAGCTGAAGAGGGTGTGAGGAAGCTGTAGGCAGCCAGAAGTGACCTGGGGAAGGACACTCAATAGGCAAAGGGGGTCTGGTAGGAATTTGCCAGAACCTTTTCACAGTGAGTAAACTTGCATGAAGCAGGGCTTCAGCCTGGGGGACTGATATTGTAATTCGTTGTGTTGAGTCACAGCATGAGTCACGTGCTGACTCATGGAGCTCTGTGGATAAAAGAACGAAGCAACTGTCCCATCCTCAGCCAGAATTTCAGAATATTTCACAATGCTCAAGAGGAACCTGTGCCAAGTGCATCAAGAACCAGTCCCTTAACGGCTTCCAAGTGGAGACTGAGTGGTTTAAAATTCTCCAGACATTAATAATTTCTTTTTGTCTTGTCTTAAAAGTAATTTATAGGGAAGGGGAGGGAAGAAAATGTATAACAATGAATGTTTGAAAATCTAACTTTCTGTAAACTTTCATTAAAATTTAAAAAATCTATTTTTAAAAAAGTAAAAAAAAATGCAAAAGGCATCTGGGAGAGGTAGATCATTCCACCTTACTTGTTCGTTGTTTGAACAAATAAACTACGAAGCCAAAGTATGTGAAAAAGGACATGGTATCAGGACTGAAGGAATAGTTATCAACAACTTGCTATATTCAGATCACTATTTTGCTTGCCCAAAATGAAGAGGTTTTGAAGCACCTGTTGATGAATCAAAGCCCACAGCCTACAGGATGAATTATGCCTAATATGAAGAAAACAAAAATCCTCACGGGCAGATCAATAAATGTTCACATAAATGCCATAGCAATTCATATTCAAGAATATATTTCTACTTCTTATTTTTTAAAATTTTTTATTGGTTTGCATATAATCATTCATATACATTGTGTTTTGTACATGCACTTTGTGTTTTATACAATCATTCCTATATATTTGTCATTAATTATCATTGCTCTGTGACTATTATCACCCCATCTTTTCAACCTCATTGAACTTTTCCCATCACTTCATCCCCACTTCAGCCGCTAGGCTCTGCAATTCCAGAAATTTCCCCTCTTCCCCCTTTTCTGCCCTCTTTCCCCCTCTCCCTTTTGAACATTTATACATATCTTCACAATAATGGTCTTATGCAATATTTGTCTGTATATGACAGATGTTCCACTCAGATAAATACTCTCTAGTCTCTCCCGAGTTATGTAGAATTTTATTAATTCGTTGCTCTTTAGTGCTGCATAGTATTCCATTGTGACTATATCACAATTTCTCAATCCATTTATTTGTTGGTGGGCATTTATGTTGCCTCCTTTTTCTTGCTATTGTACATGTAATTCTACTTAGATTAACAATCAATATCCTTGGAAGTGGTAGTGAAGACATCAATCCATATCCTGCACTGGGTCAACATGCTGCAAAAACGTCTTTAAGGTTTCCAAAAGCAACTCTGCTACTCTGATGATTTAAAGTACACCTGATCCAAGCCAGGTCTTCATAATTTGAAGTCATGTGCCTTAAAAAGCTGGGTGGTGAGGGGAAAAAGGGGAGATGGAAGAAGAATTGGTGCATTTGAATTGTGATGCTGGCTGGGAAAGAAAATGGAATTTTTTTTGAGCTCTGGTGGCCTAGTGGCAAGAAGCCATGTTGCAATCCCAAAGGTATGCAGTTTGAGACCACCAGCTGCTCCACAGGAGAAGGATGGGCAATCTCCTCTCGTGCAATTAACTGTCTCTGAAAACCCATGAGAGGGTCAGCTATGGGTCAGTTCTGACTCAATGGTACACAACAACATCAGAAGAATGAATATATCAATCTTGGAAGTACAATCAAAATACTTTCTAGAAGTGAGAATGGTGAGACTCTGAATTGCTGACTTTTGACACGTCATCAGGTAAGATCAACTGCTAGAAAAGAACGTCATAGTTGGTGAAGTGGAGGGTCCATGTGAACAAGAGAAGCCCTCCGAGAGGTGGACTGGTACGATAGCTGCAGCAAAGGGCTCAAACAGCAACTTTGTGAGGACTGCTGAACCAGGCAAGGCTTTGCTCTTCGACTTATAAAGTTGCCCTGACTCTGAGCCAACTCAATGGAGACTAACTAATTAACAACACAGTGGGAGATGAAATGGGAGTAGGGGCATGAGGGCAGCACGTGCAGCACCTTGACCACCCAGCCAAGGGGGCTGAGGTCCCGATACTCAGATACTCCAAGGTCGAGAAGGGAAGCCATGGAGTTCTGCATAGCATCAGGGTTTTGCACGTGCTGGTGACTGAGTGAGTGAGGACTGGGCCCAGATGGCAGGAGTCCCCTGAGGGTCCAGCGCAGGCTCAGCTTACACCAGTCGCCTCCTCCCTGAGGACTCTGGCCCTCTGCCCCTCTCCACAAACTCCCTGGTTGTGTTGCTTTGTTTTTAATGGCAGTAAACAAAGCTCTTCTCCACAAAAGCCACAGTGTGTGTGGAAAGTAAAGGCCTGTGTGACTCTCAGCGTCACACCCCATTTATCCCAGGCGGCCGGCTGCACCAGCACTTGAGAACCTCCCGCCTGCCCAGAAGTGGAGGGCTGGGCAATTACCAACACGACGTGATCGATGGAGACGACCAATTGGGAGTAATTAGGTCAAAAGCCCCTCTGTTTCCTCAAGCACCAGTTGGCCTGGCTGAGTTTCTGCTGGAATCATCTGGAAGCAGCCTGGGCCCCTCAGGGTGAGGATGGACAGGCCAGCAGCCCATGCACACTCTCAGGGCCCTCCCTGTTCTGGGGAGACCACCATGGGGTCCTGGAGTATGCCTTGTATGGCAGATTCCAGCATAGGTGCTGGGTACTACAGGCAGTGTTTGGAGGACTGCTCATCTGTTACCCTGGGCCACTCGAGACACAGGGTGACAGGTGTGATGGGCCCCCAGAGGGTGGTTTCTCAGCCCCATGTGTGGTTCTGGCTCTCTCTTTCTCTTACACTCAAACTCCTACCTACTCCTACTTGTGCACAGTACCAGCAAGAATGTCTCTTCTGGTTTTCTAACAACTATTTTCTCACAGTCTGAGAGGCCTGAAGTTTCAAATTCAAGGCACTGGCTCTAGGAAAAAGAGTGTCTCTCCCTCTCCCTCTCCCTTTCCTTCTCTCTCTCCTGTAACTTCTAGGGAATAATCCTTCTCATAGTCCCTGAAACCCCGTCATTCCTCTGTTCTTTGCCATTCTCCACTTGGCATCTGTCTCTCCCCCATTGTTCTCACTTCTCTCTGAGTCTGAGCTACTCTTTGTATCACTCAGAAGTGATTAGACCAGGATGCACACACGACCCTGATGTGGCTTTATTTGCATAACAGCACAACCTATCCTCACACAGGATTATATTCATAAGTGTAGGGGTTGAGATTTAGGTACACAAATTCAATGATAGTTCCTCTCCATCTAGGACCCAGTCATGAGGGATGGGCAGGCAGGCACACCAGGCACCTGGAGTCAGAATTGCTGTATCCTCTGATGCTCCATACCATGCAACAGATCAGCAGTGTGGTGCTTACTGCAAGAAGACAGCATCTTTCTGGTGAGGATGTTGGATCCGTAGTGGATCCAGGCTCCTGATGACTGCCCGCTAATCCTCCAGAGCTCTGGACAGAATGGGCTCAGTCTTGCTCCCCTTTGGCTTTCCGGCTCCTTTGACAGTCAGAAAACACCATTTCTTCCCTGGGAGTGAGTGCCAGTTTGCTGATGCAGTGGCATGCGGGTGGTGTGTCTTGCTCCCCAGCATTTTCCTGAGAGGAAATTGGAATCCTCATTCAAAGAATGAGCCCTGTGCCAGACTCTGTCCTAGGGGCTGGGCATGGAGATATTTGGAGCACAACTCCAGTCCTCCCAGAGGATGAGATTAAATGAAGAGACAGAGAGCAAACTGCTGGCAGGCAATGCAAGCAGGTGAGTGATTCAGTGTGCAATTTGGGGAGGCAGCAGTGGTGGCTCAGCGGGGCCGTTCTCCCCTTCCACACGGGAGACCAAGGTTTCATTCCTGACTGATGTACCCCATGTGTGGCCACCACCCGTCTGTCAGTGAGACTTTGTGTTGTTATGAGAAGAATATTTTCAATAGAGCTTACAGACTAAGACAGACCAGAAGAAAGGCGTGATGATTTGCTTATGAAATTCAGCCAACGAAAATCCCTGGATCCCAACTGTCCGATCCAGGGGTGTATGAGACCACCATGGATAGGGACATTTTGAAGTCAGTTAAGTTAACCAATAAAAATAATGGAAAATGCAATGAGGTACTCACCTCCTCGGGGCATCAGAGATATTGTCTCAAGACAGGCACCTGCAAGAAATACCTGAATGGAGGGTAGGAGCCTTTCTAACACAGAGGAAGAAGGTTGTGTTCAGAGGAGGAAGGGAGGCTCCTGATTTGCATTAGGAGGGAAAAGACTGCTGAGTGATTAGAACCAGGTGGGAGCAACAAGGGAAAGGAGATCACTTTCAGCTTGTGAGTTCCTGTGGTTCAAAATCTACAATTCCAGGAATGAGAGAGGCCAATAGGCCAGTTTAAGACCTATTTAAGACTCTGTTCTTGGTCTACAGAGGGCACTCTGATCAGCCACCAAGGCAGAGAGGTTTGTGCTATGTGTTAAATTGTGTCCCTTCACCAAAAAAAATATGTTGGAATCCTCACCCTGGTACCTTTGGATGTGATCATGTTTGGAAATAGAGTTCTCATTACCATGTTAATTCTTATTAATGAGTTTGCTAATTCTAGCATTACCCAAGTATGGTAGGTTCCAACTCTCATCACTCCAGAGTTCTAAAAAGAGCAGTTAGGCAAAAAGACACACACAGGAGGATGAAGGCAGATGCCACGTGAGGACAGTCTATATGTCAAAGGAGCTAAAGAATAACCAGGGAAACCTATAAGGAAGAAACTGACATGACTGAGACCCTGATTTAGACTTGTAACCTCTAGAATAGTGAGAAAATAGATGTTTGCTATCTTCTTGTGGGGTTTGAGTTACAGCAGGAGGAGGTAAGTGAGACAGAGTAGAAGTAGAAACTATCTGGAGTGCTATTGGCAGATGACAGGGGAAGGCTGAAGTGCTGATCACCAACCAGTAGGAAGTGATGGGGACAGGCCACTGGCATGCTGGCAGGAGAGCTCATACATGGAGCAGGGAGACATTGAAGGAGGCTGAATGCTCCTCTTACCATCTGGAGTCTTTCTTCCCAAGGTGGAAGTAGTGATTTTGTTGTTGCTTTAATTGTTATGGATTATCTTTTACTGAGAATAGTCAACTTATCCTAATACTTTAGGCTCATGAGTCCTCACAAACTCATAAGGTAGGTAATTTTCCTCTTGTTTGTTACAGATGAGGAAGCCAAAATCTGCCAACTCCAAGTTGCCTGTCTGAGGTTGTATGGTCAGGAGGTAATGGGGCTCGAATTTAAACCTGAGATGAAGGATTCCAAAGCACATGCATGACCCTGATGTTCGCATAACACTGCTGATGTTTTTGATCGCTCCTACTCTGTCCTTTCCTATTGCTTCACATTCTTCTGACAGTGGGACAGTGAATAAGGAAGACTGAAGGAGAACTGAGCCTTTGCATTGTGGTGCTGGTACAGGGTATTGAAGGGAGCGTGGATTGCCAGAAGAACAAATGAGGTTGGCTTGGGAAAGTGTAACGAGGCAAAGCTGGTGAAACTTCATCCCAGGTGGGCCAATCATTGGAAAAAGGCATGTTGGGAAAGGCAGAGGGTCAGAGAAAGAGAGGACTCTCGACAAAGTGGATTGACGCCGTGACAGTGGGTTAAGTCACAGGAGAGATTGTGCAAAGGGCCCGGGGCTGGGTGAGATTTCAATCCATTGCACGCAGGGTTATTGAGTCTGAATCAACTCAAGGGGGTTTAACAGCAATGCAGTTCCTGCCTCCAGATGTGTTATTTAACACATTTAAAATACAGAAGTGAATTTAAATGCTTCAGAGAATTTCATGCTACCTCTTCTAATTCTTGTTGTTGGGGCCCAGCAGATTCTCAAAACCACACTGGGCCCAGCTCATCTCTCTTCACCCACATCCTGCAGGACTGTAGATATCACTGGGCCTAGATCTTCCCTTTTCCTGTGGTTGTTTGTTGTGTGTGCTGTTAAGTCAAAACTGACATATAGCTGACCCGCCAGTGGATTTTCAGAGGCAGTAAATCACACAGGAGGAGATTGCCCATCCTATTCCCACGGAGCTGCAAGTCTTTGGGACTGCAATTCAGCTTCTTACCACTAGGCCACCAGAGCTCCTGGGTAAAGGAGAGAAAGCAAATGCACAGTTACAGATCCACATAGGTGGCAAATTTCTGCCGGGTTTTCAGAGATGTAACAGACATCTCTTCTTTCCCCATTTTAAAATGAAATTTTGGCAAATTGTTTCCATGTTCAAATATTACAAGACTCCAACAGGGTAGGCAGTGGAATGACTTGTTTCTGTTTTGCTCCCCACTGCCTTCCACTCTCTGCTCCTGAAGATAACCACTCCTTTGGTCTCTGTATCTCTGTGTTCCTCTTGATGGACTCTTGACTCACTCCTTGCCATCAAGTCAGTGCTGACATGCCATTGACCCCCTAGCGGATTTCCAGAGCCCTGTTTAGCCCTGGAGGAGATTGCCCATCTTTCTCCTGTGGAGCCGGTTGAGGATTTTGAATCACCAGAGAGGCACTACCTTTGGGTCAGCAGCACAGATGCCAATGGACTATGCTACCAGAGCTTCTGCCATAATTCCTTTGGAAAGCAGCCTTTCCAGACTTTCGTTATTCACCTTTAAGCCTCTGTATCACCCTCCTAGAGTGTTATTCTCCTAGGGCTATTGTAACAAAGCCATTAACTGAGTAACTTGTACGAACAATCACTCATCATTCTGGAGTTTAGAAGTCCACATCAGGGTGTCAGCTGTACTGCTTCCTTTCAAAGCTCTAGAGGAGACTTTTCCCATCTGTGTGCCTAGCTTCTGTGGCTCTCAGCGGTCCTTGGCATGCAGACACCATTGCTTGTAGATGCATCATTCTGGTCGCTGCCTCTGTGCTCTCTTTGGCTGTCTTTTCTCAATCTCCCTGTGTGTCTTCTCCTCTTTTAAAGGACATCCCTCAAAATGGGTTAACACTCACCTGACACCAGTATGACCTTGTATTAACAGATAATCTTCCAAAAGAACCTGTTTCCAGGATCCAAGATGGTGGCAGAGGCAGAGACAGCGTGGTGAGCTGCGGGAGCAGCGAACCACTTAAAGCAGGGCCATTATGGCCTTCCACAGACTTCGGCTTATTGATAATTGAACACGTAAACAGTTGATGACTGGCCCTCAGTGAAGATTGAGACTCAACAACAGGAAT
>NW_006399801.1:7990763-8005948 GCF_000299155.1 Elephantulus edwardii
AGCTCTGCAACTGCATCCTGGCCCATCCTCACCCTTCTGCCCCCAACCCTCACCTCCTTGTACCCCCAATATGTTTTTCCCAATTTAAAAAAAAAAAGAACCTGTTTCCAAACAACGTTACACTCCCAGGTACCAGAAGTCAGGTTAGCTCATCTTTCAGGAGTCACAGTGCACTTCAGAGCGATCGCCTCGTCAGGAAGCCCAGCAAGCTTAACGAATGTCAAATACGCTCTTCAGTTGGAATAAGACTGAGAAAAACTGGATAAATGTATGCTGCTTTTATGTATACTGCATTGAAACAGATGAGAGAGAGAATAATTTAAAAGTGATATATAATAGGGTATTATAGTTATCACAAGAGTCCAGAATTAAGAGTGCATAATGGAGTGTACCTGGGGTGGTGGGAGGGGTGCGGGGGGATTGTATACCAAAGAAAGAATTTTTCTTTTACTTTTTCAAAGAAAGAAGCAAACTGGTGGGGTGGGGGAAGGGCTGGGCAGGGTGAAAAGTGCAACAGTGAATAAATGGAAATCCCAAATCTCTGTAAACATTCATTAAAATTATTAAAATAAAATTTTTTGAAAAATACACTCTTCAACTCAGAGCATAATTTCACCTTTCTGGTTCTTAAGAATCCTTGCTCTGAGGGGAAAACATTAACTTCAGACCTTTGTTCATCAGAGAAATGAAAGTGAGACTTCAGCTCTCATTCCTGAAAACGTAATCTCTCACTAGGAGAAGATTGTGTGTCTTAGGAACAATGTTGCTTTGTCTAATGGAAAAGAAATGAATACAGTTCAAAAGATCCTTCAGGAACTCTGACGGTGTAATGTGTAGCATGTCACACTGCTAACCGAAAGGTCAGAGGTTTGAATCCACCAGCAACTTCAAGGGACAAAGCGGAACAGTCTCTTCCCACCAAAGTTTGCAGCCTTGAAAACCCACAGGACGGTCATCATGAGTCATAATGGACTCCAAGGCAGAGGGCTTGTCTTGTTGTTCAGGAGTCCTTAGCATTGAGGTCTGTCTCTGCCATAGTAAGATCTTGGGATGCCTCATATGCTCCACCACTCAACTGCTCTGTAGGAGGATGGGCAATCTCCTGTGTGATTTACAGCCTCTGAAAACCTGCTGGACCATCAGCTATGAGTGGTTCCGACTCAGGGGTATACAACATGTATATTTCTGTCATCACAGGAGACTAGAGCGAGGGCTACATGGTGGAGGGGACCTGGGGGAGAGTTTGTAAAACAATGAAAGAATCTTTTCTTTTACTTTTCCATAATTTTTGGACTCATGTACTTATAACTTGTTAGTCAAATTTGTGTCTTCTAGGTTGCAACACCCCCATGATACATCTTCAAGGATATGAACATGTACGGCCAAGCACAATCAATAAGAGTGCATCTAAATTCCAAAATCAATCTCCATAATAGTCTATGTGTTTCCTACTGCCAAAGGGGCCCTTTAGAGTAGTGAGAGAAGATCTTCACCCTGAAACCCACAGCGTCCCTTTTCAGCAGGAAGTAGCTAAGAGAATACGCCATCCCCTTTTCCTTATGACTCAGGGTGAAGTCTCTCTCAGGGAGGAGTAATAGGGAATGGAAAAGGACACACAGACAAAGATTAATCAGAACTGGCTTTGACAAGCACTGTGGCATTTGGACAAGAACAAACTGGGAGGAGGGTAGAGAGAATAGTGCAACAATGAATGAATGGACCCAAAATCTCTGTAAATGTTTATGAAAATTAATAAAATAAATTATAGAAAAAAAAAGAATACAGTGCTCATTTAACTTGATCTAATTACTAAATACTGTTGATTAAGTGACTGGAGTGACGGAGGTAGGTGCATCAGAAATTATAAGATTGGCACAGGGTAGAGCGGGGTTTAAGGCTGTCATACATAGGGTCGCTAGAAGTCACAGGCGACTCGATGGCACATAACAACAACAACAACACATCATTACATATATGATGGAAAATTTAAGCTGATTTCACAAGGTCATCTGTGTAGAACTATAAAATAACGTGTTCATGAGAGAGTCTTTTTCTCTTTTTTTTTAAAAAAAAATAATTTCGTGATGGATCTTTTGTGACAAGTTAGCCACTAAGTCACTAAGTCTGAGTCACTGCAGAAGGTAGCACATGGTACAAAACTCTTCACGAGGTGCGAGATGGTTCTGTTCTTTAATGTGAAGCAAATAGATGCTCACCGCTCTTCATCCTCACAGGCTTGGCATTCACTCAGCAAGAGGAAGTAAAAAACCAAAATGTTCTCAAAACGGAAACTGTTGCTGTGAATTGCTTTAGTGGCACATGAGAGAGAAAGGAATTCCCTCAGAAAGGTCCTGGATTTGAACGAACAGCTACTGCTCTATTGAACCTGAAGAGAACGAAGAAATGAACAGTGCTGCTCGTACGTAAGACTCGAGGTCAAGAAGACCGGCACCCTTCCCCAGGGCGGTGGTGGTGGGTCGTTACCTGTTACCTGCCATCAGCTTACTTCTGACTCACAGAGACCTCTCGTGCAACCACATAAAACGTTTCTCTGTCCTGTACCGTCTTCAGGATTGTGGGAATATTTGAACCCATTGCTCGGATCACTGTGTATTTTGAATGCTTTCCAACCCAGGGATTCATCTTCCAGGACTGGATGATGTTGTCGTGACCTGTGAGGATCACATAGTGACATTTTGGAAGTTGAGAGCCAAATCTTCCTAGTCTGTTTCACTTTGAAAGCTCTGCTGAAACCTGTCTAACTGGGGAAGTCTGCCTGTATTTGATTTTAGTAGCACAGGGTGGAGCTCTGAGGTCTGAGTGTTAAGGAGCTGCACCACTAACCCGAAGGCGAGAAGTTCAAATCCACTGGCTACTCCATGGGAGAAGGATAGGCAATCTCCTCCTGTACAATTTACTGCCTCTGAAAAACCCACAGGAAGGTCAGCTATGAGTCAGTTTCGACTCAGTGGTACACAGGAACAACAAAAGCAGTAGAATAGAGTTCTGGTGGCATGGTCCACAAGAGCTGCGCTGCTAATTCAAAGGAGGCTCCTCTCTGGTACTCTGAATCTACTGGTTGTCCGTGGGGCAAAGGATGGACAATCTCCTCCTGTATGATTTACAGCCTCAGAAACTGCTTGGACGAGCCAGTTATTAATTTCTTCCAATTCGATGGCAATGATTTGAGTGACAAAGCTTCCAGCACTGAAGCAACATGCAAGTTACAACAGTATGACACACAGAGAAGCTGATGAGGGGGCTGAGAAACGTCCAAAAGATCTGACCAGGAAAATGAAAAGGAAGCCCATGTTTTAGATGAGCCCAATGGAAAAGTTTCTGTCCTCTAGACCTTGTAGGTCAGATATTTGTAAATACTGGCTGAAGGTCACATCGTTTTCTTTTTAAAAAATTTATATTATTGTAAAAGACGTTGTTGTTGTTGTTGTTTTTGTTATGTGCCATCAAGTCGTTTGCGACTCATAGCGACCCTATGTACAAGAGCTCTATACGCTCTTCTATCCTGTGCCAACCTAGCCATCTCAAATGCACTTATTCCGACCTGTCTAGTCACAGAATCGATCCATCTCTTTGAGGGTCTTCTCCTTCGCCGTCCCTCCACTCTGCCAAACATGATGTCCCTCTCCAAGGACCAGTCCTTCCTTGCAACGTGCCCAAAGTATGTCAGATGAAGCTTCAGAATCCTTGACTCCAAGGACCATTTTGGCTTCACCTTCTCCAGGTCAAACCTGTTTATTCTCCTAGCAGTCTATGGCCTATTCAACACTCTTCTCCAACACCACAGCTCAAAGGCATCAATTCTCTTTCTATCAACCCTATTCACTGTCCAACTCTCTGATGCATAGCACGTAATTGTGAAGACTACAGCCCGGATCAGGCACACCTTAGTCTCCAGCCTGATGTCATTGCTCTTCAGTACTCTTGAGAGGTCCCTACAGCCGACTTTGCCAGTGCAATTCATCTCTTGATTTCCTGGCTGCTGTTACAAAGAGTGTTGATTGTGGAGCCAAGCAAACTAAAAGTGTTAACTATCTCAATCCTTTCACCATCCATACTGATGCTGCCAGTTGGCCCCGTGGTGAGAATCTTAAAGACATAAAATATAAAATTTTTCCCTTTAGTCATCTTTAAGTGTACGTATGGTTCAGTGGTGTTAATGACATTCATCATATTGTACAAATATCACTACTATTTATTTCCAAAAACTCTTCATCACCCCAAACAGAAACTCTATACTTACTTACTCCTTATTCTCCTCTAATCCAGCCACCGGCAACCTCTAATATACTTCTTTTCTTCACCATAATTTTTTTAATTTTATTTGAGTGAATGTTTACTACTCCCCATTAGTGTAAATACAGGTTTGTTAGAACACATCCACATCATGTCTTATCTATGGCTGTGTTAGGAGTCATAATGGCATAGAGGTTAGGTGTCTGGCTTCTAACCGAAAGCTAGTCAATTCAAACCCACCCAGTGACTCTGGGAGAAAGACCTGGCAGTCTGATTCCACCAAGATTAGACCCTAGCAAACTAGGGAACAGTTAGTTCTACACTGTCGCATGGGGTCGCTGGGAGCTGGAATAGACTTGATGATGGCCTAGTGACAAGAAGCTGCATTACAGTCCCAAAGGCACATGGTTGGAATCCACCAGCTGCTCTGTGGGAGAAGGATGGGCAATCTCTCATGCAATTAACTGCCTCTGAAAATCCACCAGAATGTCCGCCTATGGGTCGGTTCCAACTTGATGGTACACAACAACAACAGCAATAACTATGAAGGCAGAGGGTTCAAATCCACCAGCTGCTCTGTGAGAGAAAGTTGGGTAATCTCCCATGTGCTTTGCTGCCTCTGAAAACCTGCTAGACGGTCAGCTATGAATTAGTTCTGACTTGACAGTGCTTAACAGTAATAACAATATCAACATGGCAACTGCTTTAGTGACACAAAGGCAGAACTGAATAGTTGTAACAGAAAACATAGGAACCACAATGCTGAAAACATTTAATATAGAGAGAGCTCTGGTGACATAATCTTTACCAAGTTCCATTATTCAACCAAAGACTATGAGACTCCGGTAGTTCTAGTTCATATGTGACTGATTATGGAAAAGATAGACTGACCCTTCCCAGTGATATTCACAACCACAGACCCCAGTGGAGAATCAGCTATGAGTTGGACCCAACTGAAGAGTCGAGAGTGAGTGTGTGATCCCTTACAGAAAAATAAAACAAACAACTTTCTGACTCTGCAGTAGGCAATAAAGAAAATCAACTCATGGTCACGTAGAGGTTTTCAGAAAATAGGACCCTATGCCAAAGTCTCAGAGAGTTTGTCACACACCACCCCAAAACAGTCTCCTCCTTACCCATACAAAGGCCACTTCCTTCCACAGCTGAGAGGGGATTTCTAAGGAGTTTCTCCTGCCCTGATAAGGAAGAAATGACTTTGAAGGCAAAAGGCATGCTGCAGGGATAGCCCAGCTCTCCTTAGGGAGAAAGGAGATTAACTCTACTGGACAGGGCTTCTCGACCATGAATAGGTCTCATGGCTTTTACTGATCATACTTCTCCTAGTTGGATAATTACAAGCCTGCTTTTCCTTCCAAACCTGTATCTATATAATTTACCCAATTCACCTTTATGCACAGCCCATATTACTATTACTGTGTTTTGTATGTGCACACATAAATGTGAGCACGTGTGTTTCTCTGCCATTTATTGCAATTGTCAGCTGCCCCAACTCATAACCCATCACACAATGGGATGTAACATTGTCTGGTCCCGTGCCATCTCCATAATTGGTTATTGATTGGACTATTGTGACCTGCAGGGTTTTCGATGGCTGATTGGGGGGAGTAGATTGCCAGTCAGACATTTATTCTTAGTCTATTTCCGTCTGGAAGCTCCTCTGAAACCTGTATCAGAGCAACACATAAACCCCCACAGATGAACGGGTGCTGCAGCACAGGAAGAGCATGGGCTGCTCATCAAACCTGAGTCTCCTTCACGGAAGGTGAGAGTTCCATGACTGAACCACCGTTATCCTCACCACATAGCAAATCGCTCACTCACGCTTCGCCATTGAGCAGGGATTGACTCAGAGCTGACCCTCAGTTTTCAGAGACTGTAAATAACACGGGAGGAGATTACCCATCTTTCTCACATAGAGCAGTCGATGGATTAAAAGCATTTACCTTTGGCTTGGTAGTGCAACTCTTTAACGACCAGGCTATTAGCACTCCCTTATACCACATACAGATTTGTTTAAAAACCATTGAAATAAAGATATAGAACAATTCTAAGAGTAACTCCTTTATTTTATAGTTTTGAAAAAACTTTTGCAATATTCTTTTTGCTACCCTGAAGTGAAAACAGTTTATATCACATAGACCTGTTATTGTTGTTGTTAGGTGCCACCAAATTGCACCCAGTTCATAGCAATGCTATGAACAGCAGATCTGGATACTGTTCTGTCTTGTACCATCCTTACCATCCCTGACTTCAGCCCATTGCCACAGACACTGTACCAGTCCATTCTATTGAGAATCTTCCTTTCTTTTTCTGATGATCTACCTTTCCAAGGACCTAGCCCTTTCCAAGAAATAATCTCTTCCACATTCTGAAAGTATGTGAAGATCTTCTCCAAAATGCCCAAAGTTTATGAGACAAACCTTCGCCACCCTTGCCGCCAAGAAGCACTCTGGCTGCACTTTCTCCAAGGCATATCTGTTTGCTGTTTTGGCAGTCCATGAGATATTAAGTACTGTTTTCCAACATCGCAATTCAAAGGCATCAATTCTTCTCTGTCATCCTTTTCTATTGCCCAGTTCTCAGAAGCTCACCAGGTCATTGGAAAGACCATAATTGAAATCAGGCACACTTTAGTCTTTAAACAGACACCACTGCTCTCCAGGCCTTGGAGAAGTCCCTGATAGCAGACTTTCCCAATGCAATGCATCTTCTGATCTCCTGAATGCCAGTATCTGGGTATTGATTGTGGATCCAAATAAGAGGAAAATATTAACAATTTCAATCTTTTCCCATCTGTCATGATGTTGCCTATTGGCTCAGTGGTAAAGATTTTTGTTTCATTGATGTTGAGGTAATCCATGTTAAAGCCTGTAGTTTTTTTATCTTTTGTAGTAAGCACTTCAAGTCCTCCTTACTTCCAGCAAGCAATCTTGCATTATCCACATAATACAAGTTGTTAATAAGTCTTCTTCCCATCCTGATGCCACATTCATCTTCATAAAGTCCAGCTTCTCTGATGATTTTCACAACATACAATTTGAATAAGTATTGTATGGAGAAAGGATACATCCCTGATGCACATTTTCTTAGTCTTAAATCTTTCAGTGTTCACTTGTTCTGTTTGGACAATAGCCACTTGGTTTAGGTATAGACACTGTGTAAGCATAATTAAGCGTTTTGAGTGCATTTAAAAATAAGCATACATGAAGAACAATCTCACTACTGTAAAGAAGAGAATGTAGTTAATCCTTTGAACCAAAGTTTCCTGCACGCGATAGGGTGAGACTGAGACACAGTAGTCCAGACAGCATCCAGTAAGCGTGGCAGAGATTGGTGCAAGACACAGAGCTGAGCAGGATCTGTTGCCTTGGTTCAGGCTCACTGGCAGATTAGGGGAGAGGGGAGGGATGCACCATTAGCTGAACTATAAGAGCTTTATAATATTGCCCATGCAGAGAACCCAAGGCCAAGAAGTGATGGATCAGGAGGGAGACCAGCTCAAGAATATGCCTGTGAAGTTGTCCAGACTGAAGAATTGCATCCTGAGTGTTTCCAGCCCAAATTATAGCCGTTTACTTCCCTAATGAACCCATAAAAAAATAGACACACATAAATCATGACATTTGTTTACATTTAAAAATATTTTTATCATTCATATACATTGTGTTTCATGCACATAATAAACATATTTTATACAATATAATAACATCTAATATTACTGACAAAATTTCACTGCTGTCAAGTGGAACTGTAGCTGGCAGTCTATTGAATTTCTGAAGTGATAAATTGTGCAAGTTCATCTTTCTCTCTCGAAGCAGCCAATGGATTCAAACTACCCGATACACATCACTTTTGTATTAAGAGATCAACTCCCTATGGACTAAGCCACCAGAGCTCCCCAATACAAAGTACAGTGGGTAGAGATTTTGTTTTTTACAATAAAATATCTTCAAAACTTAAATGCTTGGGGCACACTGCACTAGAGGACTATGGGAGGGTAATATAAATGCCAATGTGGGGAGCTGTGATGATTTAAGGTAGTGGAGGCTTGAAGGAGGGCTGATGACACTGAGGGAAGACTTGAGTACACTGAGTACCATTTGCCATGTGCAGAGTCTTACATGCACAGTAGTTCCCTGAAAGCTCATAGTCATCAGGGAAAAGGACATCTCTGTGCTCAGCTTAGTGATGGTGCTGTTGAAGCACTAAGAGGTCGTGTGACTTCCCCAACAAGCATCTAAAAGAGTGAGAACTCCAGCAACAATAGCAAAGTTCGGCAAGACAGCAAACAACTAAATTCTGGTGAAGTTGTGGAGAAATTGGAACCCTTATCTACTGTTGGTGGGAATGTTAAATGGTGCAGCCTCTGTGGAAGACAGTATGGAGCTTTCTCAAAAAGTGGGAAATAGAAATACCATTTGACCCAGCAATTCCACTACTAGGAATAATACCCTAAAGAAACCAGAGCCATGACTCAAAAAAATGTATGCACATCCGTGTTTGTTGTTGTTGCTGTTGTTATGTGCCATCAGGTTGCCTACTACTCATAGAGACCCTATGGACAAGAGCCTTAAACCCTGCACTTCCCTGTGCCAGCCTCAGTCTCTGACACATCTACCCCCAGTCACTGTATCAATCCATTACATCGGAGATCTTCCTCTCTTGTGCTGTCCCTTCACCCTCCCGAGTTTGATGTCCCTCTCGAAGGACTGGTCAGTCCCTCCTTACAACATGTCCAAAGTATGTCAGATGAAGTTTCCAAATCCTTGCCTCCAAGGAGCAGCCTGGCTTCACCCTCTTCAGGACATACGTGTATGTTCTCCTAACAGTCCAGGGTATATTCAATACTCTTCTCCAGCACCACAGCTCAAAGGCATCGTTTCTCTTTCTATCATCCCTAGTCATTGTCCAGCTTTCTGATGCATAGCAAGTACTTGCAAAGACAATGGCCTGTATCAGGCACACCTTAGTCTTCAGACTGACATCATTGCTCTTCAGTACTTTGGAGAGGTCTCTGACAGGAGACTTTCCCAATGCACCCATGTTTATTGCTGCATTATTCACTATAGGAAAGAGATGGAAACAATCTAAGTGCCCATCAACAAATAAATGAATAGGGGAAAACTATGGTACATTCACACAATGGACTATTACACAGCATTGAAAAACAATGAACTGGTAAGACATTACACAATATGGGGGAGAATGGAGAATGTTATTCTGAGTGAAATTTTTCAGTCACAGGAGGACAAATACTGCATAACACTGCTGTTATAAAATAGGACAGACATGGGGAGGGAGATTTGGGGAGAGAACGGGAAAAGAGTGGATAGATAATGAACACAGCATTAGATCAGATGAGGGGAAGAATTGTCTGAATCTATGATTAGGCACTATAGGTATTACAACAATCTGGAACAAGGAATGCAATGTGAGGAGGACTGCGAGAGGAAATGGGGAAGGAAATGTTCGACAATGAAAAAATTAAAATAAAACTTTTTTTATGTTAAAAAAGAAATGACATATAAGAGGAACATTGACCATCGTGGTCTTTCATGGCCCTCTCCAGAGTTGGGGGAGGTGAGTCATGGGTGGGAGCACCTCTTGCTTGGACAGTACTTTCTTAGAAGAAGAACCAAGTGACAGAGAGTCTTCTTTAGAAATGAGATTTTCTATGTGTGATTAGGAAAAGGTAAAAGTCTGTGTGGTTTCAAAAACTGTAAGTTGTTGGAGTATGACAAGAAATTGGTTTGAAAATTTTCATGCACAAAATCTTGGGCCCATTTGGTAGAGAAATGAACAAAAGAAAAACGTGCAGATGGCCCTGGGTGTGCCCCCACCAGCTCCAGCAGTACTGTGCACTCAGCCTCTCAGGCCTGACAGCAAAATCTGACATCATTCTTCCTCTGTGGGGATGGGGCTGAAGGGAAGACGGCAATGGGGTATGCCGGTGAAAATAGACAAGGGGGAGGACTTTTCAGGAAGACCATCCAGAGGGGTTGCCTCTCTCAGGAGTTTGTCTCCAGGGTCTTCTGGATCCTCACACACGGGGAGAGCCCTTCTATCTGTGGACTTCATGAGGAACTGCCTATCTCCCCAACAAGGTAAGGAGAAAACCCAGCTGATGTCAGACCTTTCTTCTTTTAAATGCTTCTGGGGGGACTTGAATCTCCAAACTTTTGGTTACCAATAGAGCATGGTGACATCTGCATCACCTAGGGATTTTGCAGAGATCAGCCCCTGTTACAGCTCTGAGGAAGAGGGACAGAGAAAATGATGAAATCAACAGGCCCAAGTTCAGGTCTATTCTTATTTGTAAAAAACTCACTTACTGGATTGATGTTCTCTCAAACCAGGGTTACCAACGGGACTGGAGTTTATTTTCAGATTTAATATTTCTTAGGGGTGATTTCCATTTCATGGTAAAATGGTCTCTCACCTAACACTGGGAAAGAAAGAGCAATCTTATTGCTAGGTGACCATTTCCATGCCTGTTGGAGCTCAAAGCTGACTTCTGGTAAGATAACTTAGAATCTCAGTCCTAAGGGAACTGCTTAACCCAGAGTGGGGTGGAGAATGGACAAAGTCCACTTTAAACCCCCAGAACTTGTTTTTAGGTGCCGCTGACTCAACAGTAACTCATAGTGACCCTAAGAACAGCAAATCAGCACCCTGAGCCCTCCTCGTGATCTACATCATGTTCGTTATAGCCACCTTGTCAATTCTTTGTGTTCAAGGTCTTCCTCTCTTTCTCTGACCCTTTCATTTCCCCAACATGCTATCTCTTTCCAAGGACCGAGCCCCACTAACAACATGTTCAAAACATGTGAGAAGTTTCACCATCCTTGACGCTAAAGAGCACGCTGATTACACTTCCTCGAAAAGAGCAAACAGATTTGATTGTTCTGTCGGCAGTCCTTGCATTCACTAACACCATAATTCAAATACAGCGACTCTTGTTTGGTCTTACTTATTCACTGACTCTCTTTCAGATGCCGACAAAGCAACTGAAAATACCAAGGTTTGGATCAGGCATTACTGTAGTTAAACTGATATTCTTCTCTGAAGAAGTCCTTGACAGTGCAAGGAATAAATCCTAACAGGGAAATTTAAAGGCATGGGAATTGCAGCACAGCATGACTTCCTCTTATCAATACTTAGGGAGAGAAGCCAGATCAGATTTGTGGAAAATGTGAATGTAGAGACAAATGAAATGGATTGAATTTCTTTTTCTTTTTGTTGTGATTTTAACAAATGTTAACAGAAAAGTTGGATTTTCATTCATTCATCGTTGCACGTTTTCTTTCCTACCCACACCAGTTCATTTTTTAAATAAAAAAACGTCATTCATTATTGCATAATTTCTTCCCCTTTTCGAGCAGTTCACTTTGCTGTGCACTGGAACAGATAAAGAACTGTTTAAAAGGAATATATGATTAGGCATTATCCGTGTGACAACAGTACAGAATAAGAGGTGACTGAATTTTAAAAATTCTGGTAGAATATATGCAACAAGACACTCATCAGTTCAATAATTTTGACATGTATTCCGTGACTTGGAGTACATTCTTCAAGTTGTACGACCATTCTCACAATCCTTTTCCAAATTCTCCCACCACCGTTGACATAAATGCAAGGCTACCTAAGCAGAAGCTCTTTCCTCCTTTCTTCCTGACTTTGGTAGCCACTAATAATTTTTTGTTTCTATACATCTTCTAATTTCATGTGCGTGTGAGATCATCCAGTATTTGTCCTAGTAAGATTGACTGAGTTCACTTAGAATGCCGTTTCCAGGCTTACCCACCTTGTGACGCTCACCAGGATCCCATTACTCTGATTGAGTGGTAGTCCCTGTGTGCGTCTAGTGTATTTTGTTTACCTACTGCTGATGGGCAATTCACTTGTTGATGGACAGTTAGGTTGGTTCCATCTCTTGGTTGCTGTGAGAAATGCTGCAGAGAACATTGGTATACAGGTTTCTGTATCTATTCTTGCCTTCCTTCTGAGTTCCCAGTATTGGAGTTGCTGGGTGATTTATTTTCTATGTCAACTTTTTTCTGATTACAAAGTCACTTTAAGAGGGAGGATACAGCAGCACTACAACACTGTATGTGTTGAAGAAGATCTGAAAACTTAGAAAAATAAATCAAAGTAAATGAAAATCATCCCTAACTTTCTTTTCTATCATCCCTAACTTTATTTTTAAGTAAAAAGAATAGCTTAAATTAATCACTAATCAGTTTTGACAGCATTGGGAAAAGTGGTTTTTAAAGTTTCTTGAGGACACTGAGTGTTTCTTTCATATTCTCATTTACTTTCCATTTCCTTGCTAAGTGTTTTATTAGTTATAGAAAGAAAAGCTTTATTTCAGACTTGACTAAGATGATTTTAAAATAGTGAGGCCTTGTTATATGGACCCTAATCCAATGTTGCTTGCATAACCAGGAAGAGAAAAGCCCATGGAAGAAAGCAGAACATTTTAATAGTCATTGCTCATCTAAGTAATTTATTAGCCAATAGCAGGACATTTCCCTTTTCTGAGCCTCAGTTTCCCCTTCTATGAAAATTAAGGGTGAGATACATCTGTAGCTTTCAACTGAGGGAACCTAGTTGAAGCACCCAGATGAGCTTCTAAAAATATTCATCTGGGGTCCCAATTTTGTGGGATTCTGGTTCAGTGAACCTCTACTGGTTGTAAGATTGAGGGGAAAGGGGGTCTTTGGTACTTTCAAGTATTTCCCAGGCAATTAAGTGCTTGTACCCAGTCAACCCAACTCATTCAGGCTAGTTGTTAGTGTGCTCAAGTGGCCTAGTGGTAAGAATTTGCACTCCACTCCCAAAGGCACGTGTTTCGAATCTACCAGCTGCTCTGTGGCAGGATGGCCAATCTTCTCCTGTGGATTTACTGCCTCTGAAAACCCACTGGAGGGTCAGCTAATGGTCGATTCCAACTCAATGGCACACAACAATAACAGTCCAATTGTTAGATTTTTAGAAAATGAAAAATTAAAATATATAAACAAACAAACAAAACTCTAGACCTTCACCTTTTAATCTGTTCAAATAAAAGCAACCCCATGATCATCAGAGCAGAACCGTGCTGTGTAGGTCTCCAGTGGTCGATTTTTTAGATGTAGATCACCAGGCCTTTCTTCCAAGGCACTTCTGGGTAAACTCCAACCTCTGGCCATTCCAGGACAAACCCATTTGTTCTCCTGGCAATCCACAATATGTTTAACAATCTTATCCAGAACCACAACTCAAAGGCATTGATCCTTCTTCTATCATCCTTAGTTATTGTTCAGCTCTCTGATTCATAGCAAATAATTGCAAAGACCATGGCCTGGATCAGGTGCACCTTAGTCTCCAGACTGACATCATTGCTCTTCAGTACTCTTGAGAGGCCTCTGACAGCAGACTTTGCTAATGCAATTTGCCTTTTGATTTCTTGCCTGCTGGTGCCATGTGTGCTGTCAAGTTGGAACCAACCCCATAGTTGACCCTCTCGCTGGTTTTTAGAGGGAGTAAACCACATGAGAAGAGATTGCCCATCTGTTGGGAGATACTACAAATTGGAGTTGTTTCTTTGCTGTGCTGATGCGGTTGTTAAACTTTCCCCAGCATGCCTTTCTCTATTCTCAGTTTGTGACGTAGCGATCCAGGCTCCACTTCATAGACTTTCTATCTGAGCATGAGGCTCCCGTGCTTTTGCTCATGAGATGCCAGCACCTCCTGGGATAGCTGGCTTTGCAGCTTTTCTGCGGCTCCTTCTCTACACATTTCTTTTAAAGGACAGACATGTTTGCTCGGCTCTCCCCTGGCACTGAAGAAGCAGGTGTGTTTGTGCAGGTCTTTAAGGCATCTTTAGAGTAAATAGGCTTGATAAAATCTTTTCTTTTCTCTTTTCTTCATTCTTCTGCTACTCCTATTGATCTAGTGCTTTCCACAGGTACTGCGTATGCTGGCTGTGTTTGTACATTTCTGCAAATAGATAATCATGAAGGACTATTGTACAGGAATAGGCTCTATTATGATGAACTGTAACCAAAGGGGTGACCAGTTACTTCCTCTCCTTTGAGATTTAGCTGTTTTGAAGATTTTCCCTCAAATCCCTTTCCATAACTTGGCATTGTTCCATGTGTAGCCTTATTTGTAATGCACACCAGCTATCATGGTAAGAGCCATTATTAAATACTGCAGGAGGAATCAATTGTCTCCTTGACCCTTTACAGAGTTCAAGCTTGTCTCAAGTTGGGCACTCTTCAGTTTCAGGTTTTTTGGGTTTTGTTTTTTTTTTTAATTAAAGGAATGTAGTGGATATGAATGAATTTGTGCATAGCAATGAATTGCTCTTATATGGCCTTCTTAGCCATAATCTTTTAACTCCCACCAAATGATGGGTGGTGGTGGTGGTGGTGGTTGTTGTTGTTATGTGCCATTGAGTCACTTGCAACTTACAGCAACCCCATGTACAGCAGCTTGGAACCCTGCTCTATCTTGAGCCAATTCATTATCTCCGACACACATACCTCCATTACCCCAGTCAATGAGTCAGTCCATCTCATCCAGGGGCTTCTTCTCTTGCACTGATCATCCAACCTTCCAAGACCTTCTCCAAGTACTGGTCCTTTTTGGCTACATGCCCAAGTTTATGAGATGTTGTTGTTGTTGTTATGTGCAATTGAGTCATTTGCGACTCATAGCAACCCTATGTACAACAGCCCTAAACCGTGCTCTATCCTGTGCTAATCTCATTGCCTCTGACACACCCATCCCAATTACCCCAGTCACCAAATCAATCCACCTCATAGAGGGTCTTCCCCTCCTGTGCTGTCCCTCTACTCTACCCAGCATGATGTCTCTCTCTAAAGACCTGTCTCTCCTTATAATATGTCCAAAGTATGTCAGAC
>NW_006399801.1:8009188-8017475 GCF_000299155.1 Elephantulus edwardii
GTACTGAAGAGCAATGGTGTCACTCTGGAGACTAAGGTACACCTGATGTAGGCCATGATCTTTGCAATTACTTGCTATGCTTCAGAGAGCTGGACAATGACTAGAATAGAGAATAGATTAGAATTGGGAATAGACTGTTGTTGTTGTTGTTGTTAGAGAATAGACTAGAATAGAAAAAGAATTGATGCCTTTGAGCTGTGGTGCTGGAGAAGAGTATTGAATATACCATGGACTGTTAAGAAAACAAATAGGCTCATCTTGGAGAGGATGAGACCAGGCTGCTCCTTGAAGTCAAGGATTCTGAAGCTTCAACTGACATACTGTGGATATGTTGCAAGGAGGGACCAGTTCTTGCAGAAGGACATCATGCTTGGGAGGGTGGAGGGACAACTCAGGAGGGGAAGGCCCTCTATGAGGTGGATTGATTCAGTGACTGGGGTAGTAGGGGTAGGTGTGTTGGAGACAGTGAGATTAGCACAGGATAGAGCAGGGTTTAAGGCTGTTGTTAGGGTCACTATGAGTCTCAGGAGACTCGATGGCACATAACAACAACAACAACAAATTTTACAGGAGGAGATTGCCTATCTTTCTCCCTTGGAGTTGCTAATGGCCTCGAACCACCTAAAGAGCATAAAATGAGACCGCAAGATAGCATAAATATGAATGGTCTTTGCATAGAATCCCCTTAAAAATATTAGGCAAAATAATTCTATTCTCATACCTTTCATAATTAGTTGAACCTAAGAAGCATGTGTTTGTTATTTTATTTTTTTCCAGAGTTTTTTTCTTCTTCTTCTTCTTTTCTTCTTTTTTTCTCCTTTTTCCTTTTTTTAAATTTTTTTTTTTATTTTTGTGTGAGTATACCATCAAATCAGATCTGACTGGTACAGGAGAAGATTGGCCCTCCTTTTCCCAGCAGAGCATCTGGTGGATTCGAACCGTGTGCCTCTGGGATTGTAGTTACAGCTCCTTGCCACTAGGCTACCAGAGCTCCCCATTTGTTATTTTATTTATGACTATTTGGTTTCACTAGAGAAAACAAGAGAAACATGGAAGTGAGATAAGACTATATATAGAAGTTATTAGCTTGTGAAACTCTTTTAGCTACAGGTACCAAGTCAAGAGGATTGAAGGACCAAATACACATAAACGTGCACATTGTTGTTGTTAGGTGCTGTTGACTCAAGTATGACTCATAAAAATACTGTGAACCGCAGATGTGAGCCCTGTCCTATCCTGGGCCATGCTCAAAATTCCTGACAAGCTTGAGCCCAAAATATATGTGACTTCTCCAATATTCATGGGGTCTTAAATCACTTATTGGTGCTAGTATTTCCAACCTCACTATAAAGATCAAAACAGAAATCCAGAGAGCACTCGCCCAAGGTCCCACAGTTAATAAGTACCAGAGCTGGGGCACAAGTTCAGGCCTGTCCCACTTCAACTGATGTGCTTCCTCGTTCTCTAAATTGGGTCCCTTTAGTGCCCATGGAAGTCTTCTGCACCAGAGATGTCAGGTACATATTCTGTTGTTGAGTAAACTTGAACTTATTCGGAGGACATGCTTTGCAAGGTTAAAAAAAAACAACCAACCAAACATGGATATAAATGCCTGAGCTTCAGGTCAACCACTAGAATAACTTGGGACCTCACAACAGGCCAAGTGCCTGACCATTCTAGACCCCAGGCTTCAATGGAGCCATTGACACTGTAGTATGTTGTGGTTTTGGTCTTTAAGGTGCGATCTATATTGTAAAATGAAGATAGACATGCTTTAGAAGTCACCTGAATGGATCAAAGACCGATGGGGGATTTGCTAGTAGTGTGAGTTCCCAGCAGTAAAAAGAAGTATTACAGAGAAAGCGTCTTTTCCCTGTGCATAATATTAATCTTTAGATTCTTTTTTTAAAAATAGTTCTTGTCTTTTCCTTTCCTTAAGGAATTACTTCCACGGGCATTTTACCTCGTCTCCTCAGGGAACTTCATTCACCAGTCACCACTCCTCCACACTCTCCTCTTCTCTTTGGGGCCCAGTGCTGGCCCTTCTGCACTTGGCAGTCTTCTGTGAGCCCCTCTTCACACCCTGGCTTTTCCTCCACACGTCTTCTGTTTTCTAATGCCACTATCCACCTGGGCTTGCTCCTGAACTTGAACACCAGAAGGCACCAGCGGTGACCAGCAACAATGAGGTCTAAGAAAACAGGTCATTTGAGCCGGGAACAACGTCAGTGAAACCATCTTAGTATTTGATTGGCCTTTTGTTAAGAGAATAGTGACTCTTTAAGCTGGTCTGAGAGAGACACTGGTCTCTTTTTCTAGAGTGGACAGAGTTGAGATGGCACAGACTGAAAGGGCAGTGTTGATAGCTGAAACTGGGTGTACCACAGGCCTGGGATTGTTGGGCAGCCTAAGAGGCGTCTCGTGCTAGTGAGCTGGGCCCCTGCCGAGTGTCCAGCAGCCTCACGAAAGGCGAGCAAGTGACTCCCAATGGAAAGACAGATGGACCTATTTGGTGGTGATGGCCGGCTGGGAGAAGCTCCCAGAGAGCGAGTGGAAATCCAGTCAGGCAGAAGTCAAGATCCAGGGGCAGCTGGGAAGTGACTGAGTAAGATGCACCAGAGGAGCCCTGAAAGAGCTCTCAAATGCAGCACAGGACGTGGCTGTGAGCACGTCAAACCGGTGAGCGGCCCTTAGACCTGGTACCTTGTATCTAAGCTTGGTTGTATTTTAGGAGAGTCGTATTTTGAGGATTGAGTGTTTGCAAATCACAGAAAGCTTTTAAAATAATAAGATGTGAGCTGAAGGGATGAAGAATGAGGAAGGGGTTAAAATTAAGAAAGAAAGGATGAGGGCATTTATGCTTCTTCATGAGCAGATTGGGTGATTAAGATTTATTATCAGCTTCTGTTAAATGACTCTGATCTTTCTCTCTCTCTCTCTCTGTGTGTGTGTGTGTGTGTGTGTGTGTGTGTGTGTGTGTACAGATGTATCTCCAATGGAGAAAGGAAATTTCTTTATGACACACGCAAACACACATGACCTAGTGATAAGAAGCTGTGTTGCCAGTCCAAAGGCATGTGGTTCAAATCCACCAGCTGCTTGTTGGAGAAAGATGGGCAATGTCTTCCCATGTGATTTACAGCCTCTAAAAACGTATTGGAAGATTTTAGCTGTAAGTCAGTTCTGACAGGATGGTCCATAACTACAACGCATGTGTGTGTGTGTGTGTGTGTGTGTGTGTGTAAATAGATGTGGAGAAGAGAGGGAGCAAGAAGGAGAGGCAGGCAAGCACAAAAAAATTAACAGACTTAAGAAGTATAACAGTAAAAAAAAAGAAAAAAAAAAAAGAAGTATAACAGTAAAACATCATATTCCTCTATTTACCTTACTGTGGTAAGAAGGGATGGTGTCTTTGTCTTTTTATCATTGTATCCATAAAAAAGGATAATAATTTTGAGCTACACAGATTTTCCCTTACAGACCCTAATGGCAAGGTCAGCTCCCTAGTGAGAGGTGAAGTCCCACGGGCTCTAGCAGTGCAGGTCACTCGCAGAGGTGCTGCAGGGACGTCACTGGTTCTGCATTAAGGAATTCCAAGCCCACAGACCTTGGAGTCTAATTTCCAAGGCCTATGAGCTCATCACCCAATAAGTGGACGATGCTCTCATTTATGTTCCAATTGAAAGACGATCTCTTCCTCCAGATAGTAAGTGCAATCAGGTATAAACGCAAAGGGATTTCATCAACACTTACAGTGTTATAAAACCCAAGGCCATAAACACAAGAATTATGTTGGAGAGTGTCTCTGCTGGTAAACAGTGTCTCTGTTTCCTGTGATGATAAATCCACTCCATCATCAAGTATCACACATCACACATCACTTGTCCATCATTTATTCATCCTCATTTGTAAAGGATTAGCGAGATAACATGTTGATATAGTTGTTTGTTGATTGCCTTTTAGAAGATTTGTGACACGTGTTAGAGCAGACCTACTCCAGAGAGTTTTCTTGGCCACACATTTAATGGAAGCAGATCAGCAAGCCCTTTCTTCTACAATACTACTGGGCAGACTTGAACTACCAACATTAGATTATCAGTTAAGTGTCATATAGGGACCTGAGATAAAGTGAGATAGTGATTAAGACTGTGGTTTCTAGAGACAGTGTTTGGATTCAAACCTCAGCTCTGTCCCTTACTGACAGATTATTTAGACTTTTTATGCCTCAGTTTCTTCATTTGTAAAATGGGAGTAAGTTAATCCTACTACATAGGCGAGTTGTGGAGATAAAAGTTAAGACAGGTAAGCTGCATATAGCAGTGCCCAGCGTTGTTTTGTTATGTATTGTTGAGTTGGAACTCACCCATAGCTGACCCTCCAGTGATTTTTCAGAGACAGTTAATTGCACTAGAGTAGACTGTTCTTTTCTCCCACAGAGCAGCTGGTGGATTCAAACAGCATGCCTTTGTGTTGGCAGCACAGTTCCTTACCATTAGGCCACCAGAGTTCCCTCGCATATGGTAAGCACTCAGATTTATCAGTTACTACTGGCTGGTCAAGCTTGACATCACTAAACATCAGCGTAATTTAGAGCCGATAGATAGACATGGATAATGGGAGTCATGATTAAGTAAAAGTGTAAGCACCTTGCCAGTGAGACAACAAAGAGCTGTCTTTCCAGAATTAATGATCTGGGTTAATTTGTAAGAATTCTAATTTTATGAGGGAAAAATTCTGAGAAGTGAATTCTATAATATGAAGAGATGGATATACCCATTTTTATCCTTAGAGAGAAACAGGAACGTCTATTCTTCTGTGTATTCTTGCTAAATGTGAATTTATCTCCTAAAACTGTACTTGTCAGTTATCAAAATAAAGGGTAAGGAGTGGTAGAGAATAGGAAGTAAAGTATCAGAAACTAGGTTGATGATGGCCTACGATCCTCCTTCTCTAAAGACTCACTTCCTGTGATCTCTGGAAATTGAGCAGGAAGGTAAAATAATTCAAAGTCTTGTCTTTCATTTCAGTTAAATAAAAAAAAGGCATCACTTTGTATTAAGAAAGTTACTTCCACCACAAACAGTAGAAGGTATTCCGTTGTGCTTTCATTACTCAGAATCATTTCATGTGAATAGAATGCTAGGAATTTCCAAAAAGGCCATGATTTCAGGAGACCTGCCATATCATCTGGAGCCATGTGGCTTAGTTTGTAGGGAGTCACACGGCTGATCCTTCTTGCAGCACCTCTCTGGCGAGGAGTTTACACAATATTGTCCACACAAACACAATGGGTAGTGGTCTTTTTGTGCTTTTTCTCACGGAATATTGTAGGGAAAAGCAAAACAGATATACGATGCATTTATTCTTTTTAATTATTGCACTGAGGTATAATTAAAATATACAGACATTAGCTGTCTAGTTCAACAATCCCGGAGAAATATTTATAAGTTGGTAACCACCATTCAAAACAAGACATGGAGAATTTTGATCATACTAGAATGTACCCTGGAGTCTTGTCCAGCTAACAGCTTTGCCCACAATCACTTCCTGTCAAATATAAATGTGTTGTGTTGTTATTGTTGTTGTTAAGTGTCATCAAGTCGTAGGCAACTCATAGTGACCCTATGAACAAAAGACCTGGACACCTGTATTGAAGTGGATGCCACTCCTGCTTCCAACTTGTTTTAATCGGGGAGCTCCACCAAACACTGTCTACCATGGGTAACTATTATCACATTTGACACATCAGTGTCACAGTGTTAAGCTTCTCAAAAACCATGAGTTACCTCTGTATGGCAAATGGATACACCAGGGTTATAAGACTATATATATTATACATATATTATATATATATAATATATAATGTTGTTGTTGTTGTTGTTGTTCTTATGTGCCATTGAGTCGCTTGCAACTCATAGTGACTCTATGTACAAAAGCCCTAAACTCTGCTCTGTCCTGTGCCAACTGTACCGTCTCCAACACTCCCATCCCGATTACCCCAGTCACTGCATCAATCCACCTCATAGAGGGCCTTCCCCTCCTGCACTGTCCCTTCACCCTCCCAAGCATGATGTCCCTCTCCAAGGACCAGTCTCTCCTTACAACATGACAAAAGTATGTCAGATGAAGCCTCAGAATCCTTGCCTCCAGGGAGCCTCCCAGTTTCACCCTCTCCAGGTTGAATCTGTTTGTTTTCCTAGCAGTCCATGGTACCCTCAATACTCTTCTCCAGCACCACAGCTCAAAGGCATCAATTCTCCTTCTATCCTCCTTAGTCATTGTCCAACTCTCTGATGCATAACAAGTGACCATAGCCTGTATCAGGTGCACCTTAGTCTCCAGAGAGACACCATTGCTCTTCAGTACTTTAGAGAGGTCCCTAGCAGCAGACTTTCCCATCACAGTACGTCTTTTAATTTCTTGGCTGCTGATGCCAAGAGTGTTGGTTGTGGAGCCAAGCAGACTAAAGCTGTGAACAATCTTAATCTCTTCACCATCCATCCTGATGCTGCCAATTGGTCCAGTGGTGAGAATCTTTGTCTTCTTGACATTGAGCCTCAGTCCATACTGAAGGCTGCAGTCCTTGACCCTCTGCAGCAAGAGCTTCAGATCCTCCTCTGTTTTAGCAAGCAGGGTTGTGTCATCTGCATAATGCAGATTGTTGATAGATCTTCCACCAATCCTGATGCCAGACAGTCAAATACCTTTGCATAGTCAGTAAAGCATAAACAGACATTCTTCTGGTATTCTCGGCTCTCAGCCAAGATCCATCAGACATTAGCATTGAGATCCCTGGTATCACAGCATCTTCTAAACTCAGCTTGAACCTCTGGCAGTTCTCTATCAGTGTATTGTCTTAGCTGTTTTTAGATGATCTTCAGCACGTGATGTTAATGATACTGTTTGATGCTTTCTGAATTCTGTTGGATCACCTTTCTTGGAAATGAAAACAAATATGGATCTCTTCCAGTCAGCCAGCCAGCCAAGTAGCTGCCCTTCAAATTTCCTGGCATAGACTGGTGAGCACATCCAGAGCTGCCGCTCTCATTTGAAATTTATCAATAGGATAATCCTATTGAATTCTGGGGCCTTATTTTTTGCCAATGCCTTCAATGCAACTTGAATTTCTTCCTTCTATATCATGGACTCTTGTTCATACAGTACTTTCTGAAATTTCTCAGTGTCAACCAATTCTTTTTGTTACAGTGACTCTGTGCATTTCTTCCATCTTTTTTTGATGCTTCTTGGATCATTCAAGATTTTTGTCCATAGCATCTCTCAGTATTGCAACTTCAGGTTTAAATTTGTTTTTCAGTTCCTTCAACTTGAGAAATGTCAAGCAAATTCTTCCCTTTCTTTCCTCTGACTCCAGGTATTTACACATCTGACTGTAGTTCTTTTCACATTCTGTTATGAACTTAACTTATATATTGTTGTTGCTGGTAGATATCATCGAGTACAGCTCATAGTGACCCTGTGAACAATAGATCTGAATCGTGTCCTATCTTGTGCCAACCTCACAATCTCTTGACACACTCAAGCTGATTCCTGCAGTCACTGGTCAGTCCATTTGGTTGAAGGTCTTCCTCTGTTTCTCTGACCCTCCATCTTTCCAAGCATGATGTCCTTCTCCAAGGAATAGCCTTTCCTAGCAACATGCCTAAACCATGAGAGACAAAGCTTCTCCATCCTTGCCTCCAAGGAGCACTCTTCTGCATCTTCTACAAGACTTCAGTACTCTCCTCCACCACCACAACTCAAAGGCATCAATTTTTCTTCTGTTCACCTCTCAGCAGCATAACAAGTAATCGAAATGACCAATATGTAGACTTATATAGAGAGCTCTGTATAAAGCATAGTTTTCTCTTTACTTGAGTTGGTCTTAAGGGACTCAAACTATATATGCACTTTTTTGGTTTGGCTTCTTTTATTTAATATATATAGACTTTTGACATCCACCCCATTGTTGAGTGTTACAGTAATTCATTATTTTATGTAAGTGAGGAGTGCTTCATTGTGTGAGTATAGAGCATATTGGATAACAATTATCATAAATAATTTCCTTTATTTGTTGAATATTTTGACATTTTTGTCAAAACTCATTTGACTGTGTATGTGAATTGATTCTGAGTATTCAATTCTATTTGTGTGTGTGTAGGGGGTAATGAGAGTAGGTGTGTCAGAGACTGTAAGACTGACAGAGGATAGAACAGAGTTGTACATAGGGTATCTATGAGTCGCAGGCAACTTGATGGCTCTCTCTCTCTCTCTCTCTCTCTCTCTCTCT
>NW_006399801.1:8017575-8046269 GCF_000299155.1 Elephantulus edwardii
CAGTACACCACCATTTTAACCATTTTAACCACTATAACTTTATAACTAGAACCAGCTAGCATCAAGCTGCTTCCAAATCATGGCAACTCCATATGATGGTGGTGGTACTAGTAGTTTTGGTGGGAAAGATTCATACAGAGAAAAGTTCATAAACCATTCCTTGCAACTGCAAATTTTCAAAACGCCTGGTTAAGCTTCTACATAACACACAGTCTAGAATTGGAACCCAAGCTTTGCAATCATATATAACTCACAGCCTTGTGTGTTATTGTTATTGTTGTTATTGTTATGTGCCATTGAATTGGAAATCAATGCATAAAGCTGACCCTCTTTTCAGAAGCTGTAAATCACATGAGAGGAGACTGCTCATCTTTCCTCTTGGAGGAGTTGGTGAATTCAAACTAGTGTTTTTGAGTTGGCATAGCAATTCCTTATCACTACTCCATCAGAGCTCCCTATATATCCCCTATAAAGCCTTGTCTATATACCATTCAAATGGCAGTCACTGGACATATATTTCTCTTTCATTGTCGATGAAGCTTTATATAACAGACCGTATCTCAATCCAAGTCAATACAAATGTCTACAGGTACAATATGACATTCTTTAAGTTGTGTGGCCATCCTCACCTTCCTTTGCTGAATTGTTCCTCCTCCACTAGCATAAACACACTGCCCCCTCAGTTTCCTCTTTAGTCCTTCAAGTTGCTGCTATTAATTTTATTCTATATAGATAGTTCTTAAAAGAGCAAAATGTTCAAGGCAGACATTCTTTATTACTGAAGTTAAACTACTCTGGTCTTAAGAAGACCTCAGGGAATAATTTTTGTTTGACTTATTTTCTCAGGAAAATAGTTTCTGAAGTTCATCCAGCCTTCATAGATCCAAATCCTTTTAGATTCTTGATACCTAGTACTGCAGCTTTCTATTCCCTTATGGCAGTGTAATTCCTACACTGTAGGAATTTCTAATCTGTATACAACAGATACTTGTGAACTGCCCTCTAAGAGTCACTTGGTAAACCATATCTTCAGTTTGGTCATGAACCAAGGAGGAGAAAACAGAACCCACCCAACAGCTCCACAGGAAAAAGACCTGATATGGATTGAAGCTCAACATCAAGAAGACGAAGATTCTCACCAGTGGGCCAATTGGCAGCACCATGATGGATGGAGAAGAGATTGAGGTTAACAGTTACAGCTTGCTCAGCTCCACAATCAACACTCTTGGCACTAGCAGTCAGGAAATCAAAAGATGAATTGTGATAGGTAAAACTGCTGTCAGAGACCTTTCCAGAGTGCTGAAAAGCAATTACGTCAGTCTAGAGACTAAGGTGTGTCTTATCCGGGCCATGATATTCACAATTACTTGCTATGCATCAGAGAGCTGGACAATGACTAAGCATGACAGAAGAAGAATTGATGTCTTTAAGTTGTGGTGTTAGAGAAGAGTTTTGAACATACCATGGACCACCAAGAAAAGAAATAGGTCTGTCTTGGAGAGTGTAAACCAAGTTTCTCCTTGGAGGCTAGGATTTTGAAGCTCCATTGCACATACTTTGGGGGTGGACCAATCCTTGAAGAAGGACATCATACTTGGAAGGGTGGAGGGATGGTGCAGGAGAGGCAGACCCCGGATGAGATAGATTGATCCAGCAACTGGGGCAACAGGGTTTGTTGTATCAGAGTCAATGAGACTGGCTCGGGACAGGGCAGGCTTCAGAGCTGTTATACATAGGGTCGTAAGAGTTGCAGGAGACTGGACGGCACATAACAACAACTACTACTACATAGACCACTCTATGGAGCATTTATATTCAGTCACATGGGAGTACTATGGTCAAAACAGACTTGACAGCACCCAGCAACAGCAACTAGATATTAGGAATTGTGCTAAGCAATTTTCATTCATTCCTCTCAAGAGCTTTAGCAATTACAAACATCATTACACCTGTTTGCACAGAGAAGAGAATTTAAAATGAGGAAGGTTCATTTGTTTACAATAAATAAATACATAAATACACAGTAAAAGCAAGATTTGAATCAAACTTTTTTACCTTGGAGCCCACTGTTTTGATCTCTAAGTCAAAGTGTTGCCAAAGCATCTGTCTATAAGGCAAGTATAACTTCTGACACTCCCTGGGCAAAGATATAGGAATGTAGCCAGGCTTGGAAAGTCTTAGGCTGATAAGAAATGACATCAGCCTCCATTTATTACCATATAATGGGTTGAGGGAAGGTGATACAGCTCTCATGTCAGTGAGCTAAGTGTGATGCTAAGAAGACCAAGTCTTCCATTTCAGTTTCTGGTCACCATGGAGACCTGGGTGAGGACTGCAGAGCTCTGTGACTGGACAAACATCTTCAAGTCCAGATGAGGGTGAGTCACTCAAGGTGGCATGTACAATGTGCAACATCAGCCTCTAGTCAGAAAAGAGCATAAATGCACCCTGGAGTGCACCCTGGTCACGCATACACAACCCACCTGAGCCCCCTGCACAGATTCTGATCCACCAGGGATGAAATTACACAGCGACCCCCAAAGCAAAACAAAGCAAACCTAACTGCAGTCAGTAAAAGCCGGGATAACGAGCCCAGAGAGCATCGGCACCAGAATTGGGGGAGAGAAAAAAAAGATTCCCTTAAATGCAACAGATTACAGAATCATAAAGTGCACACTTGTAAAACGAAGCCTGTAGTGTTTCCGTGCAGGCTGAACTTGGCAATTCTGTGGCTGTATCCCATTTCATTAAGTGGGGAGAGAGTCCTTAAGAAATGGACTGGAGAGGATTCAGACTGTATCCTTTGCTCATTCTTCCCAGTGGTTTTCAGTGATGCTCTTATGGTAATTTAAAATTTCTTTATGTTGACCCTTTTCCTTCATACCTTAGGAACGTAGAGGGTGGGGAAAGTACTTTATAACCCCTGGTGACATTCCAAGAAAATGTCACTCATCGGTACCAGGACTATCTTGGAATTTCCAGCCTAGAGAATGGAATTTGGCAGGTCCTTCTCCATCAATCAGGGCACCTGGATGGAACGGTATGTTCTTCAGTTCCAAAAGGCACTGCGTTCCAAAAAGCTCCATCTTTTTAGCTTGCGGTTGGGTTCACTCCCTCACAGGCACCTCCTCCCTTCAACCAACTGGAAAGCATCCAACCTTAAAGGCAGCTGTCTGCCCAAGGGTCCCTAACCTGAGTAGTGAGAGGGAGACTTTAGGGTACCTGTTTCTAAGTACCGAAGAATCCATCCCCTAGGATATTTTTAAGCTACCCTGGTACCATTTACCCTACTGGGGACAAACTATGTCATAGAGAAACAACAATAAGAAAACCTGATGGGATTGCCATGAGTTGAAATCCACCCCTTGATATATTTTCCCCTCTTTTATTTTTATTACAAGACTCAAAGACGGGAGTTTTAAAAATACATAACTCATACTTGTTGTTGTTGTTATGTGCAACATAGCCCTAAACCCTGTTCTACCCTGTGCCAACTCTATTGTCCCTGACACACCTACTCTCATTACCCTAGTCACTGTATCAATCCATCTCATCAATGGTCTCCCCCTCCTCTGTCCCTCCACCTTTCCAAGAATATCTCTCTCCCAAAGCCAGTCTTTCCTTGCAACATGACCAAAGTATGTCAGAAGAAGCTTCAGAATCTTTGCCTCTAAGGAGCAGCCTGGTCTCACTCTCTCTAGAACAAACGTGTTTGTTCTCCTAGCAGCCCATGGTATATTCAACACTCTTCTTCAGCACCACAGCTCAAAGGCATCAATTCTCTTTCTATCATCCCTAGTCACTGTCCAGCTCTCTGATACATAGCAAGTGATTGCAAAGTCTATGGCCTGGGTCAGGCACACCTTAGTCTCCAGACTGACATGGTTGCCCTTCAGTACTCTAGAGAGGTCCCTGACAACCACCTTTCCCAATGCAATTCATCTCTTGACTTTCCTGGCTGCTGGTACTACTTTTTTATTATTAATTTCAATGAGCATTTACAGAGATTGTGGACTTCCAGTCATTCATTATTGCACTTTCCCCCCTCACCCCACCCCCACCCCCACCCCCAGTTCGCTCTTCATTAAAAGCAAAAGAAAAACTCCTTCATTGGTATATAATTCCCTTCGCACACCCCCAACCCCACCCCAAGTATACTCCACTTTGCAACCCTCATTCCGAAGTCTTATGATAATCATATTGCCCTAAAATATATTACTTTTAAACTGTTCTCTCCCTCATCAGCTTCAATGCAGTATACATAATTTATCCAGTTTTTCTCAGTCTTACCCCCACCCTGATGTCAGCATCATTCTACAACAGTGGCACCATGCAGTATTTGTCCCTTTGTGACTGAGATATTTCACTCAGCATAATGTCCTCCAAGGTAACCCATTTTGAATAATATTGCATGAGTTCCTTGTTTTTCAAAGCAGCGTAGTATTCCATTGTGTGAATATACCACAGCTTATCTATTCATTCGTTTGTTGATGGGCAACTCCTTGCTTTTGTGAACAAAGCCATGATAAACATGGGTGTGCATATATCTGCTTGGATGTCAGTTATGGTCTCTTTAGAGTATATTCCCAGTACTGGAATTGCTGGGTCAAATGGTATCTCTATTTGCAAATATTTGACAAAGCAGGACTACTTTTTTTTAAAAAAGTCTATTTTGTTTGTGTGAAAGTTTACAAATCTCATTGGTGTTTTCAGATAATTATTCATAGGCAAAATTTACCATTAGTTGATGTAGTTAACTTATTACAATGTCTAAACAAACCCTTAATGGAAACATAATACTTTACTATTTAGGAGTTAATTTGTGTCCCTTAAAAAGATAAGTTGAAGTCCCAATACCCAGTATCAGTAAATATTATTTAGAAATAGGGTCTTTGCAACTATCATCAAAGAAAAGTGAGATTGGAGTTGTTGTTGTTGTTATGTTATGTGACATCGAGTCGCCTGCGACTCATAGCGACCCTATGTACAACAGCCTTAAACCTTGCTCTATCCTGTGCCATTCGCGCTGCCTCTAACAAACCCATCCTGATGACCCCAGTCACCAAATCAATCCACCTCCTAGAGAGTCTTTCCCTCCTGTGCTGTCCCTCCACCCTCCCAAGCATGATGTCCCTCTCCAAGGACCTGTCCCCTCCTTACAACATGCCCAAAATATGTCAGACGAAGCCCCAGAATCCTTGCCTCCAAGGAGTATCCTGGTTTAACCCTCTCCAGGTTGAATCTGTTTGTTTTCCTAGCAGTCCATGGTATATTCAGTACTCTTCTCCAGCACCACAGCTCAAAGGCATCAATTCTCCTTCTATCCTCCTTGGTCATTGTCCAACTCTCTGATGCATAACAAGTGATTGCAAAGACCATAGCCTGTATCAGATGCACCTTGGTCTCCAGAGAGACACCGTTGCTCTTGAGCACATTACAGAGGTCCCTAACAGCATGCTTTCCCATCGCAACACATTTTTTGTTTTCCTGGCTTCTGGGGCAAGAGTGTTGACCGTGGAGCCACGCAAACTAAAGATGTTAACAATCTCAATCTCTTCGCCATCCATCCTGAGACTGGAGCAGGGTGGGCCCAAATTCTGTGAGATGACTGGAGCAACACATCAACAGAAACTTGTCAGATGTGCATGCTGGGTTAGACAAGGCCGTGGTACTAGAGATATTTAGCTAACATTAGATGGATCTTGGCTGAAAGCAGAGAGTACCAGAGGAACGTCTATCTGTGTTTCATTGACTATGCAAAGACATTTGACTCTGTGGATCTCAACATGTTATAGCTGACTCTGAGAAGAATGGGAATCCCAGAACATTTGATTATGCTTATGTGAAACCTATACTTGAAACAAGAGGCAGTCGTCAGAACAGAGCAAGGAGACACTACATGGTTCAAAATTGGGAAGGTTGTCCACCAGGGATGTATTCTGTCTCCGTAACTTTTCAATTTGTATGCAGAACAGATCATCCAGGACACTGGGCTGTATGAGGAGGAATGTGGCATCAGGATTGGAGGAAGACTCATCAATAACCTGCATTATGCAGATGACTCAACCCTGCTTGCTGAAACTGAAGAGGACCTGAAGCGATTGCTACAGAAGGTCAAGGACTGCAGCCTTCAGTAGGGATTGAAGCTCAACATCAAGAAAACCACTAGGCCAATTGGCAGCATCATAATAGATGGTGAAGAGATTGAGATTGTTAACAGTTTTAGTTTGCTTGGCTCCACAATTAATGCTCTTGGTACCAGAAGCCAGGAAGTCAAGAGATTAATTGCTTCAACTCACACACTTTGGGCATGTTGCTAGGGAAGGCTCATCCTTATAGAAGGACATAATGCATGGAAAGGTGGAGGAAAAGTGAAGGAGAGGAAGATCTTTAAAAAGATGGATTGAGCTCAAGTATATCAGAGATGGTGCACGATAAGGCAAGATTCAGATCTGTTATTCACAGGGTTGCTATGAATCGTGATTGACTCAAAGGCACCTAACTACAACAACAGTGTCATCCTAAGCAATAGAGAAAGGACGGCCCTGTGAAGAAGGAAGAAATTAGAGTGGTGCCCAAGGTCAAGGAATATCTGGAACCATGATACACTGGAAGGGACAAGAAAAGAGCCTGAAGACCCCTGGAGCCTTCTGAGAGAGCTTAGCCCTGCCCACACCTTGACTCTCCGTGGCCTCCAGATCTGTGAGGGAATGTCTGTTATTGTAAGCCCCTCCCTTTTGGTACTTTGCTATGGCAGCCCTAGGAAATTAAAACACTGACTTCAACTTGAATTGTTTCTAAATAGAACCCATAACAGCATTCTTTGCACAAAAGCCTCAAGAAGACATTACACAAAGCAGTTAAAGTACTTGGTAAAAAGTAGATCTATTCTCCAGAAGCTTTTGTTTAAAACAAGCTTTGCCTTCCACTAAAGCCCTCTCTTAATTTATACTGTGAAGATTTGTAAACATATGGAAAAGTAGAGAATGGTGAACACCCATGTACTCCTTAGCTAGATTTAATAAGTATTAATATTTTGCCATTTTTTGCATTTATTTTTTTGGTTGTAATTTAAAATAAATTACAGACATTTGTTATAAAATGAAAGAAATTGCAGGTATTAGTTCAGTAATGAGGCAATCAGACAACACAACCATATATGTCACTAAAACCAACCAACCAGTTGCTTCTGAGTTGGCTGTGACTCAGAGTGACCTCAGGTGTTTCAGAACTGAACTGCACTCCGTATGATTGTCAACAGCTATGACCTTCCTTAAATAGAATGTTGGACCTTTCTTGGATGCCTCTGAGCGATTTGAACTGCTTATTTTTTGGTTAGTAACTGAGTACTTAACAATTCCAGCCATCCAGTGATTTCATATGTCAGTTGTTGTGTGGTTAGGTGTCATCAAGTTGAGCACAACTCATAGTGACCCTATGAATAAAATATCTGAACCCTGTTCTATCCTGCGCCATAATCGCTTCTCAGCCTTTTGGCTAAGATCAAGTGTAGTATCCTGCGCCATCCTCACACTTTCTGACATACAAAATCCCATTGCAGCAGTCACAGTGTCAATCCACCTGGTTGAGGATCTTCCTCTCTTTCCCTCACCCCCCACCTTTCCTAACATCGTGTCCCTTTCCAAGGAATAGCACTTCCTAGCAACATGTCCAAAGCATGTGCGGCAAAGCTTCATCATCCTTGCCTCCAAGGAGCACTCTGGCTGCACCCTCTCCACGACATATCTGTTGGTTCTCTTGGCCATCCATGGGATGGTCAGAGCTCTTCTCTAATATCACAGCTCAAAGGAATCAATTCTTTTTCTGTCATCCTTATTCATTGTCCAGGTCTCGAATTCATAGCTAGTAATTAGAAAGACTATGGCCTGAATCAGATGCACCTTAGTCCTCAAACTGACATCACTACTCCTCAATAATTTGGAAAGGTCCCTAACTGTAGATTTCCCCAGTGCAATCAGTGCATCTCCTTATTTCCTGACCGCTCATACCAAGAGTGTTAATTGTGTTCATATGTCAGTACCAGTCTCTAAAAGGTTTGATTATGCTTTATTCAAAGCTACACATTGCTGCAGTTAGATCTTAGGTGATTAAATGCAGGTTAAAAGTTTTTCTTTTTCTCTGAAAAGTCAGGGTTTGTGTTGCTAAGATTGATCGTGGGTTAAGAAGGTAACCTGGCTGCCTCTGTCTCCATTATAAATGTATCCTTCGCCCTCATGGTCAGCGAGGCAGTTATGGGGCAACTCTTTGGCACCGTGGAATAATCTCTTCCCCATCAGCCCTTCTCTGACCATAGATAGCATCCCTTTGTGGATCCTTCACTGAGACAAATATTTCAAGCAAGTTTACCAAGTGGCTATCTTCTGACGCTATCATTTCTTTGACATTTATTAGTCTTGGCATTCTCCCATAAGGAAACGCTTTTCTTCAAAATGGAGATGATTCTTTAGCCCTCTTGTATGGTTTAACTTGTGGTGGTGATTGTATGCTGTTGAGTTGACAGTGACTTGTAGTGACCCCTAGAATAGGCTTCATCTGCCCCATACAGCTTCCAAGGCTGTAATCTTTGCAGAAGCAGATTGTCACCTCTTTCTACCTCAGAAAACCTGATGGGGTCAAATCAACAGCCATTCGATTAGCAATCAAATGCTTAACTACTGTGCCACCGGGGCTCTTTGCATAGCTTAGCAATCCCATCAATTATAAATTTTTAGAGTAAAACGTTGGCTTAGTATCTGGGAGCTTTTGAAATAAAGTTATTCATTGCCCTCCCATTGTAATCCATTATTACTTATTGTTTACTGCCAGCAATGTGGGCATGTTTTTCCCCCTTGCTAATGAAGAAAATCGGATCAGAATGAACTGTTTTGAAGCCCTGTTGTTACTAGCTTCTGTTTTGGGGCTCATAGCTCTCTGGTGGCCCAGTGGCAAGAAACTGCCCTGCAATCCCAAAGGCCACCAGCTGCTCCACAGGAGAAGGATGGGCAAACTCCTTCCGAACAATTAAGTGCCTCTGAAAACCCGGCAGAGGGTCAGCTATGGGTCACTTCTGACTCAACGGCACACAGCAACAACAATACATTTTCAGATTTACAGAGCACCAGTAAAATCACCAGAACCACTCAATTCAGCAAGGGAAAAGTCAAATGGTAAGTGTGGCTTGAATAAGTTGGTTGGTCATTGGATTCTTAAAAATGAAGAGTAATAGAGAGGATGTGTTTATTAGAAAGTACAGGAAATCTAGAAATATGGATTTTTCCCTTTGGTGTTTCTTTTTTAAAAAATATATTAATAAAAGACTGATAGTAGGATATCAAAGTTTTGCATTGTCATCACCTCAAAGCATTCCATACCCTTTCATAGCCAACTGTGTGAGCTTCCTAGCGCTTCCAAACAATATGCTACAAACTGGGTGGTCTAGAAGAACAGATATTTATGTTCTCACCTTTCTGGTGGCTGGAAGTTCAAATTAAGGCATTGCTCTGGCCATCCTCCCTCCAAAATCTCTACAGGAGAATCCTTTCCCCCCACTCAATAACATGTTTTCATTTTCTTGATTTTATAGTCTCGATGTGACTTCTAGATGAACAATTGATGCTCTCTTTAGCAGTTGGCTCCTGGCCTTGTTCTGACTGATGGTATTGAGCTTCCCTTTTGTCTCTTCCCATATACACAGTCCCTCGTTTTGAGCCTCTTCCAGCTCTGGTTGCTGCTGGCAGCCCTCACATTGGGACAGTATAATTCCAATCTTCCCCATCATAGGACTGTCTTTCCTCTGTGCTTCCTCTCCATTTTTATTTTAATAAGAGGTTCTCTCTTGACTCTCCCAGGTAGCCTCTGATAGCCACACATGTTCCTTGGCTGTCAGTGCATCCTAACAAGGTTATCTGTCTGTATCTCTAACTCTCTTCTCTCTCATAAAGAATACCACTCATATTACATTAAAACCCACTCTACTCTATTATGTGGATAGAAAGTTATGTTACCAAGCCCAAGGTGGGTGATTTTAATCTGCAGCCCGCAGGCCTGGTTTTAATTGTTTTTGGTCATTCTTCTAAATGGTACAGCACTGGTCTGTGCATTGCTGTACAGAGGTAACTCATGGTTGCTGTGATGCCAACCACTGTGACACTGATGTGTCAAATGTGATAATGGTTACCCATGGTGGACAGTATTTGGTGGCGCTCCCCAGTTAAAACAAGCTTGGAAGCAGAAGTGGCATTCACTTCTGAAATAGCTTGCCTCCAGAAACTCTATGAACATGGAGAAACGACGAAAGTTATACAAGTGTTCAGGTCTTCCATTCGTAGGGTCACTATGAGTTGTCTATGACTCGATGGCACTTAACAACAACTCTATTATGACTTTATGTTATCTTAATTGATAAGACTTTATTTCTAAACAAGATCATGTTCAAAGGTCCTAGGGATTAGAACTTGAGCACACCTTTGTGAGTTATACCAGTTGACCTAGAACAACAATTTGAGGTCCAATGGGAAGCTCTGGCATAAAGACTGCCTTTTAAAGGAGTCTCACATTGGGTGAAGATGTCTTGAAACTTCACCTCCTTCTTGCTCAATCATTATCTGAGATACCCTCAAAAAGAGCCTGGCTTTGGCTGGAAGGTGATGCAGACCTGAGGGAGTTTACTGATGATGGCTGTAGGCGAGCCACTCTCCTACTGATGGGACAATCAGATGTTTCTTGAAAGGAGTTAGGTGTAGCTCATTCTGTGTTGTCCAAATAGATCACTGCAAAACCCTTTGGTGCTTCAACCCCACTAACTCACCTCCCACCACTCCATGCTGTATCCATTCCACACTATTTAAACTTCCTTGAACAAACCAAGTTCTCTCACATATTTAAGCTGACCCACCTCATCCACTGGGTAAACACTTACATGTCTGTCCTTAATAGGTCAAGTATAATAGCTCTCTTCTTGGACACAGTTTCTGAAAGCATTCCCAGTTGCCTTTCCTCTAAGCCTCTCAAAGAACACCAAGTCACTCACTGCCATCAATTCAATCTCAGTCCACAGATCCCCTATAAGGCAGGACTGACCGATAGGATTTTTTAGGCTACAGTCTTTAAGGGAGCAGACAACACATCTTTCCCTTATAGAGTGGCAGGTGAGTTTGAACCACCGACCTTTCATTTAGCAACCTAGCTCTTAACTACTGCCCCACCATGTTTCCATTTACGCCTCTATTATGATTATTGATTTTCTTATGCAGCTGTTCTATTAGGCTGGGAGCTCAAGGTAAAAGGGAAATAACTTTTTAATCTCAGAATCTTTTTGCCTGTCAAAGAGCTGGCACATAGTAGGTGCTAAAGAAATGAACTTTGAATGAAAGAAATTAATTGGGGTGGGGAAAATAATAAACGACTTTGGCTTATCCTAAGGGATGCATTGATTTCCTCTTTCCTGCTTCCACAAGAGAAATGGCTGAGCCGATTTTGCTCCAAACACCCTGAGTAAAATACACCTGGGATTGAGGTGAACAGAGCCTGGACAATTTCAGGCTCAAAGAAAGAAAGTATTTCACATATTAAGACCAGTGTAGGAAGATATATATGCAACTAGAAAGGAGAGAGACAGCAGGGACTAAATGGAAACTGTTCTCAGTTTACAGAGATGTTTTAACCAAGAGCATTGTAATAAAAAGCTAAGTTATTAAAGCTCAAGCAAATAAACAGACCTTTCCAACCCCATCCTCCAAGTGAAAGTGGTCATGTAATCGTGCTGTGATTAAGGAATGCCCGTGAGTTCAATGCTTCGGAAGACGTGAATGAACATAAATCAGACAATTCCCCTCTTGGAAGGCAGCATTCTTTAGCATCCATTAATCTGTGGTTGGCTCCTCTCGAAGCTCTCGGCCCCTCTGGACTTCTCTATCTCTTAATTGAAGCGATGTGCCTTGAAGAATTATTGCCTTCCTACATCAACTTTCCTTTCCAAAGGTGGATTGCAAAACAAATACAGGGAAAAGAAACTGGATTCAATTTGAAGGCAAGAATGTCGTCTGAGTGTGTGTGTTTGAATGCACCACCCCCTCAACCCAAGCTTCAGCTTGACGTCGGGCAGGCTCCTCAGATCAGGCCTGTAATTGTGGGTGAGTACTGGATGCCCGGCTGTCTTCCCAGCTGACTTTGAGGTATTGTGTATTTGATAGAATCCAGGGCTGCAGGCTGATTCACAATGGGATGGAGAGATGCTCTGGAGAATGTAGCTCCAGCATCTTGCATGTTTTTCTTTTCCTTTTATCCCAGCCTTCACACTCCCAGGAGCTTAATAGCCCTCCATCCGCCTGGTGGCTATAAGCACCTCCTCCTGCCCGATGGCAGACAGATGGCCTCTCGCTGCCTCTTCATCAATGTGCAGCCACTGATAGTTGGCCCCAAACCCAACAAGCAGGACCTGCTGAAGCCAGACAGTTGCCCAGCTTTTTAAATTCATCTGTAGGAGGATTTGAATTCAAAGGCCATAAGAAAGCATCAGTGAAAACTATAATGGACAGACTAAATGACTATACTTTGAATTCAATTTAGAGTGTTGAGTGATATTTGGTTAAACCTTTAGTTCTTTCTTCCCAAGCACCTTGGGATGGATCCGAACTATCTACATTTCAATTATCAGCTGACTGAGTTTACCATTTGTGCCACCCAGCAGCTCCTGGCAAAGTGCAATGTGCGAGGTAACACGTAACTTAGGAAAACAGGCCTTCTTCCTGTCCATACAATCTTTATTTTCAGATAGATTACACTAATCACATCACCCATATCCATTGTTAAATTTCCCAGCATTCTCAGTGCTTCCTGAAAAATGTTCTCTTGTCCTTCTCCTTCTGTTCGGTTGAACAAACTTTGATCTCTACACACTTGCTGATTCTAGGTATTTTATACCTGTGTATACAGCATTTTGTCCCTTTGGGAACTGACAACTCACTCAACGTGATGTTCTCAAGGTTTATCCTTGTTGTAGCATGAACTTGGCCTTCCTTTCTCTTTGTGGCCAAGCAGTATTCCACAGTTGTATGCATCCCATTTCCTTTGTCCATTTATTTGTTGATGGACATGTAAGCTGTTTCCACTTTGGGGCTGCTGTGAGCAGTGCTGCACTGAAAGTTGAACTGGTTTCTGAGGAGTGGATTGCAGAATCAGATGGTAGTTCCAGGCATTCTTGGTTAATGGAAAATTAATAGTTGAATATATTATATATATCCTGAATATACTTGGAAAGGTTAAATTTGTCGGCCTTGTGGGGAGGAGGCAGTAACTTAGTCACTGACCCTTGTGGTGATAGCCTTTGCTTCTCAGAGAGGCACATTACACACACACACACACACACACACACACACACACTCCACAGAGCCGGCCTGCAGAACAGCAGGGCAGGGTTAGGGAAGAGAGGCGGTGGACCTTCAAAGACATTTTCCTCTCAGGAAGGGAGCACATTTCTTTATCATCTGGGCATGAGAGCTGAACCAGCGTTGGTCTCTTGGTATCATAATTCAAATGTGGAATAATAGCACCTAGGGAGATAGAGTGGATTTGAGGATTACTGGGCTCTTTGCTCTGGAATCGGTCCCAGGGGACACCAGGCAGAGACCCAGCCCAACAAATTGCCAAACCTCTGTGGGTTTGTGGAGCCTTGTCAAAAGGCTGTGTGTGTCACCCCATCTCCACCCCCCACCAAATGCCGCCTCTTCCCACAGCCTCTAGAACACCACGCCAGCCAATATTTTCTAATAATCATTTCCTACATAAAATCAACAAGGGGGAAAAATTTCACTTTAAGCACATGTCTAGATGGTTACATTTCTCTTTGACAGGCAATTATCAGTGACGGCCCCACGGCTCCAAAGACCGGAGAGATTGTAAGCCTCTGATTAATGGAGTAAGACAGATTGTTGATATTCATGGAATTCAATATTCTAACCTCAGACTCATGTTTACAGCACATTGACTTGCAACTTTTACAAATGTGCTGCTTTTTATTTTTATTTTTTTTCCTTCAGTGCTTGGTTATTGGGAGAGAATTCTCAAGCAAGGAAACCAGGCCAACACGTCTCGTTGCATAGCCAAAACCAGACCAGGCATTTTGTGAAGCGATTTAAAATTTAAAGCTCAAATAATGCACGGAGGTATTCTAGCCATAATGCTTTTTCCTACAGTACCTGCAACATGGCTGAAAGCTTCCAAAGTCCTTGGTGGCTCGCTGTTCAAATACTAACTTGGTTCTAACAAGTCATAGAGAATAGAATTCCTCTAGCCCATGCCATGACATTAATATTTTTCCTTATAGATTTTATTTAAGAAGAATAGTAAAACACAAGCTCTTCTTGAAATACAACTCCCCCAAAGAATGATAGCATTGCATTCTGTATTTGAGCAGCATCAAAGGTCACAGTTCTTCCAAGGTGACCACTTTCATGCCCATCATCTTGTTATGGCTTCAGAAATGGGCCATGTTACTATTGGTCCTATTTTTGCAGAGGAGGTAAATGACAAACAGAATGAATAACTTACCCCAAATTACCCATGAAGCTGGGGTTATTAAGATTCACAGGCTAGTGGGCTCACCACAAAACCCCACTGCCTGACAAATAAAAGACGGTGCTGAGAGCAAGCCAAGTCTCCGTCCCCAACAATCACCATCTACTCCCTCCTCCTCCTCGGGAAGGAGGCCAGAGGCAATTTGTCCATATGAAAAATAGCACAGGATGGGGAGGGGATAATTTGAATATTTTCTAGATAAGAAAGGAAGGATCTCTTTAGAGGTTACTGGAAATTCTTTTTCCACAGGCAAAGGAATGAGGAATTCATGAATACAATGTGGCACATGGGTTGGAAGCTATGAAGCGTGCATTTTGTGAGCCTTTGCATTGTGAAGGAAAATTAGCCTTTCCTCAGGAATATTCCAGCAGAGTTATTGGTATTGTTTAAGAGCCAGAAAGTGAAAATAATCTTAGTGTTTAGGAAAAGAGCAAATGTAGTGGAGGAAGTTTGTCTTTATCCTCTTTCTGCATCTCCTTGGGGCTTTTCTTCTTTCCTTCTTTGCCAAAGCCCTTGAGTTCCTCCTATAGACTCACCTGCTCTAAAGCGACCAGGCTCTGTAGGCTCACCCACCGCTCAGTTGTTACTTCACTGTCCCATGGAACAACACCCACTTTCGGCCCATCTCTTCAATGCATCAACCACGCTGATTCCTTCTAGAAGCTCTAAAGGAATCTGCTCCAGGCTTCCCTCTGGGTTGCTGGGGAAGGCCAGAGATCCTTCTCATTCTTTGGCTTGTAGATGTCTGCACTTTCTTCCTCCATATTCACCTGGCGTCCTTCCCTGTGTGTGACTCTCTTCTCTTTGTGTGGAGACTCCAGTCAGGTTGGATTAAGGCCTACCCCACTCCAATACGACCTCATGTTAACCTACCTAATAGCATCTACAAAGATGTTATTTCCAGACAAAGCCACATTCCTAACAAAGGGTTAGGGCCTCAACATACCTTTTTGGGAAAAACAGTCCAACTTGTAACAGGAAAGAAGTGTGATTAAAGTTCTTGTAAAACTTTCAACCGTGAATAACTCCAATAATGAAGAGCTTACTCCATATGTCTTTATATTACATTGCTAACTCTCATTTGTGTATCGTATCCTTCATCCATGACATGGTTATGGTATTCAAGGGGGCTTAAAATGGTATTTTGGGCTAAATGGGAAGGACCCCTGGTGGTGTAATATCTAACCTACAGACTATTTGTTTAATTTTAATTTTTTATACTAGTTTATTTATAAAATTCTAATACATTGTTTTCCAGAACAGATTCTTCAATCTCCCTCACCCCACCTCACCCATCAAATCGTACAACCCCATGATTAATCCTCGCTCCCCCCGCACATCCTCATCCCTCTGCTTCCACCCTCTCCCACCCCCTTGGGTCCTCATACTCATTCTACAATAATGGTTTTATACAATATTTGTCCTTGTGGGACTGAGTTAGGTCACTCATTATAATGCTCTCCAGTCCCTTCCAAGTTAGGTAATAATTTACAAAATCATTGTTCCTGTGCGCTGCGTAGTATTCCACTGTGTGAATATACCATAATTTCTCAATCCATTCATTTGTGGTTGGACATCTGGGCTGTTTCCATGTTCTTGTGATGGTGAATAATGCTGCTATGAACATTGATGTACAATAACCTGTAGACTATTAAACCAAAAGGTCAGCAGTTCAAATCCACTAACCCCACTGAGGGAAAAGATGAGCCATGTCGTCTCCTGAAGATAGATGGCCTCAGAAACCTGACGGAAGGTTGCCACGAGTTAAATTCACCAGATGGCAGTGGGGTTTTGAGAGTGTGGTGTGTGGAGACAAGACAGACCGCCAAGTTGCACTTTTGATGATGCTGTCACTGGTCCAGGGGAGAAGAAAAGTTAGCACCTGTGTGTCTGGTGTTCCTACACACTGGTGATTTCACAAAACAGAGGGCCAGGATCTGGTTAGAGGTTTACATTCTGAGGAGGCCAGGATCATTACTTCTGTGTTGTCAACACCTATCGTTTGAAAGACAAATATCAAGAAATGGCTGAATCCCATGTAGAAAAATGCAAATTTACCAAGTCAGCTAGTGCAGAGGAATGTTTGAGAGTTTTGAGGCTTCTTCATAAAGAAACAGATCAATCTCTGGCTTCCTTGAATAGTGATCCCACTGGGCACATGCAAGTGCTTTAGTGGAGTGCCCTGAGATCACCTTTAAAAGATAAACCAAAAATCTCCCCGAAGTCTTAAAACAATAGTTTAGTTTAACTAGTGAAAAAAGATCTGCCCTGAGAATTACGGTCTTTTAAGATCTAGCTATATGGGATCAAATTGACAACAGCAACTTGAAAGATTTAATAGGAACTTTAGGGAGCAGTGAGCTGATTGAAGTGGGAGGAAGAACTCAGAAAAGGAGGTCACGGAACTCGAAAGAGTATAAAAATGTCACAAAATGCTACATATAAAAACTGCTGAAGTGGCTGTGTTTGACTCTGTAGTCTCCACAAAAATAATGACATAAAGAAAATTATTTTAAAAAATAGATAAGTGATGATCGCTTTTTAAAAGAACAATGTTTTATTGGAGATGGTTAACTTAATTACAGCAGAAGTGAGGGAAAGAATCCCACATAATCCTGGAGTAAGAGTATGTCTAGCAGGCAACGAGTCAGAAATAATGAGATTCCTCTATTAGTTTGTCAATGGAGGTGGAATTCTATTACAGAAACTTCTTCTAGAAGGTGACTGTGTACGGGGAAGGGAGGGAGTACATGGTAACTGTACAGTCAAGTTCAGGAGGCTGTTTTCCTAAGTGCTTTTATTGCATTTAGTGTAAACAGCAGCCCTCTGAGGTTAAGGCCATTCTCCAAAGAGTAGGGATGGAATCGTATGGAGTCAGAGAATGAAGGGCATAGGAAACTTGCTAAAAGTTACACACCTGGAAGGCGCAAAGCCAAACATCCACCAAAGTCAGCTTGACTCAAAAGCTGCGGTCTTCCTACAACAACCAGTAGCCACTGACCAAATCCTGACTTATGGTGACATCATGAGTGACAAAGTAGAACTGGCTCCATAGTGTTTTCAATGGCTGATCTTTTGGAGGCTGATTTCTAGACCTTTCTTCCAAGGCACCTTGGGATAGACTCGAACCTATAACCATCTGGTTAATATCAGGGTGTGCTAACAGTTTGTACTGTGCAGGAACCTTCTGGCCTTTCTAGCATACCAACACCCAAGAAAAGGGCCTCAGTCTGGGTGAATACTGGCCCCATACACAGGAGGGGATGGATCATGGGCACAGCCCTTTAGCTAGCTTCCCTGTCACTCCAGCCCCAAGTGAGTCTGATTCAAAGAAAAGATTTTTCCCACCCATAGTGGAGGCCAGTTTAGCTAGGAAATACTCAAGGAAGCACTTTATCAATTGAGGACCCCAGAGAAGCAAATGACAAGTCCCTTTGCTCTTAGAACTGTAAACTGGAAGATGAAAGGATCCCCAGAGGGTAGCTCTCATCTCTCTGCAATAAACAAGGAGCCACACTCAGCACCAGGAAATGAAGTAATGAAATGACTCACCATCAGCCTGACAGTGGAGACTGCTGCTGAGTGCCCTTCCAAGGATGCTGCAATTGGGGGCTGGTGCGGACCGAGCGCCTTCTTTAGGGAATGAAACTCGAGATGCAAGATGGGAAATGACCAAAGTGCAACTTCTCCAAAAGTCCTCATTCCAGACGGGCAGCCAAAAATCAGATTGACTGTGCGAAAGTCTCAAGAGAGAGTGTGTGAACTCATGCACATTCACAAGCACTCATCTGCAGAACTCCCTCATGCTCAAATTGGGGATGTGTGTGTCTACATTTGCAATCTCAGAAACCACACTAACAATCAGTTGCTGTCAAGTTGATTTCCTGCTCACAGAGACCCCCATGTGTGTCAGAGTAGAACTGGGTACCAAAGGGTTTCCAATGGCTAATTTTTTGGAAGTAGATTGCACCTTTCTTCTGAGGCACCTATTGGTGAATTCGAACTACTGATCTGTTGGTTAACAGCTGGGTGTGTTAACTACGTGACTTGTGCATTCTTGGAAGGAAGAAGACTAATATTAAAAATACTAGGAAGGCGCTTTGGAATCCTTTGGGGGCTGTCACACACACACCAGCTGACCAGCCAGCCTCCACTTCGGAAAAAGAACCTGTCTGTAACCCCTGGAGTTGTAACAAGCTGACTTTTAAAACAGCCTGGAAAAGTTGCTGCCAACTGCACATATATCTATCAGCCCAGCAAGCCCCAGTGGGCTCCTGCACTCTTTGAGTTTTTGTAAAACATTGGAAACATTTGAACGTTGGGGAAAACTTACGACCTTGGAACACTCGGGCTGTTTTCTTACAACTTAATGAGACTAAATCGTTGATAAGTTCTGTTTTGAAACATAATAGTAGACCCCCCTGCAGAGCGCGCGGAGCCAGACCGTCTTGTGCGCGGATGCCTGCGCTGAGCCAGGTCGGCTTGGAGCAGGCGGGGCCTTTCGCTCCACGCCGCCGTCTGTAACTCGTAGTATCCAGAGGTTTCTGGCAGAGCCAAGGTTTGGGCCTGTTTTATCTTGGCAATTAGTTTGTAGCCCTTACTAATGTATACTAGAAAATTGATGGTCTCCAACTAGACAGCATTAGAGGTATTCTAGAAAAGCAAACCTCTCAAACCCCACAGAGTTGGACAAGAGTTACTGTATGAGTTTCCCTCAAGGCCATTCTGGCTTACTGCGACTCCACGTGTGCATGGAATTGTACTCTTGCGGGGTTTCAAGGCTATGATCGTTGGAAACAGATCTCCAAGCCTGTCTTTGGAGGCACATCAGGTGGATTTAAACTACCATCTCTCAATTAGCAGTCAAGTTCTTGACTGCTTGTGTCACTTACCCACGGCCATGGAGTCATATCTAACTCACGATCCTCCCTCTGGTTTTCGAGGCTGTTAAGTCTTCATGGTAGAAAACTGCTTGTCTTTCCCCCAAAACTTTTTATTAGCAGCCAACACATAACACACTATGCCACCAGACCTCCCAGTTTGTGTTATGCCGGGGCTCCCCAAATATGTCCTATTATTGTTGTTATATACTGTCGAGTGGCTTGGGACTCATAGCGGCCCAATGTACAACAGCTTAGAGCCCTACTCTATCCTTAGCCAAGCCTATTGTCACTGACACACCAACCCACATTACCTCAGTCACTGACTCAATCCATTTCATCCAGGGTCTTCCTTTCTTGCACTGTCCCTCCATTCTCCCAAGTATGACATCCCTCTCAAGGACTGGGCCTTCCTTGCAACATGTCCAAAGTATGTCAGACAAAGCTTCAGAATCCTTGCCTCGAAGGCACAGTCTGGTTTAACCCTCTCCAGGTCGAACCTGTTTGTTTTCCTAGGAGCTCGTGGTATATTCAATGCTCTTCTCCAGCACCACAACTCAAAGGCATCAATTCTCCTTCTATCATCCCTAGTCATTGTCCAGCTCTCTGATGCATAGCAAGTGATTGCAAAAATCATGGCCTTGATCAGGTACACCTTAGTCTCTAGACAGACATTGTTGCTCTTCAGTACTCTACTGTGGTCTCTAACAGCTGTTTTCCCAATGAAATTCATCTTTTTAACTCCTGGCTGCTGGTACCAAGTGTACTGATCATGGAGCCAAGCAAACTGAAGCTGTTAACAATCTCAATCTCCTGACTGTCTATCATGGTGCTGCCAATCAATGCAGTGATGAGAATCTTGTTTTATTCAAGTTGAGCTTCAATCCATTTTGAAGATATATTGCAGTCCATGACCTGCAGCAAGTGCTTCAACTCGTCCTCAGTTTCAGCAAGCAGGGTTGTCTCATCTGTATAACATAGGTTGTTGGTGAGTTTTCCTCCAATCCTGACGCCACATATCTCCTCATACAGCCCAACTTCCCTTACAAACTTCTCACTTTTAATCATATTTTTTGCATGAAAATACTCAATAATGATAGCTGGGCACTATCCAGTTCTTTCAGTCTCCTGGCAAAGGAGGCAGTTCATGGAGGCAATGAATCACACAAGGAATTCCATGCTTCTCCTGTTTCTCTCTTCCTCTGCTGCTCCAGGTGAAAAGAGGTCAAGTGTGACTCAAATGGGCCTCTCGACATTTTTGACAGGGGCCCCTGGAGGCCATAACAACTCTCCAAACACAATGCCTTCGTCACAGTTCAACAGCCTCTTCTATGGGTCAGCGCATCTCCAGCAGATGATAAGATCGTTTCCCTTAGTTCAGGCCTGTCTTATTGAGGCCCACCCTGAAGACCAGAATGAGAGCTTCAAATGCCTTAATAATTCCCTTCTGTGAGGCGCAGCTGAGGTTCCCGCCCTAGAGTTGAGGCAACAGAGAAGCCTCTGCACCCACAGGTTCAGCTGGTCAAACAGCATGTCCAGAGCTATAAAAGACCTTCAACCCAGAGACTACACCATTCCAAGAATAGCCAGGCTTCTTGGGACATTTGTTTTACAAAGTAGAGTGAGTGTTTCCGTTTACTAAGGCATATTTTGGCTTTGTCTTATGAGGTGACTGGAGATTCTATGGAATAGATTCTGAGTCCTGGTGGCCCCATGAGTGACATAGAACTGTGTCGCCTAGGGCTTCTCTGACTGGAATCTCAGCAGAAGCAGATTGCCCAGATTTAGGTCACTAGTTGAGCACAAACCATTTGCACCATGGAGGAGCTGCAGATTCAAACTTAGTTTCCTTCACAAATCAATAAAAGCACAGTTTGACTAGTACTAAGGTGATATATATATATATAAATCTCAGGCAACCACAGTCCTCTCCAGAAAGATAAAGTGAGTGCCTGCAGGACAATTCTTAGTTGCTGTTAAGTCAATTTTGACTTGGAGCAACACCATGTATGCAGAGTAGAATTGTGATATAGGGTTTTCAAGAATTGAATCAATTACCCTGCCTTGCTTCGAAGGCACCTTAAATAAATAGCAAGCTTAGCAGTAGGTCAGCTTAGCTGGCCAGGGATGTAACTAGGGAAGTCCTGACTACCATTATGTTGGCCCATGTAACATAACCAAGAGCTCCCTGTCCCTTGTAAAAACATTTCATAACAAGGACTTTCTCTTGTAATGGGAATGCTCATGTCTAGAGATGAGGGCAGGAAAATTGCACACATATTTTTAGCTGCTAGAGGGATTCTTATTTATCTCAATACAACCCTGAATGTTGTGCAGCTGAGTGAATTGACTACCAATCTTCATATCTTTTTTATGACTTAGGAGACTTTCTCTTTGGAACGAGCTTCCTCGCTACCTTCTCCTTTCCCTGCGTTTTGGCGCATGGCAACAATCTGCTTACAAGAATACCTCGTGAGCCAGTGCCAACTCTGGAGACATAATCAGTTGCAAATGTTTTGGGGTGGATGATGATGGATGTAGTAACTTTATCACTTCTCTCATTTTTTACTGTTAGCAAACTCTAGAATTCTCACATGAGAGAGCCTCCTTTCCTGCTTCCTTTCTCCTTGGCAGTACTTTTTAAAAAATTATGTAAAGAGAAGTTAAGAAGGATGGTGTGTGTTTTGGGCTGGTTCTCTAGAGGAGAGAGAGAGAGTGTGTCAAAGAAATGGCTCATGCGGTTGGAAAGGCTGGCGAGTCCCAAATCTGAGTATTAGGCTCATACCAGACTCATCCTTACTTTCAGGGACGGCTCAGATGAGCTGGTTCATCTGATTCATCTATCTGGTCCACTGATCTTCAACAAAGATAATTTTTCTTGAAATTAGCTTTGTTTTTCTTCACCTTGTCCTAGTTCCCTTTGCTGCTGTCACAGAAATAGCTCAAGTGAGTGGCTTTCACAAACAGAACTTTATTTCCTCACAGTTTAGGATGATGGAAGCTGAATCCAGGACACTAACACTAGGGCTAGCCTCTTGGTGTTCACTAGGGGAAGAAAATACTCTTCTCACATTCCCTAAGGTTTTCCTTAGTGTTCCTTGGAGATCTCCATAGGACATTTTTCTTTCCCTCCTTTGTGCTTATTTCTGAGCCTGATCTTCTCTTTTCATAGCTCAAGAAAGCATGTGACTCCATGCTTTGAGGTCCAGGAGACTGTGACCCCACCTTTGGACATTGAAAGGAACCTGCTTTCAGCGTTTCTTCCAGGTGTTATTGTAGTCAACTCCTAGGTTTCAGTGTCGGATATTCGCCTACCTGGTTCTGCAATGCAAACCATTGTTGTTAAGGTGTGCCAGGGGATGAGACCACTGAGCAAACAGTAGAGCATGGGCTGCCTTGGCCAAGAGATGGAAGGAGCTTTCTGCTGCCAAGGACGCGGGGTTGCCACTGAGATGGACTAGGAGAATAGTTTATCCCCAAACTGAGGAAACAGAGTCACGAGTCACTATGCTAGTGGAATTGGACAGCGGATCTGAAGCCTAGTGCGAGACATTGAAGTTAGAACCCCCAGTGCACAACCAACCCCTGAGTCTGGAGGGCAGGACCATTGACCAGATGGCCTCAGGGCACAAAGCATTGTTTTCAGAGTTAGTGTATATAGTGTTGAGTTTTGTTTTGTAGATACTCACTATCTTTTCTTGGCCTTCAATTCCTAGAGTTTGTGATGGAAATGCCTACCTGTTCTACTGCTGTACTGTGTACTGTGACTCAGATAATATGTGGTATAGATTTCTCAGGCTCACAGATGAAAAGAATCTTATTCCAGTATGGAATATGTCTCACATCTCACTCATCTTTCATTTAGATGGTTCAGAAAATAATATTTGGAACATGGCATTGATGTAAGACTGTTTGAATAGTGTGATTCGGTAAATGTGATTCACAAATGAGAAGGACATGAATTTTGGATGCCCAAAGGGTAGAATATTAGGGGTTGAATTTTGTCCCTCAAAAGCATGGTTTGTGAGCTCCATCTTCTATGTCTGTGGTTATAATACCATTTTGGAATACCTTCTCGGTTAAGTTCAGGAGGCAGTAGGGAGCTCTTGTGGCTTAGTGGTAAGGAATTGTGCTGCCAAACCAAAGGCATGTGGTTCAAATCCATCAACTGCTGTGTTGGAGAAGATGAGAAATCTGCTCTCAAGCAATTTGTTGTTGTGTTGTTGTGTACCATCAACTCTGAATCAGCCCATAGCTGACCCACTGGCAGATTTTCAGAGGCAGTTAATCGCACGGAAGGAGACTGCCCATCCTTCTCTCTCGGAGCAGCTGGTGGATTTGAACTGCGTGCCTTTGCAATTGCAGTACAGCTTCTTTTCAGTAGGCCACGAGCGCTACCTCTGAAAACCTGCTGGAGAATCAGCGACAAGTCAGTTCCAACTCAAGGGCCTATAACAACTGGTGGCCTAGTGGTAAGGAGTTGCACTGTCAAACAAAGGCAGGTGCTTTGAATTTGCCAATCATTCCACAGGAAAAAGGTGGACAATCTTCTCCCATGTGATTTAAAGCCTCTGAAAACCACTGACTATGAATCAAAAGTACATAGAACAATAGTTCAGGTGTAATGGTACATAACAGGAAGCTGGAGGCAGTATCAGTGTGTGTTATATGTTGAGTCGATCACTTACAAAATAAAAAGAACAGATGCAAGAATGTGGTTTAAAATGGATGCAATACATACGGAGATCTCCAAAGAACCAGGAAGCAGAAGCTCAAGACACAGAACATTTCTTCGGAGCTGATGCAGAGAGAAAGCCTTCCTTGAGATCCCTCATCCTGAGTTTAGACTTCTAGCCTTCCAAATTGTAAGAGAATAAAATTTCTGGAGTTCCCCCAACCTTTTTAAATTTTATATTGGTTTTCTTACAAAATTTTTATACATTGTGTTTCGTGCTATTCTTCATTTATATTCTGTTTCATACAATCATTCTCATGCACTACGTTTCATAAAGCTTAATTGCCACTGGAATGAGGAATTGGCTCCAGGAACTGATGGACTACCAATTGAGATGTGTCAACAAACTGGTCCAATGCTGGAAGACTTGCATGTCTATGTCAAGAAATTTAAAAGACAGCTACCTGGGCAAACAATTAAATAGGATCCATATTTATATCTATTCCAGAGAATGCTATCCAATGGAATGTGGAAATTATCACACATCATTGCTATCATATAGCATCGATGTCACAAGCAAGTAACATTTTGCTGAAGATGACTAAAAAAATGGCCGGGAGCAGCACATCAACAGGGAAATTCTAGAAACTCAAGTCAAGAGTAGAACAAGAAACAAAAAGTAACTCGTCATAGCTGATGTCATATGGATCTTGACTTAAAGCAGAAAATACCAACAGAAAGATGTTTTCCTATTTGGTGGTCTTGTGGTAAAAAGCTGTGCCGCAATCCCAAAAGCACATGGTTCAAATCCCCCTAGCTGCTCCGTAGGACAAGAGTGGGCAATCTCCTCTGCTGCAGCTTACTGCCTCTGAAAACCCACAGAAGTATCACATATGAATTGGTTCTGACTCAATGGCATACAACAATAAAGCAAAGTGATATGATAAAAGATTGAAGTTGTGAAAGATTTCATTTTATCTGAATTTATAATCAGAACTCAAGGAAGCCACACTCAAACAATCAAATGTCAGAGAGTGCATTGGGAAAATCTGTCGCAAAAGAACTCTTTAATGTTTCCAAAAGCAAAGATGCCAGCTTGAGGACTAAGATATGCCTGAGTCGAGCCGTAGTATTTCAGTCATCTCATATATAGGTGGAGGTTGGATGGTGAGTAATGAAGACCAAAGAAATGATTAAAACATGATGTTAGCAAAAATACTGAAAGGACTGCCAGAAGAACAGAAAAATCTGTCTTGGAAGAAATACAGCTAGAATGCTCCTTAGAAGCAGAGATGGCAAGACTTTGTCTCACATACTTCAGGCAAGTTGTGAGGGGGACCAGTCTCGGGAGAAAGACATGCCTGGTAAAGTCAGGGATAAGGAGGAAGACCCCGAACAAGACGGATCGGCGTCGCGGCTGTTGTAGTGGACTCCTACCGCACAGCAGTGATGGTTGTGAGGGAGCTGCAGGCCCACGTAGTGCCCTGTTCTTTGGTACATGAGGTTGGTATTTGTTAGAAATGACTCAAAGTCACCTAATAAAAAGTCTCCAGGACTGTGAGACAAAAGTATTTTTCTTCTCACAAGCCACCCACTTGTGGAGCTTTTGTCATGGCTGCTCTGGGAATAACTAACAATGGCATTTGAGTGAAAGCTGAGGGAGGGCAGAAGTTCTCTGGTTCAAGTCCATTGTTGACCACTGTATATAATGGACAAGGGCAAATGACTTCTAGCTGTATATACGTGATCACCATGTACTTTAAAAGCAGCTGCACTAGTTACTGGATTTTCTGGAAGCAGTTGCTTCTCTTTCTGGTGTCTATGAGTCTATGAGACTCCTGGAAGTAATGCCTACCCCACCTGCCCTTCCTCCGAGGAACATTTCAGAGGAGATTTGTCTCTTTAGAAAGTGAGTGACGGAAAAACAGTCCTTGAGGCCTCGGTGCGCTCTCTGGGGCACCGCACACCTGTCCGGCTGGCCTGGCGCTCAGCGGGGCTCCTGCAACGGCACAGCATCTCCCTCGCCACGGAGCACACACACCCCTTCTCCTCATCAATTCACTTTTCAACACCAAATATATCTTTCTCATTTTACAGCATTTCCTTACACTTCTGCCACTTTTGGTTTCAACAAGAGGCCTCAGTAGCTGAAGGGGTGTGTGTGTGTGTGTGTGTGTGTGTGTGTGTGTGTGTGTGTGTGTGTGTCTGCATGCACATGTGTGTGTTCAGTGAACAGTTGAAAGGATATAAAAGCCTTGCCTGAAAAAAGCAATCATTTCTTTCAGTCCTCATTCCTATTTATGCTGATTGAAACCTAGACAAATAAAGCATTAAAAAAGGAATCATCTGGCCACATGATAAAATGGGAAGCCCATTCGGTGCAGATTTATGGAACACCTTGATATGTGAGGTATCAAACCAGGTTTAGGGTCGATGAGCTACGCAGTTAATATGCTTGACTGCTAACCAAAAGGTTGATAGTTCAAGTCCCTCCAGAGGTGCCTTGGAAGAAAAGTCTGATGATCAACTTCTGAAAAATCAGCCATTGAAACCGTCGGAAGTACAGTTCTATTTTGATACACACAGCATTGCCACAAGTCAGAGTCAACTTAACAGCAATTTGAACTCATTTAGTTCATAGCAGAAGCTCTTTCAAGGGGAAGCAAATGAATCTGCCTCAGACCCTCCTTTGTGGAGCTCACAGCCCAGCAGGAGACAGGCGTACCACCTGATCGCACTAGGCCTGTACTGGTGCATCTCTGCCACATGGTGGAAGGGAGGGAGCTCAGAACCAGCTCAGCTGATCATGAGAGGCTCGACCTCCCCGGTGAATCAGGGAACGCAGCTGGTAGGAGGTTTTGTGAGGAGACAGTATCCAGGAGAAGTGTTGCTGAGAAGGAACAGCATGTGCAGAGTTCACACGGTGAGTATGAACTAGTGTCCACTGACTCTTGGGATCAGAGTGGAAGTCTGTGCTCCACAAGGTTTTCTGTGACTAATAATTTTTCTTGAATAAGTAGGTTGCCAGGCCTTTCTTCTGGGGTATCTCTGTGTCGAGTTGAACTGTCAATCTTCTGGTTAGTAGTCAAATATTTGACCACTCAGAGTGAACAGAGAGCTGAAAAAGGAGTCCGGGAGCTGGAGTCAAGACAGTGAAGGGAGAACGAGGAAGATGAGGATGAAGGAGGGAGGAGGTGTTCAGGGGTGGGGTTCAGGAGGTGGGAGGAGGTGTTCAGGGGTGAGGGCTCACTGAGAGGCTGCATCTTCATTCCTCCCAAGAGCAATGGGGAGCCATCTGGAGTCTTAAGAGTCGGGATTGGCACTGTCAGGAGAGATTTCAAAAGATTCATTTACTGGATGAATTGGCGAGCTCCTGTCCGGTGTAACTCAGCCACCTACTCTGGAATATCAGGGTGCAGGTGAGGGCTCCCCTGGCACATGAGGCCACCTCAGGTCTGACCCTGCACTGCAGCAGTCTCACCTGCGTGGCCCTTCGAGCCTGTTCATTAACGTCAAGGGCTTGTAATGGGGACGATCTCGTTTAGCTTTGCTCTCGCACAATTGATCCATCACGCAAAAGCCAGCCTGCCACCTTGTCCACGTGTTTCTGATTCCCTTAATGGTCCCAGTTCTGACAGGCGCGCCATGCTTGAGAAAGCGCTCTTAGAAGGTTCGTTTGGTCTCCTTAATCAATTTCAAAAGTATCCTTGTCAAATAACATTTGTGTGTTTTCTGAGCTCTTAAAAACATTCATGCCCTCCATGTTATTCAAATACATTAGTTTTAAGTAGATAAGAAATACATGCAATAGAATATAAAAGACAGCAAAGGGTTCAGAATAAAACCTTTGTATTCACATGGCCTCCAGCCACCGGCTTCCCTTGTCAGACCGAACGACAGGAACCAGTTTCTTCCTGGTTTTCTAGCACCAGTACCACTTACTTGGTGGCTTTTAAACCACCAAATCTGTAACATTTAAAACATTTTCGACATGAAAGCAGCAGGTTTTGTTTTATTTAAAGAAAATTCTCTGGATACATTTTCATATGTAAAATGTTCCTTTTTCTTTGAGTCACGGTTTCAGAACATTAGTATTCTTTCTAAACAATTCTTCAGGGTCAGAGATGCCCTGTGCATTACAGGCTGTATCCCAGGCTAGACACCACTAAAGTCACTAAACACCAGAGACAAATCTCTCTTCCTCTGCTTTCTTACCTCCTTATGACAATCAAGTATCTCAGATATTGCCAAATGTCCCTGGGAAGCAACATCAGCCCCAGATGAGAGCTGCTGATTTATTGCTTACTTACAGTGTAGTCTATTTTTTTAAATAAAATTTTTATTTTGTGTCTTCTCTCTCTTTTCTTTTGTGAGTTTTGCTAGTGGTTTATCAATTTTGTTGACCTTTTCAAAGAACCAACTCCTAGTTTTGTTGATAGTGTCAATTGTTTTTCTGTTTTCTATTTCATTTATTTCTGCTCTAGTTTTTATAATTTCAGTTTTTTTAAAGGGTGTCGGGTTTTCTTGCTGTTCTTTTTCAATTTGCTGGAGATATTGGGTTAGAG
>NW_006399801.1:8048814-8050337 GCF_000299155.1 Elephantulus edwardii
TGGTGGGGGTTGAGATGTGTGGTTGTGGAGCTGCAAGGGGGGTGGGGGAAGGGGAGGAAAGCAAGGGACTAGGGGGTAAGGAGTGCAGGGCTTGAACACTACCACCAAGAGGTGGGGGTGGGGCTTGGGCGCTGCTGGGGGTTTATGCAGCAGCACCCTGTGTGTTAAGGGTCACACAGGTGTGGGTTGCAGGGGGGTCACTCAGTGTCGGGTAGTCTTCCTTCCTCTGGGGTCTCACAGTCTTCGCTCCTCTGGAGTTACGCAGTAGGTGGCTGGCTGTTGTTCTTCCCTGGTCTCTTCCAGGCCCCTCTCACGGTGGAACCCCGTCTGGCAGCAGCGTTCCCCTGTCTGGCGACGGCGTTCTCCCGTCTGGCGGCCGAATAAAATTTTTATTTTATACTGGTTTGCTTACAAAGTTCATATTCATTGTTTCCACACCGCATCTTTCCCATTTCCTTTACCCACCCCTCCCTCTACCCATCAAAGTGTGGACCCTCTAATTACCCCCTGTCCGTCCTCCCTCCTCTGCTCCTTCCCTCCTTACCTTGAACTCTCATACATGCTTTTTATCTTTCTATTTCTACAATAATGGTCTTATATGGCTTCTGTCCTTATAAGACTGAATTTGTTGACTTAGCATAATGCTCTCCAGTCCCTTCCCAGTTAGGTAGTGATTTTCAAAATCATTGCTTCTGTGTGCTGTGTAATATTCCATCATGTGAATGTACCATAATTTCTCACTCCATTCAATTGTGGTTGGACTTTTGAGCTATTACCATGTTCTTGCAATGGTGAATAACGATGCTATGATCATTGGTATACAAATCTCCATCTGTGTCTCAGTTTTCATTTTCTTGGAGTATATTCCAAGCAGTGGAATAGCTTTGTCATTTGGAATTTCTATGTTCAGCTTTCTGAGGAAACGCCAAACTTCCTTCCAGAGTAGTTTTACCATTTTAAAATCCCACCAACAGTGTATAAGAGTTCCTATCTCGCCACATCTTCTCCAACAATTATTGTTTGCTGTCCTGTTAAACTTTGCCACTGATACTGGAGTGAGATGGTCTCTCACTGTGGTTTTGATTTGCTTCTCTCTCATTACCAGTGATTATAAGCATTTCTTCATGTGTCTCTTGGCCCCAGATGAGAGCTGCTGATGTATTGTTTAAATACAAAGTATTCTGCATTTCATTTTTAAATAAAGTTACTAAGGAACTTCCAAAGATTCAAAATATGAGTGAAATTAAAAGTATTGGCTATATATTAATAATCACTAGATTTAGTTTTGAGTACATGGGGCATTGTTACACTATTCTTGGTATTACTGTGCCTATTTAAAATTTGTTAAGAAAAAGGTGTTGCCCAAATAAATAGAAAACTTACGTCACACACAAATATGCACATAAACCTTTATAACCACTTTATTTATAGTTGTCCCAAATTGGAAGATATTCCTCAATAAGTGTCTGGGTAAACAAACTGCGGTAGAGCTATACAATTAAGTATTAATCCTCCATAAAAAA
>NW_006399801.1:8050437-8079310 GCF_000299155.1 Elephantulus edwardii
ATATACTTACAAGCTACAAAAGGACATGGAGGGATCTTATGTACACACCAGTAGGAAAACAAACATCCACACACTTCATGATCCCTACTATGTGACAACAGTCTGCCACTTTCCAGTGAGTTATTGAAAGTAATCATCTGGAGGGAGAAGGGAATACAGCACCCTGGAAATACTGTATTTACTCTCAATGCCTTGGTGCAATTCCTAATTTCTGACAAAGAATCACCTGTAACAAGCCACACCAAAAAAATCAGGGGACCCAGAGACATGAGACAATTCACCCAACCCACATCTGCCACCCACATGTCTCCTTGCGACTTTATGTCTAGACATTCAACCTTAAAATTATTGGCCTTAAAACCATTTCCTTAAAAACCTTAAAAACATTTCCTTTGAGCTGTTAAACAGTAATCCTTAAGCCTCCAAAATCTGAGTAACTTGGTCTGGTGTAAATGCAAGTGCAAAAGGCAAAGGAGAGACATGAATGTTCATAGCAACACTGTTCACAATAGCCAAATGGTGGAAGCAATGTGAATATTCACAAGTTGGTGAAAGGATAACAAAATGTGATAGCAGCTCATGTGGTAGAATACTATTCAGCCACAGAAGCAATGAAATAGTGATAAGATGCTTGGATTTTGAAGTTCCCTCACATATTTTGGGCATGTTTCCAGGAGGAACCAGTCCTTGGAGAGTGACATCATCTGTGGAAGGGTGGCAGGACAGTACAGGAGAAGAAGACCCTGGAGGAGATGGCCTCTCAGTGACTGTGGTAATGGGGGCAGGTGCGCTGGAGACAGATTGGCTCAGGAAAGGAGAGAGTTCAGAGCTATTGTACATAGGGGTGCTATGAATTGTAGTTGCCGTGATGGCTATGACCCATTGCATATAACAACAATGACGACATGAATGGTCTTTGAAAACATACTGAGTGAAAAGAAGATACACTCAACAGGCCACATACCATCTTTTTAAATTATTGAATGCTGCCGTCACAGAAATACCATACATTACCTGGCTCTGTGTCATTTCATGATTATTCTTACTTTGGAGTTCATTGTGTGGCCCTTTGTCAATTACTCTCATGGAGGAATGCCTCATTTTCACTGACTCTACTAAGACTTTACTAAGCATGATTTCCTTTTTGGTCTCTCCTGGTGATGTATTCCTAAAGAACATGCCAGTTTTCTGTCCTCTCAGACAGTTTAATTCCTTCTCCCAACATAGTATGTTCAATACTATTTGCCAGCATCACAGTTTAAACACATTACTTCTTCGATCTTCCTTTTTGTGGTCCAGCTTTTCCAGACACATGAAGCAATTAAGAAGACCATAGCTTGGGTTAGGTGTGCCTTAGTTATCAAAGTGGCATCTCTGCTTTGGAGAATGTTAAAAGAGGTATTTTGAGCAGATTTTAAAGAGAAGACATGCCTAATGTAATACTTGTGTGGTGTGGTTTCATGGACATTGACAGTTAATCCAAGATGAATTAAATTATTAGCAATGTCTCTTTTTCTCCCATTTATCATGACACTGTTTATCGGTCCAGTTGAGAAATTTTTTTTCCCTTTCAAATTTGAGTAGAGTCCACACTGAAGGTTTTACTTTGTTGCTGTCAGATGCCATCAAGTTAACCCTGTGAATAACAGCTCTGGACATGCCCTGTCTTATACCACCCTCATGACCTCTGTCATTCTTATGCCCAGGGTGGTAGTGACCGTGTCAATGCATCTCCTTCAGGGTCTTTGTCTCTTTTACTGACCCTCTACCTCCCTCAGCACGATACCGTCCTCTGAAAATATATCCAAAGTAAGTGATAAGACGTTTCATAGTCCCTACCTCTAAGAAGCATGCTAATTGCCCTTTCTTCAAGATGGGTCTGCTTGTTCTTTTGACAGTCTCCATGGTATTTCTTTTAGGTTTTCTTTTACAATGATGAAAATGTTTTAAAACTAGATAGAGGTAGTAATTGTACTACAGCATGAAAATAATTAATGCCACTCTGCACATTTCAAAATAGCTAATTTTATGTTCCACGAATTTTACCTCAGTTTGGGGGGGGGGGAAGCAACAGAGAATTTCTTATCCAAAGTAATAGCAAACCATGCAGAAGAGGTGAGAAGGTGCTCTCGCCGCTCTTCACTCTTTCTTTCTCTGTGTGTAAGAATAGCTTTGAACCCTTCGAGGTCCCACACACTGGTACGAAGCTGAGTCATCTAGCTTTCAATTCTCAAAACCAAGCCAGCTTCCCACTCCGCCCTCCTTCCTACAGGCACAAAGGCATTTGACCTGATATGTGTAACAAAGCAAATGCAATTGGCCCCCTCTGCAGTAGCTAGGATTGATAGCAGAGAACCCTGTGGTTTTGTTATTAAGTTACTTCCCACAATTACTAAATTTATTGTCCTAATTGTTTTCGCATGGCTGCTCTGTACACATGGCTTACTTCCCCACCCCCACCCCCCCACCCCGTCCTTGCTGTCCTGCCCCTGTCATCATATTTCAGCGTGATCGCTGCCTTTCTTTCCAAAGCGTCCAACCTCAGCCAAAGCTGATTTGCAATTGAGTCAGTGAGAAGGAGGGGTAAGGGTGCACCCTAAAACCTGTGGTGTATTCTGAGAAAACATGGAGAAATCTCATTTCTGCTTGATGAAGGGATGAGAATGACTGCAGTTAATGCAGCAAAAAACATCAGCAAAGGAGTTTCCTTCCAAGACACTGACTTGTGACTCCGGGTGAGTCAGAGCAGAACTGTGCTCTACATGGTTTTATAAAATGATTGGTTTTCTTAGAGTAGATCACCAGGCCTTTCTTCTGAGGTACCTCTGGGTGGATTGGCACTTGCAGCCTTTCAAGCATCAGCCAAGTGTGCTAAGTCTTTGCAGCACCACGTACTTGCACAGGGAACAGAAATTCTCCCAGCCTCAAATTTGCGGTACTTCCTAGTTCCAAACTCCAAGCCCTTCTAATCATGGAAGCTCTTCTTCAAGAAAGCTCTTCTCCATGGAAGCTCTCGGGGTAGTGGGGTGGGGGGTAAGGGAACAGAGATGACCTTTCAAGCCTTTGTTCTAGTCTTATGGGAAAAGCAACAACATATATGTATGTATGTTGCTGTTGTGTGCCATTAAATCATATATATATACATATATGTATTTGTTATTGTGTGCTGTCAAGTCATATGTGTGTGTGTATATATTTGTTATTCTTATTGTGTGCCATCAAGATAGATAGATGGATGGATGGATGATAGAGATATCTATTTCTCTCTTTATATATATATACACACACATATATATTTATGTTGTTATTATTATGTGCCATCAAGTCATCTACTACTCATAACAACCATATGTACAACAACTGTGAAGCCTGCCCTGTCCTGAGCCAGTCTCACTGACTTATGATACACCTACCCCCAATGTCCCAGTCACTGTATCAATCCATCTCATCCAGGGTCTTTCTCTCCTGCACTGTTCCTCCACCCTTCTGAGCATAACATCCTTCTCCAAGGACCAGTTCCTCCTGGCCATGTGCCCAAAAGTATATGAGCTAGAGCTTCAAAATCCTAGCCTTCAAGGAAAAACTTGATTTCACCCTCTTCAAGACAGATCTATTTGTTTTCTTGGCAGTCCATGTTCAACACAATTCAAAGGCAGTAATTATTCTTCTGTCATCTTTATTCATGGTCCAGTTCTCTGATTCATCATGGCCTGGGTCAGATGTACCTTATTCTCTATACTGACTTCGTTGCTTCTCAGTACTCTGGAGAGGTCTCTGACAGAAGATTTTTTCCAGTGAAATTCACCTTTTGATTTCCTGACTGCTGGTGCCAAGAATGTTGATTGTGGAGCCGAGCATGTTAACAATCTCAATCTCTTCTCCATCTATCATGGTGTTTCCAATTTGCCCAGTGTGGGAATTTTTGTCTTCTTCAGAGAGAGAGAGAGGGAGGGAGGGAGATGATAGATGGATGTATGATAGATAGCTAGATAGATAGATAGATATAGATGTACATATTTGTTGCTGTTCTATGCCTTCGAGTAGGAACTGACTCATAGCTGACCCTCCAGAAGGTTTTCAGAGATAGCAATTGCACAAGAGAAGATTGTCCATCCTTCTATTTGAACCATGGGCCTTTGAGATTGTGGTGCAGCTTTTTACCACTAGGTCACCAGAGCTCCATGTATATATATGTATATATGTGTATATATCTGTATATATAATGTAGAGAGTATGGACTGCTGCAGAAAATGAGGGAAGCCCTCACTGTAGGAAATAGGTAGACACGGTGGCTGAAAATAGGGGTTCGAACATAGCAATGGTTCTGAGGATGATATGAGATGAGGAAATGCTTTGTTTTGTTAAATCCATGAAAACAAAACAAAAACTCATTGAGTTGGAAACAACTCATAGCTGACCCTCCAGCAGGTTTTCAGAGGCTGTAAATATCAGGGGAGGGGGTTGCGCATTTTTCTCCCCCAGAGGAGCTGGTAGATTTTTACTACCTTTGTATTGGTAGAGCAACTCCTTTACCACTAGACCACCTGAGCTCTCCTAGGTAACTATGAACTAATTAGTACAGACCCAACAACCACCACCAACAACATAAAGTGATTCTGGTAAAGCTAGTATAGTACCTAAAACATGGCAAGTGCTTGGTAAGTGTTATTATCAAATAATAGCATATTCATTAAATTATAATAAGTCTAAGAATGTTGTTGTTCTTATGTGTTGCTGTGTTGGGTCAGAACACATTGGTAGCTGATCCTCCAGTGGGTTTTCAGAGACTGTAAATTACACAGCAGGCAGGGAGCTCTGGTGCCCTAGTGGCAAGAAGCTGCACTGCAATCCCGAAGACACACGGTTCGAATCCACAAGATGTTGTGCTGGAGAAGGAGGGGCAATCTCTTCCTGTGCCACTCGGATTCGAAAGTACACAACAGCAACAACAACAAATTACACGGGAGGACATTGCACATCTTTCTCTTTGAGAAGAGGTAGTGGTTTTGAACCATGTGACTTTGGGTTGGCAGTTTCTTATCACTAAGCCACCAGAGATCCCTAGGTAGGCAGAAAGGCATCCAGAATAACTCCACCGTCTCTTTAGCCCTTATTCACCCTTGCTGTCATGTCATGATGGCTCCACACACTGCATTGTTTCTGGTACTTTGTTTCTTGCCTGGGTCCCCCGCCCAGTACAGACTCTCTGGGAGCAGGGATAAGCCTTGTCCCATTCACTTCTATGTCTCCCGTCATCTCCTCACACAACAATATTGTACAGGCGATGCTCAGTAAATATCTATGGGGAAAGTTAAACGAAAAAGCAAGGACTGGCAGAGTCGATGTCGTTCTCTGAGCCGTTTAGCCTGAAAATCCCAGAAGGCATTCCTAGTCCCAGCAGACGAGCCCTTCAACCCTCGTAATCCCCACGAAGGGTGCTGGGTAGAAATACTGCCAGGCACAGAGAGGACTCTCGCCAGGCGGTGCCACCCCTTCAGTTTTTATGCGCATGCACTCGAGTCTAAAATTGGAACTGAGCGTGCGGATCTGCTCTCGGCAGAAGGCACTGCATTTTTGCATGCTGGCGCTGGGGCTGGTTCTGAGAAGGACAGAGTCCCCAGGGCAGGACAGGTGTGGGCTGTGGGAGGGGCCGGGACCCAAAGTGGTAATTCCACTCCACTGTATCAATTATTCATTCCACACTGGTACGCCCACGGCCACCGTGGCCACGAAGCCCGGGCACTCCGAAGCTGTCCAGGACTCACGCTGACCTGTCTGTCCAGGAGTCCTGCACACACGGGTCTCCGGAGCTCCATCCTGATGAAGGAGCAGCCCTTGTCCCCACACAGACTCGTGAGCAGACATAAGCAGGAGTGAAGCCTCCGGGGAGGGTGAGTGTGTCTGGGGAGCTGGGGCTTGGCCGCACTGGCACCTCTTTCTCAGCGGCAGGGCTCTATTTCCTGCAGCCTTGGGCCAGGTAGACTGGACTCTGATCCAGCCTGGCCTGGAAGCCCCCAGCTCGTGGGTCCTCCAGTGAAGAAGCTGTGATGTCCGGGAGGTCTCCCTAGTGCTAGCCCATCAAAGGGGCTGGAAGCTGATCTCCTGACTGGAGTCAAGGAGTTCATGTGTCTTTATTTTAATTATGCCTTAAATACAGTGTGGAAACTCTGTGATATAAATTTTGTTCACCAAAACAAGGAGAATCAGGTTCTCTAGGCTAGGATTTTGAAGCTCCATCTCACATACTTTGGGCATGTGGCCAGGAGGGACCGATCCTTGGAGAAGGACATCGTGCTAGGAAGGGTGGATGGACTGCGCAGAAGAGGAAGACCTCAGATGAGATGAACTGACACAGTAACTAGGCAATGGAGGTTGGTGTGTCAGAGTCAGTGAGACTGGCTCAGGACAGGGCAGACTTCAGGGCTATTGTACATAGGGTAACTATGAGTTTCAAACAGACCTATAGCTGACCCTCCAGCGAGTTTTCAGAGGCTGTTAATAGGACAGGAGGATATTGCTCATCTGGAGGGGGCGGGAGGGAAGGAGGGAGAAGAAGGGTGAGGAAGGGGAGAGGAGGAGAGCGGAGGGAAAAGAATAAGAAGGGAAGAAGGGAGAGGAGGGGAGGGAAATGGAAGGGAGGGGAGGAGAGGGGAAGAAATAGGAGAGGAAGGGAAGAGGGGAGGGAAGGGTTTAGTAGTAAAGAATTACAGTGCCTGCCCAAAGGTATATGACTCAAATCCACCAGTTACCTCGTAGGAAAGATGAACAGTCTTCTCCCATGTGGCTTACTGCATCTGAAAATGTGCTGGATGGTCAGCTACAAGTTGGTCCTAACTCAACAGTATAATAAATATAATAATCACCGGAAGGTTGGAGGTTCAATTCCACTAGACAATCCACAGGAGAAGAATGTGTCAGTCTGCTTCTGTAAAGATTGTTGTTATGTACATGGGGTCAGAACTGACTCATAGTTGACCCCAGTGGGTTTTGAGGGGCAGGAAAATGCATGGAAGGAGATTACTCATCTTTTCTCCCTCTGAGCTGCTGGTGGATTTGAACTACATCCCTTCAGGTTGGCAGCATAGCCCCTTATCACTAGACTACTAGAGCTTCCTCTGTAAAAATGTTTGCTGTTTTGTCGATGTGTGCCATCAAATCGGAACCAACCCGTAGCTGCCCCTTCTGCAGGTTTTTGGAGGCACTAAATCGCACAGAAGGAGATTGTCCATCCTTCTCCAGCCTGTAAAGATTACAGCCCTTAAAATCCTATGAGGTAGTTCTATTCTGTCCTATAAACCTCTGAGTCAAAATCAACTTGATGGCAATGAATTTTTCATTTAATGTGTTAAGTTGCTTTATTTTGTCTTTTAATCTTAACTATTTGAAAGTAAATCATAAACATAATGACACTTCTTTGTAAACATCTCGGTAGCCATCTCTAACAATGTTTTCTCATTTACCCATCTAATAACATTCACTTAAATATCATCTTTTGACCAGTCTATTTCAAGTTTTCCTAATTGCATAAAAAAATACTTTTGTAGCTTGTTGTTGTTGTTGCTGGTGGTGGTGGCGGTGGCGGCGGTGTGTGTGTGTGTGTGTGTGTGTATTAACTAGAATCCAATCAATAAAAGGTAAATGCTGGCTGTTATGTCTCTCTATCTCTTTTTAATCTGAAACTGTCTCCAAGCTTTTTGTTATGACTTTGACTTTGTTCCTGAGGCTGGTTGTTATAGAAAGCCCACATTCCAAATCTGTCCTGCTTTTAAATTTGGCTTTTAGTTAATCAAGGTAATAACCTTTCATAAAGAAATAAATTGCCTCTGTCAGTGGTCAATTTCCTGAGGATATATTGACATTCATGTTTACTTATGTCTTGTCTTTTCCTAAATAAATAATAATTTGAGGCAGGTTACAAAGAAAATGAGATGTGCTGAATTTTTTTAAAAAAAAAAACCCTCTCTTTTGACCTGTGAGTCCTGGTGGTGTAGTCTGTAGGGGACTGTGCTGCAAAGCCAAAGGGCAACACATCTCTCTCTGGTGGTTCAAATCCACCAGCAGCTCTGAGGGGGGAAGATGGACAATTCCTCCTGTGTGATTCACTGGGCCATAAACCCACTAGAGAAGGTTCCATCTCAATGGCAATGAGGGAGTGGCTTATATATAATCATAATTTGTATATAATTTGGTATAGTATTTTTCCTCACTTAATCAGTAATAAACTTTTGTCCATTACATCACGGTCTTTACCAAATCTTTTTTAAACATATAAATGATTTTTCATTGAACCAATGTAATGAAATTTCTTTAAGCATTGTCCTATTTTGGGACAAAGTATATAACTTCCATTACTTTCCCCCTCATATAAATCACACTTCTCTGTCAGTTTATACAAGATCAATGGCTTGCTGTTATCATTCCTGGTCTGTGATAGTTAAATTACTCCATTAGCAGGGAGCAAAGCGTCAACTCTCTTTCCTCTTTGCTGAGGCTGACATCATTAGAACAGAACAAGGGTATAATGCACAGCTTAAAGTCAGGAGAGGCCTGTGCCAGGGTTGCATCGTTTCACCATTTTTTTTATTCAAAACATAGGGGGCTCTGGTGGCTTAGTGGTAAAGAGTAGTTCTGCCAACCCCATGGCAAGCAGTTCAAATCTCCCAGCTGCTCCATGTAGGAAAGATGAACAATCTCTTCTCATTTGATCTATTGTCTCTGAAAACTTGCTGAAGGGACTGCTATGAGTTGGATCTGACTTGATGTTGTAACAACAAACATTTATTCTGTGTCCTGAGAAAATAATCCAAGAAGCTTGAGTATATGAAGGGCACAGAATTAGAGTATGACTAACAATCATTACAGTTAAGACTCTTTTACAATCTGTGATACATAGTTGATAAAATCTTGCTTGCTGCAAGCAAAGAAGGCTTGAAGCACTGACAAAGATCAATGACCGTAGCTTTCAGTATGAATCCCATCTCAAAATAAAGAAAATAAAACTTGCTTACGACTGGACCAATAAGCACCTTCAAAGACATTTCAATGTGTCCAGCCACCATATTTGAGCAAAGCATCACAGCTTTCCACACCCCCACCACTCTGATCAAAATCCAACAGCCTAAGGATTGGATGCACCCAGCCCTGGTTTCCCTTGGTCTGACTGAACCATTTTGAACAGTTTTCAAACTCTGATATATACAGAAATGAGATTACAAGGATCTATCTCTTGATATCAGGCACACTGAAAAATGTGAGTTGTCTTTGAAGCCATATGTTTTTATCATCTCACAGTTGTCAAGGAGCTTTGATGCCCATGACTGTAGTCCAACTCCCACAGGGGAGCACTCTCCCAGCCCGTGCCATGGGTTTATGCATGTGCCACTGGACTTCTACCTCAAATCCATCACCGTCACATGGATTCTGATTCATAGTGATCGTACGGGACAGAGGAGGGTTGTCGTTTAGGGTCTCCAAGGATGCAGATCTGCACAAAAGCAAACTTAAAGAAACCATACCTTTCTCCCTCAGAGTGGGTAATAGGTTAGAATCACTGACCTTCCCATCAGCAGCCAAATGCTTAACTATTGTGCCACTAGGGCCCCTTGCTCTTATGCTAGGACTCTTGGAAAGGAGGGATTGTGTCTTTAAAAATAATTCCTTTTTGTTGTAATATTTTATATTCTTATAAAATCCTTCATTTCCTTTAATGAACTGTAAAGTCCTTGTAGCTATTGTGTACTGTCGAGTTGGAACTGACTCACAGCTGACTTTCCAGCAGGTTTTCAGAGGCAGTAAATCCCACGGGAGGAAATGGTTCAGCCTTTCCCACAGAACTGCTGCTGAGTTCGAATCCAGTGCCTTTGGGATTGCAACACAGCTTCTTACCACTAGGTCACTAGAAAATTCATTTCTTTAAAGAAACACTTCACCCTACTAAACTGAACATTATCTCGTTGTTGTGATGGTGTTCTGATTTTTGTCTGTCTCTGCATGACACATCTTGTTAGCTTATTCACAATAGCCACCTGGAGCGTCTTCATGAAGCTGGAGTGTTTGGTTACGTTTACTGATGTTAGGTGCTGAGTCAGCTCCAACTCAGAATGACCCACATAAAACAGAACAAAACCCTAGCTGAGCTGGCATCCTCTCCACAGCCTCTGCTGTGCTCAAGCCCATTCTCGTCATCACTAAGGGTAGTGCAGTGGGTTATGTGTTGGGCTGCTAACCAAAAGTTTGGCAGTTTGAACCCACCAGTGGGGAACAGGTGGGCAGCCTTCTCCTCTTAATCTTGATCCCTTGATTTACATACAGCCTTGGACTCTCAATGGAGGATTGTCGTAAGTCAGAATCCACTCAATGGCTATTAAAGGTTTCAGTCAATGGAGCTGGCAACTCACTTGCGCCTACTCTCAGGAATCTCTTCCCAAAGGTGAGCTGCTTGAGGTCTCGCTGTCAGCCACCTGTCAGCTGAGGAGATACTTCCCTTTTCTGAGCTTCCTTGTCCCTCTTTCCCCTGATGGACTCTGGAGCCGTCCGTTCCCTCTTCCCACACTCTCTGAGGAGAGGGCATCCAGCATCCAGATGTACAGCGTTGCCTCAGCCCAGTCCTGCTCGATTACCTGCCGGCCCCTGGAATATGCTTTCTGTGCAGTTGGATGATCTGCTCTGGAATTTCAGACCATACTGAAGTTACTTGTTATATGGCTCAGAGTTTCAGGAGTAGCCCCCACAGATGTGGGATGTAGGAGTCTCTTGGTGCTAGTAAAATAAACCTTAATCAAACAGGGCTGTGGTGTCTCGAGGAGGTAGACGGCCCATAATGCATCTTGTCAATCACCAGTACAGATGCTGCGAGTAGAATCGCTTGGTAGTAACTACATGGCCACAGGGCCAGCTGTGGGTAGTTAAGAGGAAGGAAAACTTACTTTTCTTCTGGACAAATACATTTCTGACTGTAACTCAAATATTTTCTTTAGCTAAAATGTTCATTCCCCTTTAATCATATTGTTCAAAGAAATCCTAAGTATTCTTTCGGTTTTCGATCCTGTCTAACCATCTTCCTGATTGGAGATCCCATGAGAACTGATCAAGTTCGAATCATGCTTTTGAAATCTATAGTCGTAGTGTATGTTTAAAGTCTACACGGTGTTTTTCAAAGAGACTCTGGAGATGTAATGCTTAAGCACTCAGTTACTGACCAAAAGGTCAGCAGTTTGAAATCACTAACTGTGCCTTGGCAGGAAGACGGGGCAGGGTCGGCTTCTGTGAGGAACAACCTTGGGAACCCCGGGGGCTTCTACCCAAACTTTATGGTTGCTGTTAGTTTGAATTGACTCAACAACACATCATTGTTGCTATTATTATCATTATTATTACTATATCTTCATAGAAAAAATTATCCTACTTTAAATATTATTATATATAATATGCAATGATACTATTTGTTATTAATAATATTGTTAATAATATATAATAATATTATTGTGGTTTTGTTATGTGTCGTTGAGTCGACTCCAACTCATGGTGACCCTATGTGCAACAGCCCTGAACTCTGTCCTGAGCCAAACACACTGTCTCTGACACACCTACCCCTTAACCCCAATCACTCAATCCATCTCCTCGAGGGTCTTCCTTTCCTGCGCTGTCCTTCCAGTCTCCCAAGCATGATGTTCCTCTCCAAGGACTGTTCTCTCCTTGCAACATGCCCAAAGTATGTCAGACGGAGCTTCAAAATCCCTGCCTCCAAGGTGTAGCCTGGCTTTCACCCTCTCCAAGATGAACCTGTTTGTTCTCCTAGCAGTTCATGGTATATTCAATACTCTTCTCCAACACCACAGCTCAAAGGAATCCATTCTTCTTCTGTCATCCTTAGTCATTGTCCAGCTCTCTGATGCATAGCAAGTAATTGTGAAGACCAAGGCCTGGATAAGGCACACCTTAGTCTCCAGACTGACATCATCCTCATAAATACATTTACCCTACTTATCTTTGCACTAAAGAATTGCACTTCCTTAAAATAAACAGCAACAAAAAACACGGCAGTCCAGTTGATTCTGACTTGTGGTGGCCCTCCATCAGATATCTAAGGTTACAAATATTGACAAGAGGAGGCTGATTCATCTTTTTTCTATGGAGTAGATTTGAACCACCAACCTTTTGCTTAGCAGCCCAACAGTTAATGCACTATGCCTAATGGCTTGGAAAATGTGACATGCTAGAATGAAGAAGAGAGGCTGTGGGTGCACAAATAGTTAAAGTCTTAGTAGTTATCTAAAAGGTTTGAAGTTCGAGTCTGCCCTAAAGTGCCTTAGAAAACAATCCTGGGGGACTGTAAAAGGGCACAGCCTCTAAAACCCCATGGAGCACTTCTACTCTGACACTCATGTATTTGTTACAAGTCTGAATTGACTCAAGGATTAAGATTTGGGTTTAAGATGAGGACATGGAGGTAGGATTATTTTAAATCACATGGTAGTTTCTGGGTAGAATTTAGTATCTCAAAACTTTGTTTCTAGCAGAATGTTCTTCCAGGACAGTACACTCAAGCCTTGTTTTTATAGAGTAGACCTTTTTCACAGAAAACATGTTTTGCCATGGTCAGGTAATTTTTTTTAAAAAAAATTATTTTAATGTGGTTTTCATAGTTGCCAGTAAAACATTAAGGAGATGATGACTTTTCCATTAAATGTTTTATGTACCTGTTTCTTATTCCTATAAACAAAAAGACCATGAGAAACCCACCTCTCACTCATTTGTAAAATAAGGGAATTAGACTGGATGAACCCTAGGTTTTCTGGATCAGTAATTCTGTTCTTCCAGAATTCATTTGACTTTGAAATACCAAACTTAGACGTAGAGTGACATAATGTAATATCCTTAAGGGCCATGTGTATAATGAAAAGTAAATAGGTTCATGATTTTTAAAAATATACTTTAATTACAGAGGTAATACCAAATATATTCTCCTTAACTGGAAAAATAAGCACTGCAGGGAAAAAAAACTAGTGCCCACACTTAGCCCTACTCCCAATCCTATTCCTTCCTGCTTCCCTAAAGATTGTTTTCGCTTGGGGTATATCCTGATGTGCATTTTATTTTTTTTTATTAAATTTTATTAGTTTTAATGAACATTTACAGAGATTTTGGGTTTTCATTCATTCATTGTTGCACTGTTTTCTCCACTCTCATCTCCAGTTCGTTCTTCTTCCCCCCCCCCCATGTCTGTTTTAATTGTCCAATTGCCACAGTGCTTGTCAAAGCCAGTTCTGATTAATCTCCTTTGTCAGTGTGTCCCTTGCCATTCCCTATCACTCCTCCCTGAGAGAGACTTCACCCTGATTCATAAGGAAAAGGGGATGGCGTATTCTCTTAGCTACTTCCTGCTGAAAAGGGACACTGTGGGTTTCAGGGTGAATGTCTTCTCTCACTCTGATGTGCATTTTAAACACAAATATATACAAACACCCATACACATCCCTAAAAGATGCATACCATTATTTTCATTGATTTTTTTTAAAGCATAGTTTGTTTCACACCTTATTTTTCAGTCAACAATGTGTCTGGGGATCTTTCTTGTTTATATAAATGCAATTCATATTTCTCTTATTTGGACAGTCTGAAGGATTGCATCAGGTCTCCAACCTCCTGGTTCTCAGTCTGTCTTTCCCTCCACCAGATGCATTTGAGACGCAGATGTCTCCCACTATTAGCAACATCACACCCCCTTTTCCACCTGTCATTCCTTTGAAGCCCTGCTCGCTCACCATCTTGTCTGTGAGGCTTGCTCTCTGCCTTTTAATCTCTGTCGGAAGTCATCATTCTCCCCACTCTTTCTGCAGCTTAGTATTTACAATCATTTAAGTGTCTGTTATCACATGGGGTTTCTTTAGTTAAGGAGCCCTAGTGGTGTAGTAGGTTAAGCGTTGGGCTGCCAACCAGAAGGTCAATTGTTTGAACTCACTGGTGGCTCTAAGGGAGAATGATGAGGCAGTCTGCTTCTGTTCAGATATACAGCTCAGTGGCCACTGAATTATATTTGTTTCCCACTATTGCTTCTTCCAGATTACATCTATGAAGATATTGTTATTAGCTGCCATTGATTCTCCCTCCGATTCATGTATGTGCTTATCTCATGTACAACAGAATGGAGCACTGCCTGCTCCTGCGCCCTCCATGATAATGTGTTGATCAGAGTGTTGGGACCCACAGGGTTTCACTGCCTGGTTTTCTTTTTTTTTCACGGTTTAAGGAATTTTTATTAAAGCAAGAATTTTATAATCCAAATTACATTTCCTTGCTCAGTTATCAATTCTTTTACCTAAAACAGAACTGATATTCTGAGCTATTCCACAGTAAAGAATTACAAAATTAAAGAAAGGAATGCTTTAAATTTTTGTACTTTGCTGAAAATTCTTTTTCCCAGGGTCTATAAAACATTAATTTGTTTTTATATTTTACTATTTTTTTCCTCTTTTTTTTGTTTTGAAATGAGTAAGTAATCTAGGACTAGCACGTGCTAGCCCTGGCATTTGCTCGGTACATAAGGTTCAAAGTTTCCTTCCTTTTTTTATTATTTTATATTTTGCAATTTTTTTCCACAATATTTAAGTTTTTCGATGTTTAGTTCTTTTTCTTCGGTGAAGCACGAGTTTTCTTTCATGGTCCCTGATCATTTTAAACAGTTGGAACACCAGTGGCACTGTTAACTGCTTTCTGGGCAGCCTCTTTAGCTTGGTGGGCTTGTAGTACAGCTACAGCTTCATCAACCTTAGAACGAAGAGACTCTGGAGACTCAAGTATATGAAGAAGTTCTGAATTATCAATCTCACTGGCTGGTTTTCAGAAGTAGATCACCAGGCCTTTCTTCTAGTCCATCGTGGTCTGCAAGCTCCACTGAAGCCTATTCACCATATAGCAACATGCAAACCCACATCGACAGAGGGTGGCAGCTGTGCCTGAGGTGCCTTTGGCTAGGAACTGAACCTGGGCCTCTCACATGAACTGAGAATTCTGCCACCAAATCACCACATATGGACCATGTTGGTGTTTAGTGGCCTATCCTGCATCTACAGTGCCTGACACATACTTCTTGTCATGTACCATCAGGTCAGAACCGACTCATCATTGGCCCTCCAGCAGGTTTTCAGAGGCTGTAAATCACACGGGAGCAGATTGTCCATCTTTCTTCTCCAGATCAGCTGAGAGACTTGAACCAGGTACCTTTGGGTTGGCAGTGCAACTCCTTACTTAGCGCCTTACAACTCTTTCTGAAGCCACCAGAGGTCCCATATAGTAGGTGTTCTATAAAAGTGAGTTACTCTGCAAGGTTAGGCAGGTGGGATTGTCTGCGGTGTTTGCCACATGAAGGTGAGGACAGATGCTCCAGCCAGGGAGAGGGCAGAGTCAGTGCAGACTGTGCTGGAGTCCCCAGGCCACCTCCTGCCCCAGGAACCATGCTGACCCTCCACCTGTTACAGGGAATGTAGAGACACTTCTTTGCTGATTTCAGTCTGGTGCTCAAATGGAACCTGGAAATCAGCTTCCCACAGTGCTTCTACTGCTGTTAAAAATAAGCCAAACTCTATCTACGAGCGTTTATTTTTGTTAAAATAAAGAAAACACCCCCAAACTTGCCTTTGAGCAAAATCCTGGTACAAAGACTTAATCTTTAACTGAAATTCAGGGGGAAGCATAAGCTAATAATGGAAACGTTAACCTTCTTAATCATCCCATCAGGGCCCACCTCCCCGGAGCTGTTCACCCGGGCAGCCGAGCTGTGACCAGGGAAGGGGGAAGGAGAAGCCCAGCCAGCTTGCTAACACTGCTGTTAACTTAATAGAATAACTGTCCAAGAGTATATAGCTCTGCTCTGTTTCCTTCTGCACTTATTTCATGTATTAGGTAATTGTGTGTGTGTGTGTGTGTGTGTGTGTGTGTGTGTGTGTGTGTGAGATTTATGGCTTTTATTTTTGTTTTGGCAGCTTCAGCTTCAAATTCAGGTTTCCTCAATGGCGAGATAACACAGAATGCATTGCTCTGCTGTCAGGATCATGAATTATTGCCGTATTGATGACACTGGAATAGAGTTATATGAATATCTTTCTGTGAACAAATACAAATAAGGAGATGTAAAATTTCCTTATTTTATGTCAGGTGATATTCAGCTTTAGACTGTCATTATTGTAAAGAGTCTCGGTGGTGCATTGATTGAAGAATTTAATCTGACATACTTTGGACATGTTGCAAGGAGTGACCAGTCCTTGGAAAGGGGTGCCATGCTTGGGAGGGTGGAGGGACAGTGCAGGAGAGGAAGACCCTCGATGAGATGGGTTGACTCAATGACTGGGGTAAAGGTGGTAGGTGAGTCATGGACAATAAGGTAGGCACAGGATAGAGCAGGGTTTAGGGCTGTTATATATAGGATCAGAATGAATCACAAGTGACTGTCGGCACATAACAACAACAAGAAGAAGCAAAAGGTCCATGGCTCAAACCCACCAGACCCTCCATTTTATCCTATAGGACCACTGAGTCAGAATTGACTTACTGGCAACTCTGGGCTTTGGGATTTGTTGTTGTGGTTTGGTTGCTCGTGTTATATGTTGTCAGGTTGACTCTGATGCACTTTGACCTGATGTGACAAAGAGGAATTACCCCCACAAGGTGTCCTAGTTGTGTTGTGATGTCGTCTGTAATCTCTGGTGTTCTGAATGCACCCACAATGACTTGGCAGAAAGAAGGTAGTCTCCTTCTGTTTCACTTTACAGTCTTGGCACCAGAGGGAGGGTCAGCATGAACCAGACCTGACTCAGCGGCAGAGAGTTAGAGTTTGAATCTTCATGGGAGCAGATTACTGGGCTTTCTCCTGAGGAGCAGCTGGTAGGTTCAAAGCACCAACTTTGCAGCCTCGCCGCTAAGCGCTAGACCGTTGCACCACCAGAACACTTATAAATATAAATAAGGGGCAAAGGACACACTATGAAATCATTTCTGTTGTGGCTCAACCCTTGGAAGCTCACATAGTTACCATTGTAGACTGAGTGAAAGGGCATATGCATGGGAGAAGAACTCAACCTTTTCCCCCCCGGGCAAGTGGGAACAGAAACCACACCAGGTGTGACTAGAGTGAAGGCGGCCCCTTTGCTGTTGATTTCTTTCCAACTCCTCGCAAACTTTTACGGCACAGCAGACCTGCCCCATGGTGTTGCCGAGGCGCGGCATAATCTTCACTAGAGTATGCTGCCATATCTCTCTCCTGAGAGGCAGTCAGCGGGTTTGAACCACTAACCTTTCAGTTAGTGGCTGAATGCTTCAGACACTGCTCCACCAGGGTCCCTTCAAAGTTTGGAGAAGGTTCTGGGTTTGCTTTTTTTTTTTAATTCAAGGAACCCCTTTGTCTAAAGATACAGTCTTTCAAACATGATTAATATTGCTTGCCTGTAGCTTTCTGCTTAAATTATTTGTAATTCTAGTGAGGAAGAAGCATTTCTTTCTAGCCAAAACAGCCATCTGGATGAATACAAATGAGCTTACAAAAGGTTTGAGTTACTAAAGGGTAAACTCCCGGGCAGGTGACCTTCTTTCGAGTTCTGTTGTTCAACGTGAACAGCCTGGCCCGCTGCCTGGCCTCCTTTCTCCTTGGACTGAGGGAGTGGAGGGCGGCAGCAAGGTTGCAACTCTGCCTGCTTAGAGTGGAGATGAGGTGCCAATTCCAGAACCTTCCATAGCCCCCAATAAGCACACTCCTTAACTGGCTACAAGCCACTTGCCAGCAGCCAGCCTAACCCAGTGTAGCTCATCCTCTCTAGGAGAGGGACAGATAAGTCTGCATTATTAATTGGGTGACCTGCATTCTGCTGTGTTCACTGGCTGGGGCCATGGCCAAGTCCTAGCACCACCCACTCTCTTGGGAGAACGAAACAGACTGGGACCTTTAGTGCAGTAGAAACAGCTGAAACTGGAAAGCAACCTGGCTACCTTCATTCTGTAAAAGGAGCATTCCAGAAAGAAAAGTCTCCTGACACTTTAGTATGACCAGGAATCTGATTCTGAACTGGGACTCAGATGTGTGGGTTCTAATCCCACTTAAGCTGTAGAACATGGTCCAGTTGCTGTTCCTCTCCAAGCCTCACTCAGCTGGAATATGATAATGATCGTTGTTACTCACTGCTGTAGACATGTACAACAGGACTAGACAGGTGAATACGCAGGGTTTTCACTGATTGGTTTAAAAGAAGTAAATGGCTGGGTCTTCTTTCCTAGTTTATTTTCATCTGGGAGCTCTGCTAAACCTGCCATATCTATTTCATTGCAACACGCAAACTGTCATAGACAGATAGCGTTTGCTATAATGTACATAAGGTGCATTGGCTGGGACTCAAGTCCAGGACTCCTGCACGGAAGACAAAAATTCTACCACTGAGCCACAACTGTCCTCCACAATGATAGCACTTGTCCCAGACGGCAGTAGTGACAAGGCCGTGACAAAGTGTGGGAGAGTCTTAGCACACTTCCCGGCACATATTAAGGGTTGAACACTAGCTGTCCTTATTCACGCTTCATTGTAATAATGCTTTCGATATTACCTTCTCATCTCTAATAATAGATGTCCCAGAGTTCAAAGAATTAAATGTTAAACTACTAACAAAAGGTCAGAAGTTCAAATCCACCAGCTACTCCAAAGGTGCTGAGGTGACAGCTTCTGTAAGACCACAGCTTTGAAAATCCTCAGGGACTGTTCTACGCTCTCCTCCAGAGTCCCTGTGGGTCAGAATTGACTCAACAACAGTGGACCTGGCTTTATCTTTTGTAAACTAAGAAGAGAATAGATACTAAAAATATTTACCTCCAAAGCGAAGATCAGAGAACTTGAAAAACCAGGGTGATCTGCTAATATTGGCAACAAGGCATCAGGAACTGAGGAGTTGCTGTTGTTACATGCTTTGAGATGGAACTGCCACATAGCCAACTCTCCAGCAGGGTTTCCGAAACAGTTAATTGTGTGGGAGGAGACTGCTTGTCCTTCTGCAGAGCAGTTGGTGGATACTAACCATGTGCCTTTGGGATGGTAACACAGCTTCTTATTAGTAGGCCACTTGAGAATTCTAAAACCATTCCAGATAAAGGGGCTATTTCCTCAGGTCACTCTTGCCTCCCCCACCTCTGTGTCCAAACTGGTACTTAGGAAAGGGACACCCAGGTGCCATGGCCAAAACCAGGTGTTTGAAGCCTCCTCACACTCTGGATTAACATTTTTAAGCAGCCCAAATAAGTCATCTTTTGTTTCAGTCCTATGAGTACCTGAAGAATAAGCAATAAGAGCAAAACCAGAAATTAGGAAATTAAGTTTAGGCGTGTGCTGGAGAATGCCTTACCAGTGACGAGTCTCTTCCTGCCAGGCCCCAGTGAACTGCTGTTTCTCCTATTTTCTCCCCAGAGGCTTAAGAAATTATTGTACGGTAAGTCATTTGTCTTTAATGCAGGTACAGCAAGACTATAACCACATATTACCCAAAATGGGGAATTCACGTCACATTATTTTCCATCGATGAGTAATAGACGGGAAATGGGAAATGTCACTACAAGGCTGGCTGGCCATCTGGTAAAAGCTGCTCCATGAATACAGCAGCTGATCTACGCTGAAATATTAAAGCAACAAAGTCTGAAGCTGTTCTGCTTCTCCAGGGAGCCTCAGTTCATGCATGGAAGGAAGGCAATAAAGTCCAATTATTCTGGACGCGGCTACACAAGGCATATGAAAATTATCTCATGCAGAGTCACTCGAAAGCTAAGTAGTTTTTAAGATATCCATCCGTCACTCCAAGTAACAAAATCAAACAAACTGATCAATCTCTAAGGCACTACCCATTAATCAAAAGGTGGTGGTGAGATGTGGGCAATTTTTCATTATCCCAAGTATAATATTTTAAGTCTGACATGCTGACAGGGTGGTCCAAGTAAATGAGATTATCATGTCCCAAAGAAAAGACAGTTGAGCATTTGGTGGTCCTCTTACATACTACTTACTCAGTGTGGATATTCAAGATCCCTTTTTAAGGAGTTTATTTTCTTCTTATCTGGGGTTGAAGATAAGAATAGTAGTTGAAGTCGACAACAGTAAGACTCTTGCACCAACCATGACTGAAACTTTTAAGAAACCCATTCCTTTCCTGTTACCTCCATAGGATTTCCCATCCATGCCCTGTCTCTCAGGAGGTCTGCATGCTTGACCACCTGGGGCTTCTCCTAGGCAGAGAGAAGAACCTCAGGTGGGCTATTTCAGAGGTGATGTGAAGACCCAGAGGAAAAGATTCATTATCATTAAACAAAAGGAAGAGGGTCTCAGGACTCACCAGGACTCTGAATAAGGAAAGCAATGATGCTAAATGGCCCTTCAACACAGTCCTTAAATCTGATTTGCACCTGGGGGGACAGGTGTGCACCCACCTGGAGGGAGAGTTAAACACCTACCTGGAGGGACAGGTATGCACTCACCTGAAGAGACCATAAGCACCCACCTGGGGTGACAGGTGTGCACCAGAAGGGACAGTTGTACATCTACTTGGAGGGGCAAATGTGTGCTTAAGTGGAGAGATAGGTGGGTAGCTTAGGAAAGCAGGTCACTGGGGGCGGAGCTTCATCAGGTGGGGCCTCTGCAGCTACGTGGAGGGCATCTGCTTTTGGCTGTCCTCACTCTAGGCATCCACATGTGGCTCCCAGACTCATCACCACCCCTCCAGCCTGTCACTCTCCCTCAGGAACTTATCATCTGGACGTTTCTGCAGAATTTCTAGGACTCCTGCCCCTACTCTGGCCACATACACCCCTCCCACTTCACACCTGGTTCCTCTGGGGCTCCTCACCAACCTCTACTCCTCCCCTCTTCTTGACCACCGTGTTGTCCCCCTGAAAAATATCTCTTCCCCATCACCACTAAGCTCTATTCTCTTTACCCTTCATGACTTTGTCCTCCATCCCCTGTAACACATTTTGGCAAACTGACTTGCCCTGGCCACATCTGTTCCAGCTCCATGCAAGCCCACAGTTTCTTAAATGCTGGAGAATCCTCCTTACCTTTTTTTTTTTTTTTTTGAGGTTGCAGGATTGGGCTTTGAGTAGAGAGTCAATGTCTACATGATTACTGATTGGTTTGCCCAGACCTTCTGAGGTGGTTCCTTGTCACTTATTCTCATTGAGAAACATCGATTGGCTCACTTCACAGAACACCTAACAATGAGACCTGCCTCAGCTGTATCAAGGTCCCCAGAACAGTTTCCATGAGCAACAAGAGATAGGAAAGGTTCTTAAAGGGCCCAGAACTTCAATGGCACACGTTGAGCTTGACCAGTTGCTTAGCATGGGCCTAAATTGAAGACTCTTTGGATAAGTGCTATGTTTGCTGTGTGCATCAGAGCACTCTAAGAAGAAAAAGAAATCCTGTATCTCACATAATCTCAACTCACAACCCAATTTCCTGTGATCCTGGTCCCAGAGAACCCAGGCCAGGGCACCTCCCCATAGAACCTATGTCCTGCTTCTAACAAGTACCCAGGCGTCTGGCTAGAACGGGATGTCTCTGAATGCAGCATTGGGTAACCGACTGGCAGCATTCAACCTAGTGGGCCCAGGTCCAACAGGTTCTAGAAATATAATCCTGCTATCACATGACACCCATAGTAACCATGCCACTAATTTCTGGGCCTCTCGCTTGGTCATGTGGAACGGAGGGGACCTCGTTTCTCACCATAAATTCTGTCAACATCTCCCTCGTGCAGGTCAAAATTAGAGTCAGATGAGTGCACCTGCTACAGGCAATGGGTGACAGGGGGTTCCTGTGTTTGTGGAGGGCAGTAGGATCCTGGTATTCAAATCCTGTTCCCCTGATATGTCTGGAATGGCACTAAAGATCGGGGCAGGAGCGGAACCAGTACAAATGCTCCAGAGCCCAGTGGAATCGGAGCATCACAGAGCAGGCAGTGCTGAGACATGGATACTTTTTATTTTTTTTTTTTAGGAGACTAACACTGATAGTATTTTTTCATTATTTTTAATTGTTTTCTGTGTTTTACACTCTTCTTCATCCACATTGTGTTTCACACAATTGTTCTCATACATTATATTTTATAAAATCAATCACCATTGGACCTTGTCCATTATTACCCTGTCCTTTTGTCCTGTTCCTTTCCATTTCCTTTACTCCTTCCCTCCATCCACTGAACTGTGCAACCCTGTAGTTTCACCCCTACCCATCCTCAGCCATCCCTCACCTTCAGTTCCCATACATGTTTTACTAGTCATCCTTCTATTTTTACAATAATGATCTTATGCAATATTTATCCATTATGCATTAGTTTACTCAGCATAATGCTCTCCAGCCTCTCGCAAGTTATGTAGTATTTTGCAAAATCATGGTTCCTGAGTGCTGCATAGTATTCCATTGTGTGAATGTACCACAATTTCTCAATCCATTTGTTTGGGGTTGGACATTTGGGCTGTTTCCATGTTCTTCCAATGGTGAATAATGCTGCTAAGAACACTGGTGTACAAATCTCCATTTGTATGTCAGTTCTAATTACCTTGGTGTAGATTCTTAGTAGGGGAATAACTGGGTCATATAGAGTTGCTACGTTCAACTTTTTGAGGAAATGCCAAACTGTCTTCCAGAGTCCTTGAACCATTTTACAATCCCACCAACAGTGTAAAAAAATATGGAATGCTTCTCAAATTTGTGTGCCATCTTTGCACAGGAGCCATGCTTATTGTTGTATCGTTCCAATTTTAGTATATGTGCTGCAAAGTGAGCAAGGGATGATTCTTAACAGTTGTAATTTGGAATGGAATTAACTCATTTTCTGCCTAAACTTGGCAGCTTCCTAGATTATTTTGATAATTATTATCCTTTAGATCCTAAGTGTAATAAGGTTTGCAAAAGGTTAGGTGAACATAGACCAGCTACACAATGCAGGTCAAGCAAGCATGTTCCTTCTGTCACATCCACACATACTGATGTGTATCCAGATGATGTTTCAAGGAGACATGCACCACTTGTGGAATCCTGGGACAGGCAAAGGGAGAGGTGGAGGACATCCAACTGTTGTTTGAAGGCCTCTGTTTGCTCATTAAGGATACTGGGTGGTATAACCATGCAGTTCTTCCAAGAAGAAAGGTCTGGAAATCTGCTTCTATAAAGATGAAAACTACTGAGTAGTGGAGTGGTTCTACTCTGTCCAGATGACTTACCATTGGTCAGAATTACCTAGAAGGCAATGTTTTGGTATTTGTTTTGCTTTACTTTGTTTTGGTTACAAAGGCAACCAATGGGGAAAGCACATGCCTTGGACAGTAGCTCTGCATCCTGGGTGCACTCAGTCCAATCTGTGCCTTCTTCAGAGCTGGAAGGGGTGGAAGGAAGGGATAAGGAGAGGACATCTGCAGAAACTGAAGACCCTGGAGAACTGGGGCAGTGACAGGAACAGGGCTGGGCTGACAGAGCCCTGGTTGGTCTCAAGTGCAGTGCCTGCCATGACATGAATGTCACCTTTGTGTGTGCCATTTCATCTCTCCCCCTACCTTGTATTCCAAGAGAAGACACAGGCTGTGAGCTCTGTTGAGCTGCCTCCTAAGGACAAAAGTCCTTGTTCTCTCTCAACTTAGTCGCAGAGATTGACACCCAGGTGATTGCAACAGAATGGGAGGAGGTCATGTAGGAACAAAGGCAGCCCTCCTCTCAACCTTACTCTGAGTGCAAAAGACGGGAGCTTGGGAAAGAAAGAAAGAAATATCAATACGTTGCTTCCACTTTGAATTTATGCATTGCACTCTGGGGGCAGAGGCATTGTGCAGAGTTCTCCAGTTACCCTCCCCCGCGCATCTGCATCCTGTTCCCGGGAGGACGCCATCTATCACAGACCCTCCAGATGCAGCCCCAGCCGGTGCTGTCCAAGGAGGGCAGCTGGGATGGTCAGCCTGCAGGCGGCGCCGGGGAGGGAAGGCACTCCAGGCTGCTCATCAGTCAGGGCTTCAAGTGTGAGCTGGGCAGGAGTGCCTGCAAACCCAGCCCATCCCGAGGCGCTTCCAGCATCTCCCAGATTTAATAAGTGAGGACAAGGAAGATCATTTGTGCCAAATAAAGATCCACAGTTTGGGTTTGAGTCACACCTCTGTGGTTAAGTTTCATTTTACTTCAGGACAGTCTCTGAGCCCACCCTGGGTAATTACGTGTATTCTCATATTCCGTGGAGTGCAGAATTGGAAAAGAAAAGTCGGACTGGCTGAGTGTGAGGTGTGGTTGTCTTGATTATACTGAACAAGAATAAAAAAAACAAAAATCTGGGCGTCTGCTATGACCTCCATGTAGGAATCAGTTTAATCCACATACAGATGTCCAAAAATTTCTCCTAAGAGATGTATACCTTCTTTACAAAGTAGAGAGCCATCAACTAGGGCTAAAAGTCAGGCATAAACTTCAGCAAACAGTATAATAGGATTTTTAAAAAACCAACAAATCTGACATTTTGTCATTGGTAGAAAACTCTAAAATTTATGAGTATCATCATATCAGCCTGTGGTTTTTTACCTTTTCTGGTAAATGCTAAATATTCTCTTAATAGGGTGTTCTCGCTGCCAGCATTACTGTAGAGGCTTGCTTGTTACTATGATGCTAGAAGCTATGCCACTGATATTTCAAACACAAGCAAGGCCACTTATGATGCGCAAGTGCCAGCTGAACTTCCTTACTCAGACTAAGAAGAAAGACCTGGCAATCTAATTTCAAAAGCCATCCAATGAAAATCCTATGGGTTGCAACAGAATATTGTCCAACACAACTGCAGAATGATAAGCTCCTTTTTTGCAAGGCACTCAAAAGACAGAGAGCTCTGGCGGCCTATTGAGTAAGGAGTTGATCTGCTAACCCAAAGGCACACAGTTCAAGTCCATCAGTTGCTCTGAAGAAGAGAGAAGGTCAGTCTCCTCTGATGAGATTTACAGCCTCTAAAAACCTGCTGGAGGGTTAGCTATAAGTCAGCTCCAACTTGATGACACACAACAAGAAAATACACAATGGTCTCAACAATGGACTCAAGCATACCAGCAATTGTGAAGACTGCACAGAACCAGGCAATGTCTGTTCTATGATACATGGAGTCGCCATGAGCTGGAACCAACTCAACAACAGCTAGCAGCAAAGCCCTGTGTTATTTGGCTAGTAAATCACAGCAACACTAGCATTTTCCATGAAAAACACAGAGTAGGAAGCTGGGTTATGTGCCATCCTGAGTCTGAACTTGGCTGCTCCTCATTGGCTTTGGGGGCCCAGCCCAGTACCTTGTCTGCAATGTGCTGCCTCACCCCTGGTCCGCAATGCTGCAGCAGCCACTGTGCAGGCCCCACTCCATTACCCAAAGCATTGACCCCCACAGGTGCACCTCCAGTGCATGGAAGCTATTTACCTGGCAGAGCATTCTCAGTCGATGTACAGGACTCGGTGTCAGGGTTTACTTGGAAGCCTGTGAGAATCTGCTTTCTGGCGATAAGAGTATTCAGGAGAGGTGTGCATGGCTGTGGTGACCAGATGTCTGAAGCTGCAGGCCATATTACACAGGCACTCAACAGACCCCCATCAATAAGCTCTGAAACCACCTTCGCAGAATGCTTCAGGGTGTTCCCAAGTCTTGTCCTGCTCTCCCCCATGTCCTCCCCTCCAGTAGGCACAGCACGATGCTATGATCCCTCCAGGCACCGCCACGCCAGCGCCTCAGACACCGCCAGGGGCCAACTTCAAGTCCCAGTGGTTTGACAGGAAGCCGATCCTTACAAAACCGGACACACTTTCAGACATTTTGTTAGTTGGGCCAAGTTTTTCCAATTTCTGATACTCAGCATTTCTTTTAAAAAAAAATGGAATTTCTCTTCTTCTTTTCTGAAATGACGGCTCTTGGAGAATCTCTGGCATCCACCAAAGCCATGGCCACTTCAGGGCATCTACTCAGCAGGGCTTAAAAATTGAAGGGAACAGCTGCCTGCTTCAGTGCCCGGCCTGCTGAGTACTCCTGGGGGGTGTGGGGTGTGGGCAGAGCCCTGAACCCTATCCCAGGGAGACCTGGGCTGGGAGAGAATTGTATCTTCCAAAAATACTATGTGCGGAGCTGAAACCTTAACCCTATCCTTAACACTACTCCTGTGGATGTGACCTTGTTTGCAGATGCAATCAATTAAACTGAGGCCATACTGGAGCAGGGTGGGCCCTCCAATGACTCAGATGCCCGTGAGAAGAGGGAAATATGCACTCATAGACAGGCAGAGGGAATATGGTCATGTGAAAAAGGAGGCAAAGACTGGGGTAAAGCTGTCACAAGCTGAGGCGTTTCGGGGATGCTGACAACCACTGGACAAAGCAACTGGAAGGAAAAGGGAAGGATCCTCCCCCAGAACCTTCAGAGAGAAACTCGGCCCTCCTGACATTGTCATTTCAGCCTTCTAGCCTCCACAAGACCCTCGGGCAATGGGAGTCAGTGTGCCAGAATTAGTAAGATTGGCGCAGGACAGGGAAGAAGGGTTCAGAGTTGTTGTACATAGGGTCACTAAACATCGCAGGCAACTCAATGGCACATAACAACAATAACATCTATGACAGGTTTGTAAGCAGGAGTGACATTCACTTCCTAAATAACATGCCTCCAGAAACTCTATGAACTTTGATAAATGTTGATAGTTGTAGAGGGACTTCAGGCCTTTTGCTCATAGAGTCGCTATGAGTCGTGCTCAACTTGAAGGTGATCAACAACAGCCTCCAGAACTGCAAAATAATAGATTTCTATTGTTTTAAGCCACCTAGTTCACAGTACTTTGTCATGACAGCACTTGAGTCAACACTAAATCATAGCAACCATACAGAACGAAACCCTGCCTGGTCCTAATTCCAGCGTCCCAATCCGTGCTGTGCCAAGGCTCGTTGTTACGGTCACTGTGTTAATCCATGTGGCTGAGGGTTTTCCTCTTTCTCTGACCTTCTATCTTTCCTAACAAGGTATCTTTTTTCAAGGACTGATCCCTCTTGACAACATAACCAAAGTAAGTGAGAGGAAGTCTCTTCATTCTTGTTTTTAAGGAGCACCTTGACAGCATTTCTTCCAGGATAGATTTGTTTGTTCTTTTGGCAGTCCACAGTATACTCAATAGCCTTCATTAATACCATAATTCACAGGCACCAATTTTTCTTTTGGTCTGTCTTATTCAGTAGCCAGCTTTCGTAAGTATATGAAGCAACTGATAGCATTATGAATTGGATGAGGGGCACCTTAGTCTTTAAACTGGCACCATTGCTCTTTAGCACTTTAAAGGAGCCCTTGGCAACAGAGTTGTCCAATACAGTTACACCTTTTGATTTCTTGACTACTTCTTTCATAGATGTCGATTGGAGATACAAGTAAAAGTTAATCTAATCATCTCCCTTTACCATCATGTTGCTTATTGAAAATCTATATTACAGGATTTTTGTTTTCTTTATGGTGGGCTATAATTCACACTGAAGGCTGTAGTCTGTTGCTGTTAAGTCAACTGGGAGTCCACTCACAGCTGACCCTTCAGCAGGTTTTCATGAGAGGAGCTTGTTCAACTTTCTCCCTCAAAGCAGCTCGTAGATTTGAAACGAGTGCCTTTGAGTTGTCCGTATACTTACTTACCACTAAGCCACCAGAGCTCCCTTGATCGACACTGAAAAGTGAAAACACCACCTCTGATGCCCTTGGCTTTTGCCATAACCAGGTTCCACATATGGTGAACTCTTATCTAAGATCTGAGCTGAGTGCGAGAGAAGCTGTTCTGCCCAACTGTGGTGACAGCAAGTGGTCTTCTTTCTTGGTGGCAAGAAATGAGATTTGCCTAAGATTTCTGTTACATCAAGGGATGAGATTGGGGGGGGGGGGAACCAAGCAAGAACAAATGTAACAAGACATTTCCAGGTTTTACTTACTGAGCTCTAATCTGGTTCACAGCTTTTATAGTGAGAAAAAATGTTATATTGCAGTTAGTTGGTACAATCAAAAAAGTAATTATAACTCTAGAAATAAGCTCATATTTGACTGTGGCATTTGACTGTGTGATCACAGCAAACTGTGGTTAACGTTGAGGAGAATGGGATTCCCATAACACTTGATTGTGGTTTCTGCAAAACCTATACTTGGACCGAGAAGCAGTCCGCAGAACAAAGCAAGGAAACATTGCATGGTTCAAAATCATGAAAGGAGAGCACCAGGGATGTGTCCTGTTGCCATACTTTTCCAGTATATATGCAGAACAGATCATTTGGGAGGCTGGGCTTTATGAGGAGGCATCAAGATTGGAGGAAGATTCATCCACAACCTACTTTTGCAGATGACACAACCCTGTTTGCTGAAACTGAGGAGGACCTGAGGTACTTGCTACAGAAGGTCAAGGACTGTGGTCTTCAATATGGATTGAAGCTCAACATGAAGAAGTCAAAGAGTCTTACCACTGGGCCAACTGGCAGCACCATGATAGATGGAGAAGACATTGGGGTTGTTAGCAATTAAAGCTTGTTCGGCTCCACAATCAATATTCCTGGCACCAGCAGTCAGGAAATAAAAAGATTAATTGCACTGGGAAAATCTGCTGTCAAGGACCTCTCCAGAGTGCTGAGAAATAATTTTGTCAGTCTAGAGGCTAAGGTAAAAAGGTGAGAAAAAACGGGGTTGCTTTCATAATTAAAAAAGTAATTTCTAGATCCATCCTGAAGTACAACATTGTGGGTGACAGGATTATATCCATACACTTACAAGGAAGTCCAGTGAATACCACTATCATTCAGATATATGCACCAACAACCAGAGCCAAAGAAGAAGAAATAGATGATTTC
>NW_006399801.1:8079530-8080040 GCF_000299155.1 Elephantulus edwardii
ATAAGAAACATAAACGCAGGTAATACACATGGATTTCACCAGATGGTATGCATAGGAATCAGATCGATTGCATCTGCAGAAAAACCCGCTAGAGAAGCTCAGTATCAGCTGTGAAAACTCGGCCAGGAGCTGATTGTGGAACAGACCACCAACTACTCATATGCAAGTTCAAGCCGAAGCTGAGAAAAATTAAACCGAATCCACAGGAGCCAAAATATGACTTTGAGTTCATCCCACCTGAATTTCAGAACCATCTCAGGAACAGATTTGAGGCCATGAACACTAATGAGCGAAGATCAGATGAGTTGTGGGAAGTCAAATGTATCATCCAGGAAGAGTGCAAACGGTCATTACAAAGACAGAAGAGGAAGAAAAGACCAAAATGGATGTCAGAAGAAACTCTGAAGATTACATTGGAGCGTAGAGAAGCCAAAGCGCAAGGAAGAATTCAAGATACTAAAGAGCTGAACAGAAGATTCCAAAAGAAAGCACAGATGACAAAGCAAAATA
>NW_006399801.1:8081314-8094349 GCF_000299155.1 Elephantulus edwardii
GATACAGGCCATGGTCTTTGCAATCACTTGTTATGCATCAGAGAGTTGGACAATGACTAGGGAGGATAGAAGGAGAATTGATGCCTTTGAGCTGTGGTTCTGGAGAAGAGTATTGAAAGTACCATGGACTGCCAAGAAAACAAACAGATTCAACCTGGAGAGGGTTAAACCAGGATACTCCTTGGAGGCAAGGATTCTGGGGCTTCATCTGACATATTTTGGACATGTTGTAAGGAGGGGCTGGTCCTTGGAGAGGGACATCATCCTTGGGAGGGTAGAGGGACAGTGCAGGAGGGGAAGGCCCTCTATGAGGTGGATTGATTCAGTGACTGGGGTAATCGGGATGGGTGTGTCAGATGCAGTGCATTGGTACAGGATAGGGCAGGGTTTGGGGCTGTTGTACATAGGGTCGCTATGAGTCGCAAGCGACTCAACAGCATATAACGCCAACAACAACAGAGGCTAAGGTGTGCCTGATCCAGGCCATGATCTTCGCAATTACTTGCTATGCATCCGAAAGCTGGTCAATGATTAAGGATGACAGAAGAAGAATTGATGCATTTGAGTTGTGGTGCTGGAGAAAAGTCTTGAACATACCATGGACCCCAAGAAAACAAATAGGTCTGTCTTGGAGAGGGTGAAATCAAGTTTCTCCTTATAGACTAGGATTTTGAAGCTCTGTCTCACATACTCTGGGCATGTGGCCAGGAGAGACTGGTCCTCAGAGAAGGACATCATGCTTGGAACTGTGAACAGACAACGCAGGAAAGGAAAACCCCAGATGAGATGAATTGACACAGTAACTGGGGCAATGGAGGTTGGTGTGTCAGAGTCAGGGAGACTGGCTCAGGACAGAGCAGGCTTCAGAGCTATTGTACACAGGGTAACTATGAGTTGCAGGCAGCTCGACCGCATATAACAACAGTAACAACATTCTATATTCTACTGATTTTTGGCAAAGGGGCTAATTCTGTTCTACAAGAGGAAGACGACACTGTATGTCTTCAGTATACAGCACTTGGAAAATGGAATTTCTACAAGCAGAAACATTAAATAAGATCATGCCTCACTGGATACAAAAAAGAATTATCAATAGTTTGAGGATCAAAATGTGCAAACTAAAGCCATACATTTCTTAGAGGAAGAAGCAGGTGCAATGGCCTGGCTTTCAACAATGGGTTATTTAATACAATAGCAAAAATACAAACAGTAAAAAGGGGGAGATGCCAAATAAATGGTATCTAATTTAAAATTAAAACTTTTTTTCATTTTATACTGGTTTATTTACAGAGTTCATATACATTGTTTTTCACACAGAATCTTTCCCATTTTTTTCACTCCCCTCCCTCTACCCTTCGTATTGTGCAACCCTATGATAAACCACTCCCCACCCCTCCCATCCTCAGCCTTCTGCTTCCACCCTCTCCCCCATCCCCTTGGATCCTCATACTTGTTCTACAATAATGGGCTTATATAGTATTTGCCCTTATGGGACTCAATTAGTTCACTTAGCACAATGCTCTCCGGTCCCTCCCAAGTTACATAGTAGTTTACAAAATCATTGCTCCTGTGTGCAGTGTAGTATTCCATTGTGTGAATGTACTATAATTTCTCAATCCATTCGAGTATGGCTGGACACGGGCTGTTTCCATGTTCTTGCGATAGTGAATAACACCGCTATGAATATAGCAGTGTTACAAGTCTCTGTGCCTAAGTTCTCATTTTGGGAGTTATATTCCAAGTAATAGAATAGCTAATTCATATGGAATTTCTATGTTCAGCTTTCTGAGGAAACATCAAACTGCCTTCCAGAGTAGTTGTACCTAAAAATGAAAAACTTCTGTTCATCAAAAAAGACCACAAAAAAAGTCAGACACCAACAGGTAACTTTCCAGATTCCTGTCCACAGAACCACCACAGTAGTCCCTGTGTTTATGACAACAAAAATAGTGCCCACACATTTCCAAATGCCCCTGTGATGGCTGCCTGTATTTTCACTGGATAGCCACTGATCCAGGTGGTCTAATTCTGCAGTAAAGTTTCCAAAAAGTTGGTAACATTAAGGGGAGTCTTGAATTTTCTCAGGCCCTGATGCTCAAAGGTCAGATGGATACAGCCATTATCTGAGCCAGAGATTGAAACAGGTTGATACAGAGTCAGATAGTTAAATTATTTAGGCTTTGGGGTCATAAGGTCTCTGTCACAACCACTCACGTGTGCTGTTGTTGTGCAAAAATAGTTGAAGACAACACTTAGATGATGAATGTGGCTTGTATGTCTGTAAAAGTTTACTTACTGTTGCTGTTGTTATGAGCTGCTAAATCAGAATTAACTCATAGCTAGCTCATTGCATGATCTAAAATCAAGAAAGGTATATGTCAGAGCTCTATTCTCTCTCCAAACCTATTCAATCTGTATGCAGAGAAAATCATCCAAGAAGCTGAATTCTGAAGAAGAATGTGGCATCAGAATAAGAGGGAAACTCATCAACAACCTATGTTATTGCAGTAAAACACAATCTTGCTTGCTGCAGCTGGGGAGGACCTGAGGCACAGTCAAAGACCAGAGCCTTCAATATGGATTACATTGCAACATCAAGAAAACCAGTTCTAGAAGCCCAAGTTAGGAAAGAAGGAAAGCAAGAAGTTGGTTTGAAATATCTGCTGCAGAAGGTCAAGTCTTCAACATGGATTGAAGCTCAATATCAAGAAAACAAAGATTCTCACCACTGGACCAATTGGCAGCATCATGATAGATGGTGAAGAGATTGAAATTGTTAACAGCTTTAGTTTGCTTGGCTCCACAATCAGCACTCTTGGCATCTGAAGCCAGGAAATAAAAAGATGAACTGCATTAGGAAAATCTGCTGTCAGGGTAAATCAGCTCTCCGGAGTGCTGAAGAATGAGGATGTCAGTCTAGAGGCTAAGCTGTGCCTGATCCAAGCTATGGTCTTCACAATTACTTGCTATGCATCAGAAAGCTGGACACTGACTAAGGATGAGAAAAGAATAATTGATGCCTTTGAGTTATGCTGCTGAAGGAGTTTTGAACATACCATGGACTCAGCAGAAGAACTAACAGTTATGCCCTGGAGAGGGTGAAACCAAGCTGTTCTTTGGAGGCTAGGATTTTGAAGCCCTGTCTCACATACTTTGGGCATGTTGCCAGGAGGCACCAGTCCTTGGAGAGGCACATCATGCTTGAAAGGGTCAAGGGACAGTGCTGGAGAGGAAGACCCTGGATAAGATGAATTAACACAATTACTGGGGTAATGAGGGTAAGTGAGTCAGAGACAGTGAGATTGGCTCAGGATAGAGTTCAGAGCTACTGTGCATATGGTCATTATGAGTTGTAGTTGACTCAGCAGTACATAACAACAACAATGAAGATCTTATAGTCCTAGGAACAGTAGACTGACTATAAAATGACAATGATGACTTAGCCATTCAGACAATGATAGCCAGGTAAGCAAGAAGAAAAAGAACCAAGAATACTATGATGAGAAAGTGCAGGGGCTACACTGAGCATGGGCTGGTAAGTCAGAACTCAGGGGGAAGGCCTGGGAACTACTACACTATTCTCTTGAAAAGTTGGCCCAGTAAGCTGCTACATCCAGTTCAATTAGCAAAACCCAGTTCAACTAACAAAATCCAGTTCAACTAACAAAACCCTATACAACACAGAGAAGAATAAAGAAAACCAAGCTGACCAAACTGACAAACATCCTTCTTTTATTTAAGAACAAACTGCACCTGAAATACCAAGTATGGTTCTTCTTACTACAAGAAAGATCTGAGAAAGTGGAAAAAGAACCAAGGAAGAGCAGTTCAAGGGACCAAAGGGTGGGTGGAAGGTGCTACACTGTGAATGCTGTTCTCTGGTCTGCAGAGACAAAAAATGTTATCAGAACCCACCTGGAATTACTGAAGTCCCTCCACGTTTGAAAGTAAGCAGAGACAAAAAATGTTATCAGAACCTACCTGGAATTACTGAAGTCCCTTCACGTTTGAAAGTAAGCATTTTAGGACAAATAAGAGGAAATTCAACTTTGTACTTGTAAAAAATCAATTCCCTACATATGAAGAGGTTTATACTGATTTATGAAAAATAAGCCCATAATAAATTACTTAAAAACTAGGATGTCTGAATCTTAAGGAAGACAGCCATACGCTCTTGCAGTGCCTCTCTCAGTCTGTCTTTAACAGAATTGGGTGGGAAAATGTCCAGTGTAATCTTTCCTGGTTATCTGCTCCTTTTTGGCTATTGTTGGCAGATTAGGCCTTTGTTTATTCCGGTGTCAGTGTTTTTGTTTAGTTGTTTGCTTTGTTAGTATCTTGAGTTTATTTACTCGGACACTTCTTAAACTACTCTGTTCCAAGAATAATATTTGACAGCCAGCCAACAGGGTCGGTCTTCTCATCTCTTTCATAGTCAGTATATTCTGTAAACATTTAAGCCCTTAGTGTGGGGGGAAAATCCTTGTACTGGATGAGTGGGGAGAAAAGAAGATGTTCATTTATTCAGTTAATGCCTACTCAGCACAATCCAGTGAACTATCACAGATTTTTGTCTCTGTAACTAGAGCTCTTCAATTTATAGACAAGACTAGCCAGTCCCCTTGTTGAAACTGGCCAATCTCCTTATGGAATGGTAGAGAGCCAATCTCCTTGTGGATAAGCGAACATGCCTTCTCTATGCATTCTCATAGTCCCCCCCCCATCTGCATGTTGTTGTCGTCATATATACAACAGCCCTAAATCCTGCTCTATCCCGCACCAATCTTACTATCTCTGACACACCTATGCTTATTACCCCAGTCACTGAATCAAGCCATCTCATTAAGAGTCTTCCTCTCTTGCACTGTCCCTCCACCCTCCCAAGCATCACGTCCTTCTCTAAGGGCTGGTCCCTCTTTGCAATATGTCCAAAGTATGCCTGATTAAACTTCAGAATCCTTGCCTCCAAGAAGCATCTGGTCTCACCCTCTCTAGAACAAACTTGTTTGTTCTCCCAGCAGTCCATGGTATATTCAAAACTCTTCTCCAGCACCATAGCTCAAAGGCATTAATTCTCCTTCTGTCATCCCTAGTCATTGTCCAGTTTTCTGATGCATGGCAGATAACTGCAAAAACTACGGCCTGGATCAGGTATACCTTAGTCTTCAGACTGACATCGTTGCTCTTCAGTACTTTGGAGAGGCCTCTGACAGCAGACCTTCCCAATGCAATTAGTCTTTTAATTTCCTGGCTGCTGGTACCAAGAGTGTTGATTGTGAAGCCAAGCAAACGAAAGCTGTTAACAATCTCAATCTCTTCACTGTCTATCATGATGCTGCCAATGGGCACAATGGTGAGAATCTTCGTTTTCTTGATGTTGAGCTTCAATCCATATTGAAGGCTGTAGTCCTTGACCTTCAGCAGCAAGTGCTTCAGGTCCTCCCCAGTTTCAGCAAGCAGGGTTGTGTCATTTGCATAACACAGATGGTTGATGAGTCCTCCTCCAATCCTGATGCCACATTTCTCCTCAAAGAGCCCAGCCTCCTTGATAATCTGTTCAACATACAGATTGAAAATTTATGGAGACTGGACACATCTCTACAATACAGGAGATTTCTACCAACTTTTGCAGTTAGAGATCAATTGATCATGCAATCAAGATATTTAGTAATGATGGGTGACTAGAATGCTAAAGTTGGGAGCAGAGGAGGATCAGTAGTTGGAAAACATGGCCTTGGTGACAGAAACGAAGCTGTTCTAAGGTTTTCAGAGGTCTGTTATTTAAGAAGTGGGTGGCCAGTTCTGGTTCCTAGTCTACTAAACCTGTCCACCATGGGTAATCATATGGCATTTTACAAATCAGTGCCATACCTTTCAGTATCACAGCAACCCACAAGCTATCTGAGTACAGAAAATTTACAGACAAGTGCTGTGCCAATTACAACAAAATTCTCCCCAAACACAACAAACTGACAATGTATTTTGTATTTTCAATGATTTATTCATTGCAAATAACTTAAAAAAAAATACAAATTGTGACTTTACATATGGACTGTACCTGATGGGCTGGATAGGAATCAGATTGACTACACCTGTGAAAGTAATTGCTGGAGAAGCTCAGTATCAGCAGTTAAAACTAGACCAGGGATGGACTGTGGGTCAGATCATCAATTACTCATGTGCAAGTTCAAATTAAGGACAAAGAAAATGAAAACAAGTCCACAAGAATCAAAATATGATCTTGAATCTATTCCATATGAATTTCAAAATCATCTTAAGAATAGGTTTAAAGCATTGAACGCCAATGATTGAAGACCAGAGGAGTTGTGGGATGATATCAAAGACATCATCCATTAAGAGCGCTAAGAGTCATTACAAATACAGAGGAGAAGTTAAAGACGAAAATAGATGTCGGTAGAGACTCTGAAAATTGCACTAGGGCATCAAGAAGCCAAAACAAGGGGAAAATATGATGAAGTAAAAGAGCTGAGCAGAAGTATTCAAAGGCAAGCTTGAAAAGACAAAACAAAATATTATAATGCAAAGAGCTGGAACTGGAGAATAGGAAGGGAAGAACTCGCTCTGCATTTCTTAAGCTGAGAGAACTGAAAAATAAATTTAAACCTCAAGTTACAACATTAAAAGATGCTGTGGACAATATATTGAATGATCCAGAAAACATCAAAAGAAGATGGAAGAAATACACAGAATCACTGTACCAAAAAGAACACTGAAAAATTTCAGGAAGGACCATATAAATAGGAGCCAATGGTAATTAAGAAGGAAGTGGAAGTTGCATTGAAAGCCTCGGCAAAAAATAAGTTGCCAGGAATCGATGGGATAGCAGTTGTTTCAATTAACAGATGCAGCCGTGGATGTGCTCACCAGTCTATGCCAGGAAATTTGGAGGAGTTGTCTGTCCAATAGATTAGAAGAGATCCATATTTGTTCCCATTCCCAGAAAAGGTGATCCAACTGAATGTGAAAACTGTTGGATAATATCATTACTATAACTTACAAGCTAAATACTGCTGAAGATCATTAAAAAATGGCTAGAATAGTACATATATGGGGAACTGTCAGAAGATCAAGAAGGATTTAGAAGAGACCTTGGCAACAGGGATATTGTTGCTGATGTCAGGTGTATCCTGGATGAAAGTAAAGAAAACCGGAAGACTTCACATCAGTGACCCTGTTCAGCATGAAGAAGCCAGAATATCTGCACCCCCTTCCCAAATGAGAAAACCACAAGTGAATAAGACAATTTCTTTGTTAAAAAAAATTAATTGCCATTGGATTATGCTTACCATCACCCTGTCTCTTCTGGATTCTTCTCATTTCCTTCACCTACTCCCCCCACCACCAAATTATGCAGCCCTGTAATTTCATCCCTGCCCATCCTCACTTTTCTGCTCCCAACCCTCACCCCCTCATATCCTCATATATTTTTTCACAATTAAAAAAAAATACCAAAGAATTTGACTTTGTGAGTCATGATAAGCTGTGGTTGACATTGATAAGAATGGGTCTCCCAGAGCACTTGATTGTGCTTATGTGAAACCTATACTGGAACCAGGAGGCTGTTGTGTGAACATAGCAGGAGGGTACAGCATCATTTAAAATAAAGAAGGGAATGAGTCAGGGTTGTATTCTCCCTCCAAACCTGTTCAATCTGCATGCTGAGCAAATCCAAGAAGCTGGAATCTATAAAGAGGAGTGTGGCATCAGGATTGGAGGGCAGACTCATCAATAATCTGTGTTATGCAGATGACATAACCTTGCTTGCTGAAAGCAAGGAGGACTTGAAGCACTTGTTGCAGAAGATCAAGGAATGCAGCCTTCAGTATGGATTGCTTCTCAATGTCAAGAAAACAAAGATTCTTACCACTGTACTGATGGGCAGCATCATGACAGAGGGAGAAGAAATTGAAACTGTCAACAACGTCACCTTAGTTGGATCCACAATTAACATTCTTGATACCAGCAGTCAGGAGATAAGGAGAAGCATTTCACTGAGAAAGTCTGCAGTTAGGGATCTCTCCTTATTATTAAGGAGTAGTGACATCAGTTTGAGGACTAAGGTGAGCCTGATTCAGGCCATGATTTTCCAGTCACTTTCTATGCATTTGAGACCTGGACAGTAACTAAGGATGATAGAAGAATTGATGGTTTTGAGCTGTAGTCTTGGAGAAGAGAACCAAACAGTCCATGAACTGTTAAACAGACAGATAGGTCTTGGAGGGGATGAAGCTGAGGGTCACTTTGGAGGCAGGAATGATGAGGCTTTACTTTACATGCTTCAGTCATGTTAGTATGAGGGGCTATTCCTTGAAGAAGGACATGATGCTCGGAAGAGTGGAGGGTCAACAAAGGAGGGGAAGACCCTTAACCATGTGGACTGACACAGTGACAGCTGCAATGGGCTCTAGTGTGTCAGGAAGTGTGAGGTCAGCACAGGATAGGACAATGTTAAGATCTGCTCTTGATAGGGCCACTATGAGAGTTGTACTCAACTCAACAGCCCCTAACAACACTACAATAGATACTGATTGAAATTTGTAGAAATTCCAATGTATGAAAAAAAATCTTACTAAAATTTTATTATTGGTTCAAATTTGTTAAGAACTGTGCATTTTGATGAATAAAAAAATCAGGTTGGAAGTTCTAGATAATGGTATCAGTGTGCTCTTGGATTAAATTGATCCAGATGCTTGAAAAAGGAAAGAGGGAAGAATGTCTATTCTGAAGCAGGACCACTGACAACACTGAGCAGTAGTTTATAGCTGTATGCATAAATGTGAAAGGCCAACAGAAGTATAACTAACTTTTTTAAAATGTAAGGAAAGCATCACAATGAAATGTGTCCTGAGGGCTTTTAAATACAGCTGGCTTTTCAGTTTTGAGAAGAGCGTGATATAACGAGACATTCACCATGCTCTGTAAAGGGAGAGTAGCCAGCCTGGATTTTATTTTTTTTTTTTAAGAACATAGGAGATGTAAACTTCCTATCCACTACTCTATCGGTCAGATATGCAAAACTCCTTACAGAGGCATTGAGAGGACCTGACTCCCCAGGAAAATCCACAAAGTCTCAGAGATTGGGTGGCTTTAAAACAACAGTAAAACTATTATCCCCAGGTTTAGATGCCAGGAATCTAAATGCAGGGTGTCAACAGGGCCGTGATCTTCCCAGAGGCTCTAGGAAAAGATTTTGTTTGTTTGTTTGTTCCCCCCAGCTTCTGCTAATTCCTCTGCCTATGTCTTTCCTCTCTTTTCTCTGTCCCCATGTGACCATGTCATGTCTTTTAAAAGGACAGCACTCAGGATGAGATTCTAGTATGATCTCTTGTTGAATAATTTCACCTGAAATTATTTTATTTCCAAATAGATCATTTTCACAGGTACCAAGAGTTAGGACTTCAAAATCTCATCCAAGAGACACAGTTCGGCCCATAGCACACCTTTACCTCACTGGAGTCCCAGACATAACAGTCTGAAGAACTGGGACTCGAATATTTTACACCCTCTCAAGTCTGCACTGTAAGAAGAAGCCTTACTTGACTGAACTCCAAGCAGGGAGATTGATTTCCAACTGGAGCTGACCAAGAAAGAAACAGCTCAGTGCCAGGGAGGGTGTTCAATACCCACAGAGAAACCAGCCTCCCCTTCCTATGACCGGGTTAGATGAGACATCCCATCCTCTCTCTGTATCTCTATGTTATATATCTCTCTTTCTCTCACAGCTTCTTTTACACACACACTACAGGAAAGACTACATTTCTCTGTTCTCTTTCCACTGGCCCAGTTGACATACTACAAGAGATTATTCTAATTAAAGAGTTTTAAACTAATAGCAATTTGGGCACACTGTAGTTTCATTTGGGCAAACTCACATACAAATTAATAAAAATCATCACTAAGCCCCCCCAAAACCAAACTGGTTGCTATGGAGTCAAGTCTATCACTTCTGGTGAAATTCATGACGTATCCTGGAAACACAGGCAGGAGGCATCTCTGACCTCCCTCGTCCTCAGGGCTCTGCTCTGGCAGTCCTTATACTACCCACGGCTCTGAAGGATGCATTTCTGCTCAGGAAGGCCACTGTTCAGAACCCCAGTGTCACCCCAGCTCCCATGAACCAAATACCCAACCACTACCATGGAGTTGATTCCAATTGAAGTTGTAAAATTTGTATTCTACCAGGTTGTCAAGACTGAACTTTCAGAAGCAGATCACCAAGCATTTCTTCCAAGTACCGTCTGAGGGGTTTGGACCACCCAGCTTTCTGTCATTAGTTGAGTGTTTAACCATTTTATGCCAACCAGGGACTCCTGCCCCATAGCTCCTAGGAGTTGGCTCATGTTATCCTTTTTTAACTCCACTATGAGCACTATGGTGATTTCTACATCAAGGGAAGGAAATTTTCCTTCAAATAACCTTGAGTTGTGAAGGCTTCTTTCCCCTCCCAACTCCCATTTCTAGAAGGAATGCTTCAGTGGCCAGATTAAGGCACTGAGATACTACTTAGAAATATCTTCCTCCTTCATATTCACAGTCCCATTCACCCACTGAGGTACCCTATCTCAGCATGAGTTCTAGCTAAGACTTAAACTCCCAACCACAGGGAGCTCCAGACTCCAGACTATTTCCTAAATTCCAGCCAAGTCTCTCAGGACTGAGGTTTACCCAAAGGGTTTAAGACTCATAATCAAACAGGGATTCTGATTACCAGCTTATCAGTCAGGATGCTTTGGCCTGTAAAGAAGAGATAATCTCACCTTAACTGGCTTCAAAGAAAGAAAAAATGTGTTCCCTTACTGGAGCAGAAGTCCTGAGGTAAAGGTAGGTCCAGGGTGCATTGACTCAGTGGCTCAGTAACACCTTCAAGGATTCAGGTGTTCCATCTTTCAATCAACATCTTTAAGTTTCACTTGGTCCTCATGCTAGTTCTGTAAGGTATAAACGGCTGTCACATTTTCAGGAATTATATTCAGACAAAATCATATCTGGAAGAAAGACAGGTGGTTTACTTTCATTGATCTTTTTAGGAGAAAATGAGATTTACCCAAATATCTCCTAGAAAGACTTCTCCACAAAAAACCATTGGCCTGATTTGTAGTCACACGACCAGGCTCAACAAATCACTGCAGAAAGAATAGGACCGTTTTAACACTATATTCTTTTCTCAGTCATCTCTTGAGGCACAGGACTCTGAGAAGACTGGGATTCCTGAGCAAACTTAAGGGTCTGGAAAGTGGAATAAAAGTGGGGTGTGGCAGGGTTTGTGAGGTGGGGGACAGAGTAGGTCACCACACTTATTGAAAGATCACTCCTAAGGAAGCTCTAGTGGCCTAGTGGCAAGATGCTGCACTGCAATCCCAGAGATATGCAGTTCAATTCCACCAGATGCTCTACTGGAGAAGGAGGGGGCAATCTCCTCTTGTACCAGTCAGATCTGATTTGATGGTACACGTAAAATAATACAATTTTTTTAAAGTAAAAAATGAAAAAGATCACTCCTTGACATCTATCTTGAACTAATTTTGCCATTTTGGGTCATCTTCTTCCTTTTTGTGCATGGTAACATTTTACATAATACAAATAGTTTGCAACTCAAGGCTTGACTTTGTTCTGCAGTTTCCTTTACCTTAAGAAATGCGAGCAAGCTTGTCCCTTTTGATATTCTGACTCCAGCTCTTTAGCTATTTAATTATTGTTTGTCTTTTTCTTCCTGAGCTGCACTTTGAAATATTGTTTAGTTTGTTAACTTCCTGGTTTCTTCCCTTTGTTTTGGCTTCTCAGTATTCTAGTGTAATATTTAAAGTCTCTTCTGACATTCATCTCAGTTTTGTCTTTCTCCTCTGTCTTTGTAATGACCTCTTGTGTTCTTCAAGAACAATATGCTTTATATCTTCCCACCACTCATCTGGTATTCATTCATTAGTGTTCAAGGCCTCAAATCTATTACTGAGACGGTGTTTCAATTCAGGTGGGATAGATTCAAAGTCATGTTCTGGTTCTTGTGGATTTGTTTTAATTTTCTTTAGCTTCAATTTGAACTTGCATATGAGTAGCTGATGGTCTGTTCCACAGTCAGTGCCAGGACTAATTTTTACAGCTGATACTGAGCATCTCCAATAATTCTTCTCATAGACATAATCAACCTGATTCCTGTGTAAGCCACTAGGTGAGGTTCATGAGTATAGTAGCTATTTGTGTTTTTCATAAAAGGTATTTGTAGTGAATAAATCATTGGTCGTACAAAATTATATCATTCTGTCTCCAACCTCATTTCTGTCACCAAGTCTATATTTTCCAACTGATCCTTCTTCTTTGTTTCCAACTTTTCCTTTCTCTGTCACTAATTGTTATTAATGAATCTTGGTTGCACGTTCAATTTATTACTAACTGCAAAATTTGGTAGGAATTTTCTAGTTCCTTTTTTTACTCTAGTTGTTGGTACATATGTATGAATGATAGTGGTATTAACAGATCTCCCTTGTATTATGTTGAGACATTATCCTGTCACTTACAATATTGTATTTCAGGATGGCTCTAGAATATTCTTTTTTACTATGAATATGACACATTTTTCCTCACTTTTTCATTTTCTGCTTAGTAGATCATATGATTGTCTGATTCAAAATTGCAAATGCCAGAAGCTCTGGTGGCCTAGTGATAAGAAACTGCACTGCAATCTCAAAGGCACATGGTTCAAATCCACCAGATGCTCTGCAGAAGAAGGATGGGCAGTCTCTCTCTGTGTAATTAGCTGCCTCAGAAAACCCACTGAAGGGTCAGCTGTGGGTCAGTTCCAACTCATGGTACACAACAATAACAAAATTCCCATGCCAGTCCATCTCAACTCGCCAATGCCTAGTATGTTAATATTTCTGCATTCCTTTTTTTAAAACAATGTCTAATTTTCTAACATGCATACTTCATACATTCCACATTCTAATTATTAATGGTTATTTGCAATTGTTTCTCCTAATTTTGTGTTTCTTAGTATGTGTGTGTGTGTGTGTGTGTGTGTGT
>NW_006399801.1:8096309-8121769 GCF_000299155.1 Elephantulus edwardii
ACTGGGATAATTGGGATGGGAGTATCAGAGACAGTGCGATTGGCACAGGACAGAGCGGAGTTTAGGGCTGTTGTACATAGGGTCACTATGAGTCGCAGGCGACTCGACGGCACATAACAGCAACAACTGTCAAGGACCTCTTAAGAGGGCTTAAAGAGTGATAATATCAGTCTAGAGATTAAGATGCACCTAATCCAGGCCATGGTCTTCTCAATTGCTTAGCATGCATCAGAGAGCTGGACAATCACAAAGGATGACAGAAGAATTATTGATGCCTTGGAGTTTGTGTTGCTGAAGAAGAGTCCTGAACATACCATGGGTTTCCAAGAGAACAAGTAGGTCTGTTCTGGAGAGGGTGAGACCAGGTTGCTCCTTGGAGGCAAGGATTTTTAAAGCTCTATTTCACATAATTTGGGCATGTTGGTAGGATTGACAAGTTCTTGGACATCATGCTTGGAAGAGTAGAGGATGAGCACAGGGGAGGATGATCCTGGATGAGATGGATTGACAGTGACTGTGGCAATGGAAGTAGGTATGTTAGAGATAGTGAGATTTGTTCAAGATAGGGCAGGATTTAGAGCTATTGTTTATAGGGTTGCAATGAGTTGTAGTTGACTCAAAGGCACATGGCAACAACAACAATATAGTGTCTTGTTCTAAATCATTTATTTAACACACAATTATATAGAATGCAAAAGGCATGCTTTCCCATCCTCCCCAATTTAATCTTTCTCCCTACAAGGAACTTCTCTATTTTGATGTGTCTTCTTCCAGTCTCCTCATGCATTTGCATACATACATTCTTTAAATTTTAAAGGTTTTGTCTTTTTCTTTCATTTTCTTTCATATAGGTCCATTTCATTGACTTGATTAAATAGCTTTTCACAGTGTGCATGTTCTGTAACTTGACACGTTTAACTGGCTTTTCAATCTTGTGCCTCATCCCCCTTAATTAGTTGATAAACACGCTGAAGGGCATATTCTTCTGTCCAGCTCCAGGTTCCTCATATGGTAAAATCCAGCAATATTTCCTCAAAGAGTAAAAGTCAACTAAAGGTTACTGATAGAAAAATTCCCCCTTGCTATTGTGTCTCTTGTGCTACAATGGATTGCTCAATGCCGCTAAGATAAGCCATTGTCTTTGTAATGCTCTTCACATGGCTCGGTAAGCTTTTGTGAATGTCCTGTATCTGTGGCCCACTAAGGGGATTGGACAACTTGCTTATAATATAAATAAGCACCTAACAAGAAAAAGAAGCAGCAGCACTTTTAGGTGACACAACGCAGATAAGGTATGTAGAATGCAAATATGGGTATTGGTCAGCTTTGTCATCCCAGTAGGGTCAAATTGAGTTGACCTAGAGGTGCAAAATGGTACTCTCATAACCATCAAAAAAGAAGAACCAGAGAGTGCATTATGTCTTTTCCACCGGATTACTGCATGAACCAGAGGCATCACAGGCAGAGACAGTGATGGTAGTAGTAGTAACAGTAATGGTAGAAAACCAGAGACTAGTGTGAAACAGAACTGTGAACTTCAAGCCCACACACCAAGAAAGCTGATCACTTACTGGTAAATTGAGTGTCACTGAGCACTTGCCAGGGGAGCTAGGTCTGCTGACACACAGAGCTAGAGCCGACCACATTCAGGATTAGGCGTACGGGCAGAGGGGTGGGTGGCAGATAATTGGCAGAGGTTTGCAACACCAGCCCAGGTAGGGCAGAGGCCAAGGCCATGAAGTCAGACAGAGGTCTCCTGTAAGCATGCCTGGAAAGAAGCTGTCCTTATTGAAGTCGTTCCTGTACCTAAATGATATTTTGTTACTTCCCTAATAAATACAATAATGTTGAGTGTTACCTTTCTAAGTGTCCATTGGAATGAATTCTCAAACCCAGTAGAGAAGTAGTGCAGACCTTGGAAGAGACGGTTAGTTGGAACAGTAGAAGGTGTGAACAGGGCGGGACATTACATGTGTTTATGTGTCGGACCTCAGAGGAATTGTCTTAGTGCTACTGATGCTGTCGACGGGGATTCTTCCTCCTTGTAAAGTTAGTGGCGGCCAGACACTGCCTCCTCCATGCCGGCTGTTTCCCAGCCACGTAAAAGACATTCCGACTGTCTCAGTTGGATTGGATCTCTCCGTCAATAGGGGGCCCCAGTTTCATAGTCTATCAGCAGAGTGACAACAGAGGGTTTCACTTCACACTGTCTCCTTGGCAAAGTTCCCTGGCTTCCTGGGTTCCTGGGTTCAGGATGGTCCATGATCGCCATCTCCCGGAGTGGCCGTGGGTTCAGCATTCAGCTCTGTGGTTATCCATTATCTCTCTGTTCCGTTCACACGGGAGCATCGGGGGCAAGTCATTAACAGCCAGCACTTCCTGGAGAACCAATTCAAGGGCTACTAATGGTGTTCACAGACCGTTGAGCTGGAGCAGTTATCCATATGCCAAGACACACACTTTTAACAGCCCTCTGCAGGTTTCTTGCAGCAGTCACAACATGGACCACGTAAAGTAGATTACAACAGAAATTATTCTAGATGCTTTGGTAAGGAGAAATTACTTCAAGATGAGGCGATCGCCTCAAAACAGACCAAGCCAATTTAGGACTGGGATGGACTTCTCAGGGCAACCACTTTCCGAGCAGATGTTGGCGTCCAGACCTGATGATCGAGTCAATGACTGTCATCTCCAGATCTGGGTGCTGCTCCTGTACTTCTGAATCTGTCCAGTTCCCTGTAGTAGCTGAAAAGATTAGCATCATTTGGGAGCAAAGGCAAGGGGCACATGGCTCACAGATGTGCTCCCTGTACCAGCACAGCAAGTCGGGGCCTTGGCAGGAAGTCGGCGATGATGGAAAGAAATCAAGTAATAGGAATAAGATTGAAATTAGCTTTTGCTCTTCAGCCGATAACACCAATAATCTTAATTAATATTATTTATAAAAACTCTGGCCTCTACTACCAAGGAGTCTGCTACTGAATTACGGAAATAAGATGTCTATAAATAAATATCTCCCATGGTCTGCCAAAAGAACAAACAGATACATAGGTCCTGGAAACTGTGTGGCCTGAGCGCTCCTTCAAGTCAAGGAGGGCGATACTTCAGCTCTCATACTCTGGACATGTAGCTAGGGCAGAGCTGTGTCTACCACTTCAGGATGAGGGAATAAGAAACCCAACTGCTTCTTGGATGTCTCTGGGTCCTGGTATTTTATTCCTTGGTATTTTGGTCCCTATTCCTCGGAAAAGGACATCATACGTTGAAGGACAGAGGGGCAGCAAAGGAGAGAAAGACCCCTAAGGAGATGGTTGATACTGTGACTTTAGCAGTGAGCTCCCGTGTGTCAGAGATGATGAAGAGGGCACAGGACAGGCAGGTTTCAGGGCGGCTCATCATAGGGTTGCTATGAGCCATACTCGACTTAACAGCACCTAACAGCAACGTATATGAAAAGTCAGACAGCAGTGCAAGGTAATATGTGGTCAGGACCAATTAAATGCCAACTATGGATTCAAAAGGGAGAAATCATTCAGATGGCAATGCTGTGCTTCAAAGAGCCTTGTTAATTTGCCTTGACACACCCTCAAACAAGAACCTTCCACCACGCCTACTCACTTTTCCAAAGCCTGAGCAATCTTTTTGGGAACTAGCGTGGATTGTCTTCGCTGTCCTGCAGGGTCTAAGTGAGCCTTCAGCTGATGGAGTTACAGAGTCCCCAATCTGCAACTCTCAGTGTTTCTACCATATTCCTTACCTGGAAAGAACCATGATCATTAAAGAGCTTGATTGGTAATGGATATTGTAGTTCTGGTGGCCTAGAGACAAGAAGCTGCACCGCAATCCTAAAGGCATGCAGTTCAAGGCCACCAGCTACTCCATGGGAGAAGGATGGATAATCTCCTCTTGCGCAATTAACTGCCTCTGAAAACCTGCTAGAAGGTCAACTGTGGGTCAGTTCTGACTCTATGGTACACAACAACAGCATGGTCTACCAGAAGAACAAACAAGTCTTTCTTGGAAGAAATACAGTCAGAATGTTCCTTTGCAGTGAAGATTACAAGATTGTCTCACGCTGTTCTCCTGTTAGCTCTCTGCCTTCGCGGTGGCTCTGTCTCCTGGTGATCCAAGGCTATAAATCTTGGTGGGAGGACCCTGGCCATCTTTCTCCTGGCTAGTGAACCACAGTGATGGGTTTGAACTGATGACCTTTCAATTAGCAGTCCAATTTGTTGCATACTATACCACCAGGCTCCTTGTGCATGGGTCTCAGAAAGGATCAAGTCTCAAAGAAGGATGTTATGTTTGATATAATAGAAGAAATCAGCAAAGAAGAGGAAGGCCTTCAGTGAGATGGGCTGATAGCATGAATAGCTCAGGCGCAATGACGGCTGTGAGAATGTGAGGGATGTGGTGACATTATGCTCTGTCCTAATAAGGTTGTTGGGAATTGAGTGGTTTGTCCTGCTGTGAGTTAGAAACCACCAGACAGTAGCCTTTACGTATGCTCACCAACTGATCTCAATTTGTTGAGAAAAACATTTCCAGAAGATAGAGAAGCTAGAATAAGGAGAAAGCCTAGATACTCACATTAAAATGGGTTGAGAGAGTTCTTAAGAAGTAGTTCAGAGCCAGTTCTTAGTAAGTAGATTAGCGCGTGGTTGCTATGCAGAGTCCACCTCCCCAGCCTGGTACTGATATCTCCAGTAGGTATTTCTGTAGACAAATGTTTTTCCAGACCAATATTGGATTATATGGCTGTAAGACCTTAGGACTCAAAGAGAAAGCTGAAACTTTCACAGCACCTTCAAGGCTTCTTTCAAGGGGAATATTCCTTTCAAAATGTTTTGCTTTAACTAGTAATGAAAGGTGGGCAAAACAGTCCTGAAGAAATGAGGTTTTCCTCCTCTCTAAGCCCTGTCCCTCCAAGAGAAACAGGCACTGGCAGGACCACAGAGTCCCACCCTCCTAATGACAGCCAGAACTCCCTGTGGTTTATGGTTTGGTCCACTTACATTTCTCCTGGGTTCCTTTCCTAGAGGCTGCAAGACCCAGCAGTCTGGACACAGGCCAAGAAGTCAAGAACTGTTGAAGTTGCAAGCCCCACTCTCCTGCTGACACCAGCCACCATCCTCCCCAGCAGAACCACATGGCCTCTTGGTTACCCTATGTATGAGGTGAGTAACATGCTTTCCCCTCAAAGAGGACTCCAAAGGATCAATTAACTAAAATCGGTAAACATGTATCATGATCATTGTTATTCCAGTTTCTAGCCAAAAACGGAACTGGGAGGAAAATAACTGTTAGTATTTATGAGGGAGGGCAGCTGCCTCTGGTATTTCCAGTCTGGCTGGCAAGACCAAGTGCAGGGAAATTCAGGGCTTGCTCAGCCTGAGTCCGGAGCTGTGTCTATCACTTCAGGATGAGGCAATAAGAAACCCAACTGCTCCCTGGATGTCTCTGGTCCTCGTATTTTATATTGTCCATGACAGCAAAGGCACCTCCCATGAGATGCAGAGACTATAACATCTTTACAGCAGGGCCCTGGAACACTTAATTCTTTGAGGCTTAGGATTGTACGTAGCTCTGGGCTGGGCAAATTGTTTGCACTCACTTTCCCTGAGTGGAGCAAATGCTTAGAAATGAGACTATTTACCAAAAAAGGCTGGGAGTTTTCACTTATCTTGTGGCATCTCACTGCAGAGTTCTAGCCTTTAGAAAACTCTATGGAGCAGAGTTCTGCTTTGTGCCCATTGGACTGATGTGAGTTGGAATAAACTCCATAGCAGCAGGTTTGTTTTGGTTTTGGTGGTTAGTAAACAGGTTTTTTGGTTTTTCAAGTGTCGCTCTGAAAATTCAGGGCTCTACTGCTAAGAAGCTGCCCTGCAATCTCAAAAGCTCACGGTTTGAGTTCAGCAGATGCTCCGCAGGAGAAGGATAGGCAATCTCTTCCCAGTAAAACCTGCTAAGAGGGTTAGCTATGGGTCAGTTTCTGACTCGACAACAAACAACAAGGGAGTAATATGTTCTGTTTTGGTTTTTCATGAAAGAGAAGAAACTTCAGGCTTCTAAAGTTTCTAGGGAAGGAGAATCCCTGTTGGCAGGGTGGAGCACAACCTTTCAACAGTGACTCCAGCCCCCGCCACATCTATCTTTGTTTCTGAAGTCCCTCAATAGATGCCTCAACTAACTCGACAGCTCTGCTCTTCTCTGGGACTGGAAGACTCCATGCCATTCCACCCCTGCTTTCCTGTGGCCTGCATCATGCCCAAGGATCTAGCCTTCCCCCATAAGTAAGACAAAGAGTCACTTTCTCTTTCCAACCCCAGGATGACATTGCTCTGGCCAGAGTCCGACCTGAGCACCTGCCTCCTCCCACAGTGGCTGATGCTGGAAACTGAAGTCGGCAGATGGCGGGGCCTCTTCGTCTACTGCTCATGATTCTGCTTCTTCTCAAAAGACAAACCCCAAATACAGCAATAACCAAAACAGTGGTGCCGACGGCCAGCTGGAGAGAGAGTAATAACTTGTCACTGTTTAAACTCGTGCTTTAAAAATATTTGTTTAGTATTCACTTAAGAGAAAGCCTGGGTGCTCTAAATAAATAAAGGAGACTTCTGCAGGAGGAAGAGCCCCAAGAAGGCAGCCTCAGCCTCTCTGTTTGTTCCAGAGAATTCTTCTCTGGTCCTAAACTTGGAGCCCACCCTCAACAAAACCAAGACTGTGCCCTCAAGATCTCCCACTGTCCTGAGAAGTCCCTGGGGAGAAGAAGGTTAAATTTTACCCTTGGGACAACATTGTTCAACTGCTCAAGCACACCACCACTCCAGCGCCATACATCTCAGAGAACTTACTGCCACACCACACCACCGCCACCCCGAACCCCATACATCTCAGAGGAGGTCTAGAAAAGATCATTCTCTTTCCACCTCCATGACCATCTGCCACATTCTCAATAGTGTGGGAGCCATCCGGCTCACCCACCCTGGAAGGCCTGAGAAAGCTGGTGTTCCTAGGGTCACTCTAGACCTTCACGCTCCCTGCCCACAAATACTGGCTCTTCCAAGAAAAGGAGCACTCCAGCTTCTTAACTTGAAACTTCCTTCAAATTCCCTTGGTCACTTTTCCAAGGCTTGTAATGACATTCATCACACCCATTATCACTGAGGACTGGTACCTGTCCTCCAAGGCACCCTGAACTTCACCATCTGCTTCCTCCACTGTTTCCAGGAAGCTGCCAGGAAACTGGCCTGTTGCCACCAGTCTCCCTCTGTCCCTTTGAGGCAAGTCCATAATGAACCCCTGCAAAATTTTTTTACCTATGAGTCACAATGTTCCTAAAACATGAAATGAAAGACAGGAAAGAAAACCAAGGTGGAATAAACAATGTGCGCTGAAGAACATATTACATTCAAGATAACGCCGAAGATCCTGATTAGCTGAGAGTGTTCGTCATTAGGGTCCCCAGAGTCAAGCTCTCCCTGAGAGTGCACTAATGCTCAGAGGGAGATGATAGATGGACGTTGTTGCTGCTGTTGCTGCTATTGTTCTGTGCCGTCCAGTCAACTACAACCCATAGCAGTACAGCGGACAAACAGCTTGGCTCTCTGCCCTATCCAGCACCATCCTCACCATCTCAGACACTCTTGAGCCCCTTGTTCAGTCACTGTATTGACCTATCCTGTTAAAGGTCCACACCTCTTTCTATGATCCCTCTACCTTTCTCACCATGACGTCTTTTCCAAGGCCTGACCCTTCCTGACAACATGCCCAAAGGCTGTGAGATGAAGTGTCACTGTCCTTGCCTCTAAGGAGCACCCAGGTTCCACTTCCTCCAAGACAGGTGTGTTTGTTCTTTTGACAGTCTGTGGGATGGACATTCAGTACCCTTCTCCAACACCACAATTCAAAGGCATAAGTACTTCTGCCATCTTTATTCATTGCCCAACTTTCAGATGCATATGAAGCAACTGAAAATACCATGGCTTAAATCAGGATCATAGTAATTATATATAACATTTTAGAAAAATTCTTCTGGAAAGTGACATGGGAATCAGCACTGTGTAAGGTGTAGTTTAACAGGAAATGTGTGTGTCACATTGATAAAGGGGACAGCTGTGCTGGTAGTCACGGCACTCTCTTATGTTTATGAAGCAGGGCTAAGCAATTGTTTCTTTAAATGGCTAACAGAAATCCACAGTCAACACTCTTGGCACCAGCAGCAGGGAAATTAGAAGATGTATTGCAATGGGAAAGTCTGCTGTTAAGGACCTCTCCAAAGTACTAAGAGTAATGGTGTCATTCTAGAGACTAAGGTGCACCTGATACAGGCCATGGTCTTTGCAATCACTTGTTATGCATCAGAGAGTTGGACAATGACCCGAGAGGCTAGAAGGAGAATTGATGCCTTTGAGCCGTGGTGTTGGAGAAGGGTATTTAGTGTACTATGGACTGCTAAGAAAACAGATTCATCCTGGAAAAGGTTAAACCAGGCAGCTCTCTGGAGGCAAGGATTCTGAGGCTCTGTCTGACATACTTTGGACATGTTGTAAGGAGGGACAGGTCCTTGGAGAGGGACATCATGCTTGGGAGGGTGAAGGAACAGCGCAGGAGAGGAAGGCCCTCTATGAGGTGGACTGATTCAGTGACTGGGGTAATCGGGATGGGTGTGTCAGAGACAGTGCGATTGGCACAGGACAGAGCAGAGTTTAGGGCTGTTGTACATAGGGTCGTTATGAGTCACAAGCGACTTGACGGCACATAACAACAACAAACACAAATCACCTTGTCTCCCCTCTGTTCCATTTTCTCATGTTAACTGAATACTTAGAGAGCTCTGGTGGCCTAGTAATAAGGAGCCGCCCTGGCAACCAATGCCACAAGGTTCGAATCCACCAACTGCTCCAAGGGCAATCTCCTGCTGTGCAATTTGCTGCTCTGAAAACCTGCTAGAGGAGCAGCTATGAGTCAGCCCCAACTGACAGCACAGAACAACAGCTACATACTCAAAGGTTCATTTCTGAGCATTTTCTCTGAGTGATGGATCCCTGTGTCTGCTGCCACGTATTCCTCTGGGTTTTGTGTCCCCAGGGGCAGTATTGCTCCTTACCAAAATCACTCATCAGCTGTTGTTAAGGCCAAACTCCTTGCTGTTACTAGTGATGTCTTGGCATTTAAGACACTGCAATTTTATGCACCCCCTTGTTTCACAGCAAGAACTTAGATGGTTGGTTGTTACTATTTCTTGTAGCTGTTAATACTGTGCACAGGTACCTTGTTCTATATTATGATAATGTGTTTATCACCTTGTTTCCCCTCTGTTCCATTTTCACACACTAACTGAATACTTAGAGAACTCTGGTGGCCTAGTGGCAAGAAGCTGCTCTGCAACCCAAAGGCATATGGTTCAAACCCATCAGCTGCTTCAAAGGAGAAGGATGAGCAATCTCCTCCCATGAGATTAACTGCCTCTGAAAACCCGCTGGAGAGTCAGCTATGGGTCGGTTCTCACTCAATGGTACACAACAATAACAACAAGTGTTTACTTTAAATCAAACGATACAGAAGGGTGTGTTGTTAAAAATGAGCATTCTTTTCTACAACCTTGACCCTGAGTTATTCCACTCCTCAGTGGGTCCACCATGAATGGCATACCTTTGAAGAAAGTTCTACGTGAGAGCATAGACCCTATGCTGCTTTGGTAAAACAAGTACAATTCTGCTATATCCATGTCATTGTGCTTCAACTTGCTTCTTTTACTTAACAATATATCTTAGAACTGTTCCCATATTAGTACCTGGAAAGCATTTAATCTTTTAATGGATACATACATATTCTACTGCAGGGTGGGCCTGCAATTTATTTAACCAGTCTTTTACTGAAGGATGTTTACATTTTATGCAATTGTCTTTCTCTCTCATGATGAGCCAGTGAATGTTGGATATTGTATTATTTTGTGTTTCCTTTGCTTACTTTATGAGCCTAACCGTGGGATGAATTTCTACCAGAGAAACTGCTGAATTAAACTGAATTCACATTTTACATTTTCACAGATGTTATCAAATTGCTTCTTAAAAAAGGCACTGACAGTTCAATAATGCAACAAAGCTTCCCCCATTCCACCCCGTTCTTCCAGAGAAGGAAGAAAGGCCAAACTCACAGTTATCCATAAATGGAAATCTATGGTGCCTCAAGCTTCATTTCCACCAAAGCCAACTGATTTTGGCTGGATCAAGCTAGGAAAGAATTTGACTATGATACTCTTTCTGTATTTCTGTTCTGAAGTTAAATATATCTAAGACTTCGATGATCCTGAGAGGTTTTGCCATTTCTTTATACTAAACCCACCACCTCAGAGAGCGCTGGTGACTGAATGACAAGGAGCTGCTCTGCCAACCCAAAAGCATTCTGTTTGAATCCACCAGCAGCTCCACAAAAGAAAGATAGGCAATCTCTTCCTGTGTGCTTTCCTGCCTCTGAAAACCTGCTGGAGGGTCAGCTGTCAGTTCCTACTTAACATTACCAACAAGTCCACCCAAGTTCCTCTTGTCCCAGGGTCAAGACTTGCATGGGTGTGTTGGACAGGGGAGCGGATGGGCGAGGGTGGTGCAGGGCCTCTGAGTCACTGTGTAACCCTGGGAACTCTAGGGAGATGTCTGACTGTCAGCTCAGAGGCTAAGCTTCCCTAGGGATTTTGTACTTAGAGCAAAACCAATCAGGTGTTGCAAAGTCGATTCTAACCGCAGTAAACGCATGTCAGAGTAAAGCTGTGCTTCAAAGTGGACTCAGGAGTTGCTTTTTCAGCAGTAGACTGTCAGGCCTTTCTTCTGAGGTACTTCTGGATAAACTTGAGCCCAAACCACCAATCTTTCCATTAATAGCCATTTGTGCTGAGCTATTTGTGCCAGCTGGGAACTGTGTCCTGCATTTAGGATTTCTCTAGCTTTGTTAAAAGACCATTGAGGGGTTCTATGGTGTTGCTGTTCTGGGGAGCCCAACTTGAGCATCTCACGGTGAGCTTTCTGCAGTGTTTGGCCAACTATTTAGGTAAAGATCCATTCTTTTTTAAATTCTAATCTATTGTGAGTAGATTTTTCTGTAAAATACTACCAGAAAAATGAAATAAGAACATACAGTTTGAGTAGTAATCTAAGCAAATCTCCAGAAGTTTCCGTGGGATTTGTTTGGCCCTAAAGTCTCATCACTCTGTTGGGAGAACAATTCTCAACCAGCAGGGAAGGTTGTCTTAAGTTTTCAGCTGTAAAAGCTCTATGTTGATCCCTGGGTGTTAGGGTTAAGTCTAAGCTGGGGTCCTGTCCCACTGTCCCTTGTACTCTCCACTCAACTTCCCATCTCTGTAAGGAATAACTTCCATGTGCCCAATGCCATCCACTGCTGTTTTTACATTGAGAGATATCATATTCTTTCCCTTCAATTCTACTTATTTCCTTTTATGGCGTGGTTTCAGGACATCAACCTTCCTTATCACTGTTGCTACTTTTTCTTCGTAACTTACTGCAGTCCAGTCCTTTGTAATAACAGCATATGGATAAAAGGGAAGTAACAGTTTCTTATCAAGCCATTTAAACTTTCCCATTCACTTTTTCAATAACTTTACACTTTGTTAGATACTAGAAGTAGGACTTAGCACAAGGAAATAATAACAAGCAACAACTCAAAACGTGAGTTTGCCAAGTGCTTTTGTCTGTTCAAGGGATGGAAGATTTCACTTGCAAATACTTTGGGCAAGTCCATTTTTCTGATTGTCTTTTGAAACTTGAAGTAGCAGTTCACAGTGCCATCTAGTGGAACTCTATGGAATGATATTTAAGTCAGGCAGAAAAAGAAAATTTCTAAGCACTGTATTTCATCTAAGACTCATATTTTCCCAGTTTTTAATAATTCTGGAGCTGTGTACATTTTCCAATAGCATAACTATGTTTGCAATATTTCTTCTTTATGAGCCATGCTTCACTTTATAATTAATGAATGGCATCTTATTTTATCAACATGTTATTTTTGTGTAACACTTCCTAGGATGTCATTCTTTCTTCCAGGAATAGTGGTTGAGCTTGCACTTTGGAAGCTTTGCAATTCGTATATGGAATGCAATGGTATATTACATGTATCATGTTGTCATTGTGTGCTGTCAAGTCGGAACCGACCCGTAGCTGACCCTTCAGCGGGTTTTTAGAAGCAGTAAGTCACACGAGAGAAGGTTGCCCAGCCTTCTCTCCCACGGCGCAGCTGCTGGATTCACATTGCATGCCTTCGGGATCGCAGTGCAGGTTCTCACCACTAGGCCACCAGAGCGCGCATTTATTACAGTCATTGCATTATATAAAAACCTCTTGCCTCTGTAATGCATGTTGATTTGGTTTGTTTTTAATACGTCAGTGCGTGGATGTTAATCAGAATTAATGCCGTGCATTTATTGGAGCTCTGATGGCCTGGTGGTAAGAAGACATGCTGAAATCCCAAAGGCAAATGATTTGAATCTACCAACTACTCCACAGGAGGCTGGCAATGTCTTCCTGGCCAACTTACTGCTTCTGAGGGTCAGTTACGGGTTGGTTCTGATTCAATGGCACACAGCAACAACAATGCCATGCGTTTAGTAGTCCATTATTGCCTGGGCTCTTTACAAGTACGCCTCATTTTACTGCACTTCATAGACAGTGTGTATTTATTTTTTTTTTTTTACAAGTTGAAAGTTTCTGGCAACTCTCCCTCCAGAAAAACTATGGGTGCCATTTTTCCAACAGCACATACTCATTCCATTTCTTTGTGACATGTTATGGTAATTATCTCAATACCTCAAACTTATTAATAGACTACAAGTCATTACCATTGAGTCAGAACCAAGTTACCACTGACTCTCCAGCCAGTCTTTTGGGAAGGAGGCTATAAATCACTTAGCACGAGACTGCCCATCACTCTCTTGTGAGGCCGCTGGTGGATTTGAACTTCCAGAGAGGCATCACCTTTGTGTTAGCAGTGCACAAATTATGCCACCAAAGCTCTAAAGTATTACATAAACATAACATTTAGATAGGCGGGGAAACCTAAAAAGTCCTACTCCTCAATTTATTTCCGTGGTTAGGAACTTAACGTGCAATATCTATCTCTGAGGAATGAGGAATGCCTGTGTTTGGTACCCCTGGCTGTGCATTAGAATCCTTTTGGGAAGTTAAGAAATTATCACAGCTCTTAGGGATCTGCTTTAACTGATCTAAAGGAGGGGGGCCATCAATTTGGATTTTTTTTAACAGCATTCCATGTGGTTCTAATGCACAGCCTGGGCTGAGAACTTCTTCCTTCATTGCAGTTAGATAAACTCAAGATTTATGCATTCAAGATGCATAAAATAGAGATGTTTTAATAGGTGAGAACTATGTGGTGTTTTATAGCAGACAACTCTTGTTTCTTTTAATGATCATGTTTATGAATGCAAAGACATGCTTCCTGTTAAAGCAGTAATGAATAGCACTGTAGTCGTGCTGTTGAAGAAAAATCCAGTTCCTAAAGACATCCATGTCAAATAAAATAAAATTTGCATTTGATTCTTCCACTCCAACTTGCAAAATATTATTTAAAGTAAACGCCACAGTGAGATTAGGAATGCTGATGAAGTGTAACACAGTAGCTATAAAATTTACAAGATGTCACAGTAATATAGCCTTAACATACCATAACCCTCTCAAAGAATGTCTACGCAGTCAAAGGAGGGGGAAATCTAAGATATCATTTCCTTGGAAGACTCTTTTCTTGGCTAAAAATGAACTCAGCTAATTCCAAGACTGACCCCAAAGCATACTATATGGATGGTATAATTGCTCTTGACCTTCTCGCTGGTGGGGCAGTATAATGTGATACTACATCAGACCACAACAGGGATAAGAATAGTATTTCACGAGAGCCAGCTTAGAGGAGCAAAGGCCTGTTTCATTTCAGGGCCTTGCCAGTTACCGGCTGGCTGTTGAATTGACTCTGACTCTTGGTCGCCCCCGTGTGTGTCAGAGTAGAACTTCACTCCACAGAGTTTCAATGACTGCATTTGCAGAATGGCTTCCATCATGTATTTACAGGCATCTCTTAGTAAACTCAAAACCAGCAACTTTTCAGTAAGCTGCTGACTGCATTGACGATTTGCACCATCAAGGGACTCTGTTAGAGTTTTACCTATTAATAACCTTGCAATTTCTTACAAGTGACTGAGGTGGCCAAGTCTTGTACAAATTGGAATATCATTGCAAGTATTCTTATTGTTGTTGTTATGTCCTTTCAAGTCAGCTGCAATTCACAGCAACCCTATGTACAATAGGTCTGAAACCTGCCCTATCCTGAACCATTCTCACTGACTCCAACACACCTAATCCCATTGCCGCAGTTATCATATCATAAATATTATTTTTAACTATGTAAAGTGGTCTAGAGATAAGAATCTGTGCTGCAATCCCAAAGGCATGTGATTTTAATCTACCAGTTTCTCCACGGGAGAAGAATGAGCAATCTCCTCTTGTGCGATTTACTGCCTCTGAAAATCCTGTGGATTGGTTCTGATGTGACCAGCACACAAAAACAAAGTGACTTGTTGCATCTTGATGGCAGTCCTGATGGGCACGTAAAGGAAAGTTTTTGGGGCCGTGTTTGAGGAATATTGCTTTTCTTCCCCCCTCCCCCAAGAATGGGTGTCCTTGAGCCTTTGCCTAGGGTGGAGATCTGCTCAAAGGTGTGGCTCTAACTGCAGGGGGAGGGGACAGGACTGCAGGCTGGGGCCTGGAGCCTCCACTCTGGGAGTTTGGCTTAAATTTATTAATTTTCAAATGAATATTCCTTAAATGATACAGCAATCTTTTGTCTATTTGCTGAACTGAACAAGTTGGTGTTGCTGTGATGCTGCACACTGTCCCATAGTCTTTTCAAATATCATAATGGATATTATTTGGATATATTTGGCTGAGCTTCCAGATTGATTTATGCTGGGAAGCAGGAGTGGCATCCTCTTCCTAAACTAGATACCTCTGGAAATTCTACAAACTCTCTAAAAGCTGCAAACTCTATAAATGTACAGAAATTATATTAGTTCAGGTCTTTATGCAAAACTTACTCTCAGTTGTATTCGACTTGATGACACTTAACCACTGCTAAATGAAACGAATGCTGTTTTATCTGGAGGAACACTTCCATTTTGTACATCACTCTTTGTCAATGTGCTGTATGAAGTAACCTGGATTTGCTGTGATGCTGAACCTTGTACCCCATTGGGGTATCAAATACCAGAATAGTTTCCCAATGTGGACAGTGTTTGGTGGAGCTCCCTGTTGTAAAACAGGTTCAGAAGCAGGAGTGGCATCCACTTCCTAAACCACATGCCTCTGGAAGCTCTATGAACTTGGAGAAATTACAGTAGTTATGGAAAGGCATTAGGTTTTTTGTTCATAGAATCACTATGAGCTGCACTCAACTCGATGGCAATCAAAACCAACAATATAATGGTAATTATGATTACGTCTCACTGCTTCTACATCACTGCAAAGAAATTTTAAAAATGAGTCCTTTGCAACATATTCAACGATGACTCCCTTAGTCTAACTTCACTAGCCTCTGCAAACTGGGGTGTGCAGGACAGCAGGCATAGAATCCATCTGTGTACATAAGATAGCCCTTCTGAGGTACCTTGGATTGGTCCGTGGATCAGTTTTTTCATTCATAGACTTTATTGTTGGTTAATGTTTTCTCATGGCTGAATTAAAGTCCTCATACAGCACTGACTTCAACCTCCCTTTTCAGACAAAATCCACTTGATCAAGGGCTTGGAACTGGGTAGGAACCGTGTAACTTTTCTTCTAGTAAAAATGAATGATGTGTGTGGTCTCATTGATGCCTGACTGCTGCTAAGAGCAATTAGAGACGTGTCCTAGTCATGATCAATTGTCTTCTCTGCCCCTCGACCACACCACAGGGGTGTTCTCTGTAACCATCTGTGATCAACACCTGTGAGCATTTAATTCCACAGGCATTTTTAAAGTGTATTAGGAAAGCAAATTCTAGTATTTTCCCAAGGTTTAGGATCAATTTTGGACAATGAATAAGGAAGACCGAAAGAGTGAGAACCCTTCAAGTTGTGGTGCTGGTGAAAAGAATTGAGTATCCCACAGACTGCCAAAAGAACAGACAAATCTGTCTCTCGGAAGAAGAGAAGCCAGAATGCTCTTTAAGGCAAGGATGGTGAGATTTTTGAGTCCTAGCGAGGATTATGATTCTCCCCTAATCTGGGTAGGTCATCAGGAGAGGCCAATCCTAGGAAAACAACTGCTTGCTTGGAAAGGTAGAGAATCAGAGGAGAGGAAGACCCTCAACGGGAGGGATTGGCAGAGTGGCTGCCACAACGGACAGTGGACACACAGCAGAGATTGGGAGGATAGTGCAGAGCCGAGCCCGGCTGCAATGAGCTGGAGTGGAAACCAAACAGTGGATGTTATCTACCTTGGGAATGCTCTGTGCTAATACTCCAAGTTGGAATGTGGAATGTGAGAAGCATGAATGTAGGAAAATTGGACCTTGTTAAGAAAGAAACGGAAAGCATAAATATTGACATCCTAGGTATGGCAAAGTGAGATGGCTTGGCATGGGACATTTTATATTAGATATGACCTACTATGCCGGGGATGGAAAGGTAAGAAAAAATGGGGTTGGTTTTATAATTTAAAACGTAATTTCTAGATCCATCATGAAATACAATGTGGTGAGTGACAGAATAATATCCATACACATACAAGGAAGTCGAGTGCATACTACTATCATTTAAATATATACACCAACAACTAGAGCCAAAGAGGAGGAAATGGAAGATTTCTACCAACTTTTGCAGTCAGAAATCGATCGAACATGTAATCAAGATAAATTGATAATAATGGGTGACTGGAACACAAAAGCTGGGAACAGGGAAGAAGGATCAGTAGCTGGAAAACATTGCTCGGTGAGAGAGAAATGAGGCTGGAGATTAGAATGATAGAATTCTGCACATTCAATGATTTATTCATTACGAATACCTTTTATAAGAAACACAAAAGCAGGCCATACACAAAGATTTCACCTGATAATATGCATAGGAATCAAATCGATTACATTTGTGCAAAGAATCACTGGAGAAGCTCATTATCAGCTGTGACCCAGGTGCTGACTGTGGAACTTACACCAACTACTCATACACAAGTTCAAGCTGAAGCTGAGGAAAATGAAATCAAATCCACAGAAACCAAAATTTGACCTTAAGCCTATCTCACTCGAGTTTCAAAACCATCTCAGGAACAGGTTTGAGTCCTTGAACGCCAGTGAACAAAGACTAAATGAGCTGTGGGAAGATTGCAAGAATATCATCCATGAAGAATGCAAAAGATCATCACAAAGACCGAAGAGGAAGAAAAGACCAAAATGGATGTCAGATGAGACTGAATATTGCATTAGAGCACTGAGAAGCCAAAGCTAAAAGAAGAAATCAAGAAAGAGCTGAACAGAAAATTTCAAAGGGCAGCTCGGGATGACAAAGCAAAATACTAATGAAATGTGCAAAGCGCTGGAATCAGAAAATCAGAAGGGCTGAACTTACTCTGCATTTCTTAAGCTGAAAGAATTGAAAAACAAATTCAAGCTGTGAGTGGCAATACTTAAGGATGCTTTGGGTAGAGTGTTAAATGATCCAAGAAGCATTAGAAAAAGGATGTAAGGAGTATACAGAGTCACTGTATCAGAAGGAATTGGCTGACACGGAAAAATTTCATGAAATAGCGTATAAGCAAGAGCCTGTAGTGATGAAGGAGGAAGTTCAAGTTGCTCTTAAAGAATTGGCAAAAAAAAACAAGGCTCCAGAAGTTGACGGCATACCAATTGACATATTTCAACAAACAGACACTGCCCTGGATGTGCTCACTAAGTTGTGCCAAGAAATCTGGAGGACAGCCAGTTGGCCGACTGGAAAAGATCGATATTTGTTCCCATTCCAAAGAAAGGTGACCCGACAGAGTGTGGAAATTATCGAACAATATCATTGGTATCATATGCAAGCAAGATTCTGCTGAAAATTATCCAAAAACGACTGGAGCAACACGTCAACCGAGAACTGCCAGATGTACAGGCTGGATTTAGAAGAGGTCATGGGATATTATAGCTTATGTTAGCTGGATCTTGGTAGAAAGCAGAGAGTATCAGAGGCATGTCTATCTGTGCTTTATTGACTATGCAAAGCCTTTTGACTGTATGGATCACAACAAGCTGTGGCTGACTCTGAGAAGAATAGGAATCCCAAAACATTTGATTGTGCTTATGTAAAACCTATACTTGAACCAAGAGGCAGTGGTCAGAACAGAGCAAGGAGACACTGCATGGTTCAAAATTGGCAAGGGGGTCCGCCAGGGATGTATTCTGTCTCCATAGCTTTTCAATCTGTATGCAGAACAGATCATCTGAATGTTGGGCTATACGAGGAGGAATGTGGCATCAGGATTGGTGGAAGATTCATCAACAACATGCCTTATGCAGATAACACAACCCTGCTTGCTGAAACAAGAGAACCTGAAGAAATTGCTGCAGAAGGTCAAGGACTGCAGCCTTCAGTATGGATTGAAGCTCACCATCAAGAAAACAAAGATTCTCACCACTGGGCCAATTGGCAGCATCATAATAGATGGTGAAGAGATTGAGATTGTTAACAGTTTTAGTTTGCTCGGCTCCACAATCAACACTCTTGTTACCAGCAGCCAGGAAATCAAGAGATGAATTGCATTGGGAAAGTCAGCTGTCAGGGACCTCTCCAGAGTACTTAAGAGCAATGACGTCAGGCTGGAGACTAAAGTGCGCCTGATCCAGGCTATAGTCTTTGCAATTATGTGATATGCGTCAGAGAGCTGGACAGTGACTAGGGATGATAGAAAGAGAATTGATGCCTTTGAGCTGTGGTTCTGGAGAAGAGTGTTGAATGTACCATAAATTACTAGGAGAACAAACAGGTTAGTCCTGGAGAGGGTGAAAGCTTGCTGCTCCTTGGAGGCAAGGATTCTAAAGCTTCATCTGACATACTTTGGGCATGTTGCAAGGAGGGACCAGTCCTTGGAGAGGGACATCATGTTTGGGGGAGTGGAAGGACAGTGCAGGAGAGGAAGACTCTCGATGAGATGGATTGATTCAGTGACTGGGGTAGTGGGAGTAGGTGTGTCAGAGACAATGAGGTTGGCACAAGATAAACAGGGCTCTTGTACATAGGATTGCTATGAGTTGCAAGTGACTTGACAGCATATAACAACAACAACAATCTCGACCAGAAAAAGGTTGTTAAAGAAGGACCCTGGTGGGAAGGCCACCCAGGGTGCCTTTCACATGGTTTTGCACTAAGCGTGTTACACAGAAAGAGAGTGTGGGAGGACACGGTGAGATCTTCAAAAGAAAATCTGGGCATTCTGCACCAGGGCCCAGAAATTCCACATGTTCTCCTGCAGTGTCACTAGTCTGAGCCCCAAGTGTCCCTCTAACTTCAATGCAAGCAAGCCGCAGAGTGCACTGCCACATTCCATCCCACACCTGTGTGGCCCTGCTGGGTAAGAAGACAGTGGCCACAGCCTCCTGCCTGTGACTATGTTCTGATGAATTTGAACCATTTCTACTACCCACACGAGGGTTCTCCAATAATGCTTCCACTCTTCCAAAAAGAAATGGAATGTGGACCTAAACTCCCACTGATAATGCATTTTAACACCTTGAAGATATTGAACTATAAACTGGTGGCTTTCTTTACTTTTATTTTTGCCATTATACATTAGGCAGGCATACTTAATGGAGCAGGTAAGTTCTCAGATAAACCACGGTTATTTCCTTCTTTAAGGCAAAGAAGACATTTGAAGCTGACAAGTAGTGGTTCAGGTTGGGATGTAATTTGCAAATTGCAGAGAAAGCACCATGGTGAGGCACAGCTCCTCCTCCAGCCTGCTGGGCACCTTGGGTCACTCACTTAACCTTTTCATATTGATTTTTCATCAGCTGTGGTTGTGGTCCGCTGTTGTCATGGTGACTGCATGCACCACAGAACAAAATGTTGCATCACCCATGAGTGGTTGCTCATGGCAAGACTGTGGTCTGTAGGGCTTTCACTGGTTGGTTTTTGAAAATAGATCATCAGGCCTTTCTTTCTTCCTAGCCAGTATTAGTCTGGAAGCTCCACTGAAACCTCATAGCAGCTCACAAGGCCCCAACTAATAGATGGACAGTGGGTGCGCGTGAGTTTCCTTGACCTGGACTCAAATCCAGGCCTCTCACATGGAAGGTGGGAATTCTTCTATCACTAAGCTGTCAGAGCCCCCCTGGTTCTCATCAGGAGAAGGAATCTGATGAATCTGCTGAGCCAGCATCCCTGCTTCATGGGGGTCAGCCTGACCCCCTAGCCCTCAGGCTGGCTGAGCTGGCATCTCAGCAGTCAGCCTGATGCTCCAGTCCCTGCGTCTTCTTGGGCCTGCTAAGCCGGCATCTGGCATCCCTAGGCATTCCAGACCTTGTGCCATCATCCCTATGAGGGAACCCCTGCTGTCAGTACCGTGATACCTGTATGCTTGCTTGTATTGAGGGTTTGTTCTTAGGGGTATGTATACTCCCTTGTCTGCCAGTTTCTTGTATTGGGGGAGTGATTTGCATATTGCTGCTCTTCACAGCTTAGGTGAGTATAATTTTGTCCATCATCTGCTTTTATGAGTACAGTGTTGGTATGTCAGATGCTGAACTGAAGTAGACCTCTCAGATTAAGACAGACTAGGAGGAAGAATTGGCTTTCACTTCTGAAATAACAGGACTTGGAAAACTATGACAAATAGAGCACAGTTAGACAGTTAAGTATAGCACTGGAGAGGCTGTATTTCAAACTGGAAGACACCTGAAAATGAGCAAGAATGGCTGGCTGCAAACAACCACTGATAACTGGAACATGGAACATACATTCATACGACGTGTGAATGGAGGAAACTTGGACGTTGTCAAAATGAAATGAAATGTAAAACAATTGACATACTAGGCTGAGAAAGACCAGCATTGGCCACTTTGAATCAGGCTGATCCACTATTTTATTTCTTTTTATTCATATCCACATATATTCTAGGAATGAAAAGTTGAGGGAAAAAATGGTATTACATTTATAGTTAAAAAGACCATTTCAAGATCTTTGAGACAAAGTGCTATGCTATGAGAGACATACAAGATATGTACTTATCTGCATACAAGAAAGACCTGTTGATGGAAAGAACTCTTTAAAAGGAATATATGATTAGGAATCCTTTGTATGTCAACAGTCCAGAATAAGAGATGCATAGCAAAGTGGACTGGGGGAGGAGGGAGAATGGACTGGGGAGTGAGGAAATGATGCAACAATGAATGATTTTTTTTAAGTGAACTGGGGAGGATATGGAGAAAAATATGCAGCAATGAATGAATGAAAAAGTCCAACTTTCGTGTAAATTTTGTAAAAAAATTCACAATTTAAAAAAAATTAAAAACAAAAACCTATAAATAAAACCTTTTCTCCAAATATATGTGCCAACAGCTAACACCAGAAAGGTGGAAACTGAGGATTTCTATCAACTTTTGCTGTCTGCAATTGACCAAATATGCAATCAAGATATATTAATAATAATTGGTGACTAGAATGCAAAAGTTGGAAACAATGAAGAAAGATAGGTAATTGGAAAACAAAAATGGAAAGCTAAGAGTCTAGAGAAAGAATGATTGAATTTTGTATATTCGATGATTTATTCATCACAAATATCTTTTTAAAAGAAACACAAATGGCAACTATACCCATGAACCTCACCTGATGGACTGCACAAGAATCAGACTGACTACATCTGTGCAAAATTTGTTGAAGAAGCTCAACATCAGCAGGCAAAACCAGGCCAGGTGCTGACTTGGAACAGACTATCAATTAGTCAAGTGCAAGTTCAAACTGAAGCTGAAGAAGATTAAAGCAAGTTCACAGGAACCAAAATATGACCCTGACTCTATCTCACCTGAATTAAAAAATTATCTTAACAGTAAGTTTGAGGCAGAGAGCACTAACTACTGAAGAAGACCAGATGAATTGTGGAATGACATCAAAGATATCATTCATGAAGAGAGCAAAAGGTCATTATATAGAAGAGAAAGAAAAGACCAAAAGAGACTCTAAAAATTGTGCTATAGAATCAGGAAGCCAAAAGAAAGGGAAGACATGTAGAAGTGAAATAGATGAATAGATTTCAAAGGACAGCTGGAGAAGACAAAGTAATAGGACAGAATGTGCAATTGAGTTAGAGAACCAAAAAGGGAAGAACTCGCCTAGCAATTCTTAAGATAAAATACCAGAAAAACATATTTAAGCCTCAGATTGCAATACTGAGAAATGCTGCAGGCAAAATCTTGAATGATGCAGCATCAAAAGAAAATGTGAAAAACAATGTATATGAACTTTGTAAATAAACCAGTATAAAAACTTTTTTTAAACTAAACAAGAAAACACAGGAGGGGGAAAAAATAGAGGAAATACACAGAGTAATTTCACCAGAAAAAAATGGTTGATAATGAAATACTTCAGGATGTAGCATATAATCAAGAGACAATTATAATGAAGGAAGAAGTTCAAGCTGCACTAAAGACACTGGCAAAAAAGAAGGCCTCAGGACTTGATGGGATACCAATTGACATATGTCATCAGACTGTGCCAAAAAATTTGGAAGACAGCGACCTGGCGAACTGAGTGAAAGTGATCCATATTTATTTACATTCTTAAGAAGGGTGATCCACCAGAAGGTGGAAATTATCTGTTGTTGTTGTTGTTATGTGCCGTCGAGTCGCCTGCGACTCATAGCGACCCTATGTACAACAGCCCTAAACTCCGCTCTGTCCTGTGCCAATCGCAATGTCTCTGACACTCCCAACCCAATTATCCCAGTCACTGAATCAATCCACCTCATTGAGGGCCTTCCTCTCCTGCGCTGTCCCTCCACCCTTCCAAGCATGATGTCCCTCTCCAAAGACCGGTCTCTCCTCACAACATGTCCAAAGTATGTTAGACAGAGCCTCAGAATCCTTGCCTCCAAGGAGCCACCCGGTTTAACCCTTTCCAGGACAAATCTGTTTGTTTTCCTAGAAGTCCATAGTATTCTCAATACTCTTCTCCAGCACCACAGCTCAAAGGCATCAATTCTCCTTCTATCCTCCTTGGTCATTGTCCAACTCTCTGATGCATAACAAGTGATTGCGAAGATCATGGCCTGTATCAGATGCACCTTAGTCTCCAAAGAGATACCATTGCTCTTCAGCACTTTGGAGAGGTCCCTAACAGCAGACTTTCCCATCGCAATGCGCCTTTTAATTTCCTGGCTGCTGGTGCCAAGACTGTTGACTATGGAGCCAAGCAAACTAAAGCTATGTACAATCTCAATCTCTTCACCATCCATCCTGATGCTGCCAATTGGTCCAGTGGTGAGAATCTTTGTCTTCTTGACATTGAGCCTCAATCCATATTGTAGGCTGCAGTCCTTGACACTCTGCAGCAGGAACTTCAGGTCCTCCTCAGTTTCAGCAAGCAGGGTTGTGTCATCCACATAACGCAGATTGTTGATAAATCGTCCACCAATCTTGACCCCATATTTTTCCTCATAGAGCCCCGTCTCCCAGATAATCTGTTCTGCATATAGGTTGAAAAGGTATGGAGATAGGATGCATCCCTGGCGTATGCCCTTCCCAATTTTGTTCCCTGGCTCTGTTCTGATGACTGCCTCCTGGTCCAAGTATAAGTTTTGCATTAGAACAATCAAGTGTTCTGGGATTCCCATTCTTCTCAGAGTCAGACACAGTTTGTTATGTTCTACACAGTCAAATGCCTTTGCATAGTCAATGAAACACAGGAAATTATCTAGCAATATAATTAATATCACATGGGAGCAAAATATTGCTGAAGATTATCCAAAAATGGCTGTAACAGTACATTGAAAGAGAACTCCCAGAAGTTTAAAGTGGATTTAGAAGAGGCCATGCACCTCTTCTACAGCTATCATTGCTGATGTCAAAATGTCAAGTGAACCTTGGCAGAAAGCAAAGAAAAATAACAGAAAAAAATTGTGTATTTGTCTTTTATTGACTATACAAAGACAATTGGCTGTGTGTATCATAACAAACTATGATTAATATTGAGAAGAATGGGAATCCCAGAATCATGCTCATATGAAACCTAGACCTAGACCAAGAAGCTATTTTCCAAATAGAGTAAGGGAACACTGCATAATTTAAAATCAAGAAAAGTGTATGGCTGAGCTGTATCATTTCAGTTCGTATGTGAACCAAATCAATCAAGAAGTTGGACTCTATGAAGTAAAATGTGATATCAGGATCAGACAAAGACTAATCAGCAAACTGCATTATGCAGATGACACAACATTCGCTCACTGAAAGTAAAGAAGACTTGAAGTGCTTGCTACAGAAGATCAATGACTACAAAGATCCTCATAGTTTGGCCAATAAGCAACATCATGACTGTTAGAGAAAAGATCGAAATTGTCAACAATTTCCTTTTACTTGTATCCACAATCAGCGCCGTTCTCACCAGCAACCAGAAGTCAAGAAGTCAAAAGACATATTGCATTGGGAAAGTCTACTGTTAGGGACCTCTCCAAAGTACTGAGGAATAGTGATGTCAGTATGAAGACCAAGATGAGCCTAATTCAGGCCATAGGCTTTTCATCCACCTGATATGCACCTTAGAGCAGGACAATGAATGATGATGACAGACGAATTGATGCCTTTGAGTGTGGCGTTGAAGAAGAGTACTGACTAGCCCATGAACTGACAAAAGAACCAACAGGTATGTCTTAGAGAAGGCGTAGGCAGAGTGGTCCATAGAAGCAAGGATGGCAAAGCTTTGTTTCACACACTAGACCTGTTGCTAGAAGAGATTATTCCTTGGAAAGACACATCAGATTTACAAAGGTAGAAGAAGGTCAATGAAGAGAGGAAGACCCTCAATGAGATGAATTGACAAAATGACTACTGCAATGGGCTCAAATGTGTCAGAAATTGTGAAAATGACACAGGGTGGGACAGGAAGGATTCAAGTCTGCTGTTTATAAGGTTGTTATGAGTTGTATTCGATGGCACAGAATAACAAAAACAATATAAGGTTCTGTTCTAATGAAATGAAATTGCGTAAATGCAAGAGTTGGTAAGGTAATTGTTATGATTATTCAGCGTGGCTTCTGTTTGAAACGAGAATAAATATCAAGAAAAGTTGCAATTTAAAAAAAAAAAGAAAAGTTGCAATTTAAAAATTAAGAGCAATATACCTGGAGGAAGGAAAAAAGAACATATGCAAAATACTGTTGCTAGGTGCCTCTACTGTCACCTGCTTCATAACCACGCAGTGTTAGATCGTGAAACTGCACTGTAACCCCAAG
>NW_006399801.1:8121869-8137312 GCF_000299155.1 Elephantulus edwardii
CTGCATGAGTTCATCCTGCTAGCATTTGAGTTTCTAGCCTACCACGAATAGCTTAGGTCAGCCAGACTCTTTAGAAGCAAAATGACAACAAATCCAATCCTCTGTGGTCAAAGTTAATTTTGACTCATGTTGACCCACTGCTGGAATTTTGAAGCTGTCCATCTTAATGAGAGAAGATCACCCATCTTTCTCCTATAGGCTCTAAAAAATGGAATATTTTTCTCCCTGGGATATAATCTTTAGAATTTGAGGCTTGCTAGAGTTCAGGCAGCAGTGGATGTGCCAGACCATCCCAGGGTGTCATGGACTGCTCCACTGATACCCAGCTTGTCCTTCCATGAGCTCCCAGAGAAGGGTGGGTCTGGGGATACCCTGTCCAGCCCTCCCAGCATTTCATCCCAGTTGGCCTCCCCAGTGGATTTCTGTGAGGCCTGGTGTCAGTCTCCTGGGTAGACTATGTGCTAACTTGCAATAAATAAACTAAAAAGGGGAACTTTGCAGCCCAGCCAAATCAAACACTACAGTGAAAACCTATCCTGAGTTGCCCTGAGGCATTTTCCAAAGCAAAGCAAACATCATAAATGAACAACACGCTCTACTTCCCTGCCCTGGGGGAAGCCAGCATGGGAAGACAGGTAGGCTCTGTGTGCACTGCAGGCTTCTTCATTTGGAGCTGCCCCTTAGGCTGTAGGGTCCCCAGTTCTCCCTGTTGGTCCTGTGAGAATGTTACCCACCTTCCCAGCCCTTGAAGCAACTGAACACCTGTTGTTCTCTGTTGGCTGCCACCTAGGCGCATGCTATACTCCACGATGGGTTGTGGATGGGACCATTGTGATCCACAAGGTTTTCACTGGTTGACTTTCACAAATAGATTTCCAAGTCTTTCTTCCCAGTTGCTTTTAGTCTGAAAGCTTCACTGAAACCTATTCACCATCACATCAATATCCAAATTTCCAAAGGCAAATGGTGGTGGTGGCCCAAGAATTACACTGGCTGGGAATTAAGCCAGAGAGGCTCTAGCCACCACTGAACTCCCAATATCCTCATGATTAGTTACCTTGTTGTTAGGTGCCATCAAGTCAACTGTGATTCATAGGGACCCTATAAACACTATATCTGAACTTTGCCCTATCCTGCACCATCCTCACAATCGTGCAGAGGTGAGGGCCCGTTGTTAGAGTCACTGTGTCAGTCCATCTTGTTGCAGGCCTTCCTCTATTTCTCTGACCCTCCACCTTTCTTAGCATGATGTCTTTTTGCAACGACTGATTCTTCTTGACAGCGTGTCCAAAGTATGTGAGATGGAGTTTCACCATCCTTGCTTCTAAGGAGCACTCCACTTGCACTTTCTCCAAAATGGATTTGCTTGTTCTCTTAGCAGTCCATGGAATAGTCAATGTTCTTCTACAACACCACAGCTCAAAGGCAGTGGTTCTTCTTCTGTCATCTTTATTCATTGCCCAACTTTCAGATGCATAGATGTAATTGAAAAGACTATGATCAGGCACACCTTAGTCTTTAAGCTGACATTCTTGCTCTTTAGCACTTTAGAGAAGTCCTTGACAGCAGACATTGCCAATGCAATGCATCTTTTGATTTTTAGACAGCTATTACCACAAATGTTGATTGTAGATCTAGAAAGTAGCAAGTCATTTTTTGGCTCTGCCTCGGCTGATTCTATGAACAATAATAAGCCATTGGTTTTATCTTCTGCTTCAATAGCTACCTGGAATTATTATTTATTTTCCACATGTCTACATCAGTGCAGCTCAATTTTACCTTATCACTTACCACACATAAGAATTGACTGGGTTAGAGTAGAGGCTGGCATAGAAAACACATTCCTTAGACCCCTACCTCTTAAAAGGTTGACCCAAGAAGTCTAGGTTGAACTTTGAAACTGACAAGCTCCCCTATTGATGACAGAACAGCCAGGCCTTTAGAAAATCTAAATGTGAGTATCTTCCTCACCACTTACCTGCTCCATTTTTCATACTTTGGCAAATATCGCATGTCGCTGTGATGCTGGACACAGTGTCGCCATTATTTCCAATATCAGCAGGTCATACCTGCAATGCACAGGTGTAAGTGGAGCTTCCAGAATAAGAAAGAGTAGGAAGAAAGGCCAGGAAATCTACTTCCTAAAGTTAGCCAGTGAAAATCTTATGGATTACAACAGAATATTGTTCTATAGAGTGCTCAGAAATGCACAGTTTAGACTCGTAATTTACAATAGCTGTAGTAATATACTCACAAATACCAGCGGTCATAAATATGGTGCAGGACAGTGCAGCATTTTCTCTGTAGTACTTGGGGTCATCATGAGTAACAACAGACAACTAAAAACAGCAAATATGTAAAGGGCAAATGGTTTTCTCTGTAGAATCATAGAATGGCAGAGGGCTTGTCTGGAGCACAGGAGAAGGTTACGGGGGTAGGCACTGTAGAGAGTTGATAGGCTGGGAGACTGGGAGCTTCTGTGAATGATTGTCAATGTGTGTGGCAAATGGGGACTCAAGGAAAGAAAGAATGTTGAGAGATCTCTAAGAAGTGAAAGATGGCCAGACAGTGGCAGAGTCTCAGAGCTGGCCCCAAGCTCCCTCTTCAACGTTCCTGTTCCCTTTCAGCAGCACCTACCTCCATGGTCTGGACCTGGCAGAACCCTACAAGAAGGAGTGCATGTAAAGGACTCAGCACCCCCACCCCAGCTCCGCATTGCCTGCCCGTCTCCTCTCCCCTCTCCCACTTATTTGCTAAACAGATATCACAGTAGCCATACGCTTAGTGAAAGTTTTTAAGCCTTCTCAGGAAATGAAAGGATTTTTCTGGTTATAAAATGTGTACCAAATGACTGTTAAGCACGGGTTTTGTTTTTCCATTTAGGTCTTGAGTCATTTCAAAGAGAGAGCACAGTGCTCCCATTTTCTTCTCTAAATTGCAGCCCTAGATTCTCCTATAAACTCACAGCTGGATGAGGCTGCGAGCAGAGTGGCCCCATTCACGTGAGAATACCTGAGCTCAGGGTTCCAGGAGACACAGAGTGCTTTGTCCCTCCAAAGGACCGGTGTATGTCGCTCACTTAGGAGACCTACCATCACTGGGTTCAGCCTTTCTCCTCTGATACCAGGAAAGTGTCCTCAGAGCAACCACGAGAAGGTCACCTTTTTTTTTTTAAATTATTATTAAATTTTATTAGTTTTAATGAACATTTACAGAGATTTTGGGTTCTCCTTAATTCATTGTTGCACTGTTTTCTCTACCCTCCTCCCCAGTTCGTTCTTCTTCCCCCCGCCCCGAATGTCTGTTTTAATTGTCCAATTGCCACAGTGCTTGTCAAAACCAGTTCTGATTAATCTCCTTTGTCAGTGTGTCCCTTGCCATTCCCTATCACTCCTCCCTGAGAGAGACTTCACCCTGATTCATAAGGAAAAGGGGATGGCGTATTCTCTTAGCTACTTCCTGCTGAAAAGGGATGCTGTGGGTTTCAGGGTGAAGATCTTCTCTCACTACTCTAAAGGGCCCCTTTGGCAGTAGGAAACACATAGACTATTATGGAGATTGATTTTGGAATTTAGATACACTGTTATTAACTGTGCTCAGCCGTACATGTTCATATCCTTGAAGATGTATCATGGAGGTGTTTCAATGTTGCAACCTAGAAGACACAAATTTAACTAACAAGTTAAAAGTACATGAGTCAAAAATTAACAAGCAATAATATTCAGTGTAGAGGTTCTAGGAGTGGCACAAATCAAGTTACAGAGGGAAGGTGGTTCTTACAATAAAAGGCCTACAGACTAGCACTTTGTCTAGTATAGTGTGTACAGGTTAGGAACCACAAGATGTAGAGGCTCAGCTATGTCATTTATGCTTCTTAAGTCCTGGAGCAAATTCCATCTACCACTGGGCTGTTTTGCAACTCAAAAGTTCACATGCAAGTTAGAGGTGCAGTAAGGAACTGCTTATGAGGTTTTCCGTCCATTCCAACAACTAAGAGATAGTGAGAAGAGTTGGGACCTCAGAAGGCTTTTAGGACCAATTAGTAGGCTCTGTGTCCAGGAGAAAATGAATATACTTGCCAGTAATGTTAATGCTCATCCACAGCTTTTCTGGGAGGATCTAAATCGTTGAAGTGTCCTCCTTTGTTTCCAGCTGGGAGCTGGGGCCTGTCAGTCCTGTCAGTCACGAGGACCTGATGTGGGCCACCTTGGCCAAGTGTCCTTCAGAGCCACACTTAAAGCAAGTGAGTGGGAGCTTCCTCTCTACTCCCTTGCCTATCTGTGGCTCTCGTCTGTGACACTATCTACTGAAGTGGCCCAGCTTTCCACAGTGGAAGCAATTCTGACCTCCTTTATTACCTGGGAAGGTCACCTTTGTGTCATTATTGAGCCATTGACTGATATGGAGATTTTGTATAAAGGGGGGAAAGTAGGAGGCCTTGTTCAAGTGGACAAATGGCAGGGGAAAATAATCCCAAAATACCCCAGTGGGGGCTGCTGAGTGAACCTCCTAAATGATAAGGGCAGGGCCCCTCAATCAGTGAGCACACTGGCTGGAATCTACTCCTTTGCATAGAGTAGCTACAAGGAGAGCCTGGCCTAACCCAGCACTGGCACTTGTGTTACAGCCATTTCCTTTCTTAGATGAAGGAGGCTGATGTGGGGCCTTGCCCCCTCACTGCTTTCAGCTGCTATTAGCTGCTCCCTTTGGTTGCTGAACGTAGATCTTTCCCTAGACAGGAAGAAGAGAGCTTTGATAGCCCTTTTCGCATCCCGAGTTAGTTTCTCAGGAACAGGTTTGAGGCGTTGAATACCAATGAGTGAAGTTAGATGAGTTTTGGGGGGCTATCAAGAATATCACCCATGAAGAATGCAAAAAGTCATTACAAAGACAGAAGAGGAAGAAAGGACCAAAATAGATGTCAGAAGAGACTCTGAATATTGTGCTAGAGTGCCAAGAAGCCAAAGAAAAAGGAAGAAATCAAAATGTTAAGGCGCTGAACAGATTTCAAAGGGCAGAACAGGAATACAAAAGTATTATAATGAAATGTGCAAAGAGCTGGAGTCAGAAAATCGAAAGGGACAAATTCATTCAGCATTTCTTAAAGTGAAGGAACTAAACAACAAATTCAAGCTGCAAGCTGCAATGTTTAAGGATGCTATGGGAAGAATATTGAATGACCCAGGAAGCATCAGAAGAATATGGAAGGAGTGCACAGAGGCACTACACCAAAAAGAATTGGCTGACACAGAAGACTTTCATGAAACAACATGTGATCAAGAGCCTATAGTGCTGAAGGAGGAAGTTCAATGTACTCTGAAGGAACTAGCCAAAAATAAAGCCCCAGGAATTGATGGCATACCAACAGGCATATTTCAACAAACAGATGCTGCCTTAGACACACTTACGAGGTTGTGCCAAGAAATCTGGAGAACAACTACCTGGTCAACTGACTGGAAGAGACTCATATGTATTCCCATTCCAAAAACAGGTGCCCCAACGGAGTGTGGAAATTTTTTAACAATATCATTAATATCACATGCAAACAAGACCCTCCTGAGAATTATCCCAAAATAACTGAAACATCTACAGAGAACTACCAGATGTGCAGGCTCGATTTAGAAGAGGCCGTGGCACTAGGGCCATTGTAGCCAACGTTAGATGCATCTTAGCTGAAAGCAGAGAGTATCAGAAGACTGACTATCTGTGTTTCATTTACTATCCAAAGGCATTTGACGGCATGTATCACAACAAACCGTGGCTAACCTTGAGAATAATGAGAAACACAGAACAGTTGATTGTGCTTATGAAAAACCTGTACTTGGACCAGAAAGCAGTCCTGAGAAGAGAGCAAGAAAACACTGCATAGTTCAAAATCAGGAAAGATGTGTGGCAGGGATGCATCCTAACTCTATACCTTTTCAATCTATATGCAGAACAGATCGTCTAGGAGCTTGGGTTCTACGAGGAGGAGGGTGGTATCAGGATCGGAGGAAGACTCATCAACAACCTGTGTTATGCAGATGACATGGGGAAGACTTGAGGCATTTGCTGCAGAAGATCAAGGACTGCAGCCTTCGATATGGATTGAAGCTCAACATCAAGAAAACAAAGATTCTCACCACTGGGCCAACTGACAGCTTTATGACAGATGGTGAAGAGACTGAGATTGTTAACAATTACAGCTTGCTTTGCTCCATAATCAACACTCTGGTACCAGTATCCAGGAAATAAAAAGACAAATTACATTGTGGAAAATAGGCTGTCAAGGATCTATCCAGAGTACTGAAGAACATCAATGTCAGTCTAGAGACTAAGGTGTGTCTGAACGAGGTCATGGTCTTCTCAGTGGCTTGCTATGCATCGGAGAGCTGGATAGTGACTAAGGATGACAGAAGAAGGATCAGTGCCTTTGAGTTGCAGTGCTGGAGAAGAGTATTGAATATACCATAGACTGCTAAGAAAACAAACAGGTCCATCCTAGAAAGGGTGAAACAAGGCTGCTCTTAGACATAAATATTTTGAACCTCTGTCTAACATACTTTAGGAATGTTACAAGAAGGGACCAGTCCTTGGAGAAGGACATCATGCTTGGAAGGATGGAGAGACAGCACAAGAGAGAAAGAACCTGGATGAAATGGATTGACTCAGTGACTGGGGTAATGGGGGTAGATATGTCAGAGACAGTGAAATCTGCTCAAGATAGAGCAGAGTTCAGAGCTGTTACACACAGGATTGCTATGAGTTGGAGTTGACTCTACGGAACATAACAACAAGAGGCATCTTTTTCTGATTTACACCCTCAGAACCCCAAAGCAGGGTCACTATGAGTTAAAGTTGACTCAATGGCAATGGGAGTTTTTTTAACATTACTTGAAACAGCACCTGGTACATGCCCTATACACTCACTGAATTTATTTGCATATATTCAGATAAAGCTGAAAGCCTCTTATTTTAAAGTATTCCATGGTCTTTTTGGTGATAGAACACACAACAAAACAGGTTCCTATTCAACCATTTCCACATGTAATGCTTGATAGCTTACATTCTTCAGTTGTGACAACATGCTCGCTGTTCCTGTTCTAGTCATTCCACTTTCATTTACTCTCATAGCCCCCAAACCTCTCTTCTCTGCTGTACAGTAACTATTGTCTATTTGGACCCAATAGGATAACTCCTTGAAGAGTACATCTGTTAGGGGTGATATTCTTTTCTAGTTAGCCTGCTGTTTTGTTCAAAGATAACTCCAGGGCTGATTTTCTGTTCACAGTTTAAATGTATCTCTGTTTTATTAGCTCCTGATTGTGGGCTTTTCAAGGTGCTTAGAAAACTGTTCATATTGTGGATTTGGCTTCTAGAGTTCTTACAAGCTTTTCTCTGATGAAGTTTATAGTCCTTGGTTTTACTCCTACGTCCTTATTCCACTTTGAGTTGGCTTGTGTTTATGGTGTGGGGTATGGGTCTTGCTTGCATTTCCTACAGATAGTTTTCCAATTTTGCCAACACCATTTGTTAAAGAGGCTTTTGTTTCCCCACTTAACTGATTTTGAATCCTTGTCAAAAATCAGTTGACCATAGATAGATGAGCGGATTTCTAATAAATGAAGACCTTCTAAGAATCAAATCCCCATGCACAGCAAAAAACTTCTCTAACAGGGTAAAAAGAAAACCCACAGACTGCATAAAAATATTTGGTAATGACGTATTTGATAAGGGACTAATATCTAAAATGTATAGAATGCTCCAGCACCTCAACAAAAAAAGGTAAACAACCCAATCACAAAAAGGGCACAGGCAATGAATAGGACACTTCACCAATGAAGACATTCAGATGGCAAATAAAGATATGAGGAAATGTTCAAAATCCCTAGCTCTAAGAGAGATGCAAATCAAAACAACTATGAAGTGTCATCTCACCCCAGTAACAAAAGCAAATTCAACACGGCAGCAAACAACAAATGCTGCCAAGGTTGTCAAGAAGTTGGAACCCTCATTCACTGTTAGTGGAAGTGTAAAATGGTACAATCACTCTGTAAGGCAGTATGGCGCTTTCTCAAAAAGTTGGAAATAGAAATACCATTTAACCTAGCAGTTCCACTACTAAGAATACACCCTAAAGAAACCCTAAAGAGCTGCCACCCAAACAGATATATGCACACCCATATTTATTGCTGCATTGTTCACAGTAACAAAGAGATGGAAGCAACCCACATGGCCATTAACAAATGAATGGATAGAAAAACTATGGTATATTAACATGATGGAATACTACACAGAACTGAAAAACAATGAACTCGTAAAATATTACACAACCTGGGGGCCCTGGAAAACATTATGCTGAATGAAAATCTTAGTCACTAAAGGACAAATACTGCATAACACCACTGTTATAAAACAGGACTGACATGTGGATTTGAGGGAAACTAAGAAAAGAAGGGATAAATAATGAACACTGTGTTGGAACAGATAAAGGAAAGAACTGTTTAAAAGGAATATGTGATTAGACATTATTTGTATGACAATAGTCCAGAATAAAAGCTGCATATAAAAATGGACTGGGGTAGGGGAGGAAGAAAATTATGGAACAATGAATGATTTTTTTTTTCAAAGTGAACTGGGGGAGTAGGGAGGAAAATGTGCAACAATGAATGAATGAAAAAAATAGTTTTGAAAATCCAACTTTTCCATAAACTTTCATTAAAATCACAATTAAAAAAGATAAATGTATCTCAAGGACAGTCTCTGGGATCCCTCTGGTCCCAATGGGTCCAACAAGTCTGCATGAAGTCGTGCTACCAACCTACTGCTAGGCAGGAATTTTCCACATTAGTTCCCCCATCCCCACCCCAGTATTCAAAGCACTTTATTGCAGATCTTGGAAAGCAGTGAGATTCATTTCAAAAACTGCTTCCCTGTCTGGAAGCAGTCATTAGGTTTTTACACTTGGGTTAGATGTTAATCTACTTAACATATTACTTTTATTAGTTAAAGTTACAGGATTTCTACATTTTAAAAGAAAAGTTTACATATATATAGTTACTAGTAAACAGACAACCTATGAAATAGTTAAGATATGACTGAGAAAAATAGTTTTGAAAAGGTAGATGCTAATCTAGGGAAGATACATTTCTCTTCCTGGTAAACAGGCAGTTTAAGGTACAATTTACATATGACGAAGAAAACCAGTTTCAGAGAGGTAAATGCTAATCTCCTGGCATTCCCCCCACCCCACCCCAGACAAGACATGGAAAACAGAATTCTAAGTATAAGGAAGTCAACTTTCAATCTTCCAGAGAAAGCACGTTATTGTTGCTGTCATTAATTAGGTTTCATCTTCTCCCTCTGCTCACAATTCTCCCAGCTCACACAGCCACCCCTCCACATCAGCCCTGTCACTCTGGTAGCTGTGTTAGTACCAGGGGCTGAAAGGGACGATTTACCACCACTCAGAGCCACTGTTTCCATCTATTTCCTTCAGTTCTGCCCTGAAAGCAGCAAAGGAAATTAAAGCCCGGCACTGGCTGGCCGGCCCCACCAAGGGCTGCCCTGAAGGACATTAAAGATGCTGGCACTGAGTTGGGGGCCTAGCTCATAATTCATCCCTTTGAGGGTGGAGAATACTCAAGGAGGTGGGGGCCCAGGTGGTGGCAGCTAAGGTGATAGATGTGACCCTTGCGGGAAAGGGGGACGGATGACGTCTTCATCAAACAGCAATAGAATAAGGGGAGCTTTCTGGGCTCCATTCAGGGTCTCCTGGCTTTTTAGGTCAGGCTTTTAAAATGATTTGTGTGAAACCTTTGAAGTTGTGTATTTTCACAGCTCATGCAGGGCCCACTTGAGTTTGCTGAAAGATAAGAGTTATTGGAGATAGGAAGGATCAATTTAAAAGGGGAAGAAAAGAAAACCGATTCTGAGCCGCTTCCTGTTGGAAAGCAAAGCAAACCTCTGTTCTCTGCGGTTTCTTTTCCTTCCTCGGCTTTCGTCTCCGTCACGTTGAAGGGGCTCCGGATTTATTTGTAAGCATTTGCTCTCAGCAATTGCTATTAAAATTTTCTTAAAGAAATGAAAAGCACCATTGTCATGGTGTCAAATGGTGGCACAGTGGGATAAGCTCTGGGCTGTTAACTGTGAGGTCATCATAGTGAATCCAGCAGCTGCGGATGAGGGAGTCGTCTGTAAAGGTTTAGTCTCCAAGCCCCACGGGGCTTCCTCTCTCCTGATGGTCTCCATGAGCTGGGGTCAATAGCAACTAATTTAAACTACAAAGTGGGGAGTGAAGGATGTTCCCTGAAGACACAAATGACTTTCCCCTCTAAATTTCCAACTAGATTCTAAATTTGGAGATGTTTTTCACCCAGGAGGAAGACTTTTAGCTCATGTTGGATCAAGCCAGGCCCTTACAGAAACCTAGCTTTTTATAAGGTGATTATGAGACCGCTGTTGTTTCTTAATCTATGGGCTGGAGAGAGGTTCAAGCTGAGGCTGCTTCTGTCATTCCTCTTTGTGTATATCAGTCTGTCTGTAAAATGAGCATGGTGACACGTACTTCATGTAACACGTTTTATTTACATTATCAGTATGACAATGGCTGTAAAACTCAGGGATGCAAAACATCATTACTTACTGAACTAAACATGGTTTCTGTCTTGAACATTTTGTCCTCTTTGTAATGAAGTTCTTATACTTGATCAGTGAACAAAATTCAGTTGTTGTTGTTGTTGTTATATGCCATCGAGTCGTAGGCGACTTACAGCGACATTATGAACGAGAGACCTGGACACTGGACACTTGCATGACTTTCATCCTCTCTCCAGGTTCATAGAGTTTCCGGAGGCAAGCTATTTTGGAAGTGGATGCCACTCCTGCTTCCAAGCCTGTTTTAATCAGGAAGCGCCACCAAACACAGTCCACCATGGGTGACCACACATTTGACATAACGGTGTCACAGTGTTTAGCATCACAGCCACCATGAGTTACCTCTGTAGAGCAAAAAATTCAGTTAGTCAGAGATAAAATTTCCTGATCTTGTCCTTCTCCTCCCTTCCTCTGTGCAGGAAGGCTGGTTTCTAAGCTCTAAGAACCAAAGTGTGTGAGTATTTTGCCACCACCACAGTAAACTACCACAACCTGGTGGCTTCAGACAACAGCCATTGGCTCTCTCACAGTACCCAAGGGGGGAAGTGGTGGGAACAGAGCGGTGAGGAGGGGCAGGGGCAAACCACAGGTTCACACATTTTGGTGGATGGAGGGGGGGGAATGGGAAAGATCCAGCAGAGACCTGAAAAGACAGGATAGTGGGGGCATAGTACAATGGTGATTAATTTTCTAAAACATAATGAATGGGAATGACTGCATGTTATACAATGTAAATAAAGAATAATGTGAAACACAGTGTATATGAACTTTGTAAGCAAACCAATGTGGTGTTGTTGTTGTTATGTATCATTAAGTAGAAAATGACCCATAGCTGACCCTCCAGTAAGTTTTCAGAGGCAGTTAATTGCATGCGAGGAGATTGCCCATCCTTCTCCCACAGAGCAGCTGGTGGATTCAAAATGTGTGGTTTCAGGATTGCAGCACAGCTTCTTGCCACAAAGCCACCAGAGCTCCAAAGCAAACCAATATAAAATAAAAATGAGGCTCCAGGGGAGGACATTCCTTCTTTCCTCCAGCACTGGTGGCTCCTGGAGGCCTTGGCTGTGGCTGCATCTCTCCCACACACCTCCATCTTCAGAGACCTTCCTTGTGCATCCTGGGTCTCCTTCTCCTGAGAAGATCACACTGCACTCAGGGCCCACCCTAATCCAGGCTGACCTCCTACTAACTTGATTGGTTAGATCTGCACAGGCCCTAGTTTTAAATAAAATCACATTAAGAGGTTCTGAGTGGACATGGATTCTGGGGGACTCTATTCACCACATGGGGAAAGCTCATCTCTGAGGGAAGTTGAGGCACCACCAAGGTGTCCTGGAGGACCCCGTCTGACCCGGGTATGCTAGGGGGGACCGTCTCCCTCTGCCCTCAAGCACCATGGCCCCTTCCTGCCAGGATGAGCACCCTCACCCACACCATCCAGCGCTTCATGGCCATGGCAAACTTTCCCAATTCTTGGTAGGAGACAACTTGTCCCAGGATAGTGTCAGGGGATTTCAACGCATCTATTAGTACAGACTTCTCTGGATTCTAGAATTTCCTTCAAAGGGTACAGGCTGTCCTAGGTAAATGCTTATTTCAGTCCATCAGCACAATTCCTTTCTTCACACCATCATTTCCAAGATGGTGGTAAGTGCAAGGGAAAACTTGTGTGTGATCCGCATAGGGAGAGAGGACAGGTCTCCTGGTCTGTGACAGACCCTGAGCGGGCTCGCCAGCTGGCAGCTAAACTGGTTCTCATGTGTGCTGACAAGTGCCCAGTGGAATATGTCTAGCCCATTTCTGGCCTTTTGGAAATCCAGCAGGCATTGTTGCTGAAGTCTGAGCTGAGGCCAGGGGCTGAGGGCTTTCACATCTGCTTGCAGCCCTCCTTGACAATTCTCCCAAGGTCCAATGGTTCACTCAGTTTGTCCCCAGCCAATGTGGGCCACAATGTCATATTCCTAGGTCCCCTTCACGCCACATTTGGGCATTTGAACTCAAACTCATCTACAGCTGCCTCCTTCTACCACAGCTGTGTTCCTACAGTACCCACCCACCTAAGGCAGGCTGGGGAGTTTCCTTCAAGGGTTCCACATAAGGAACAGAACAGAAATTTGGGACCATCAGAGCACATGTGTGTGTGATCTCTAGTTTTCCTTACTCCTCCCCATCCATGGAGGCTAGAAGGGGTGAGTTTCCCCATTGCCTATGGCAGAACCAGGCATCCTGTTTTCCATATTTTCTAGATAATAGGAAAGACCTCCAGGACCAAATCTTCCCTCCCAGATCTTTTTATGGGGATGGAAGCTAAAGGAATTTTGAAAACTGTCTCTGCCAGTGCCCTGCTTTCAAGAACACTGTTTGGATGAGATCGCGAAGCCATTGAGTTGCCATTGAGTTGGAATCAACTCAGAGCTGACCCTCTAGAGGGTTTTCAGAGGCCATAGGCTGTGCATAGGAGACTGCCTATCTTCCCCCAGGCAGCAACTGGTGGGCTTGAACTGCTTGCCTTTGTGTTGACCGCACAATTCCTTACCACTAAACCACCAGATCTCCCTATTTGCTATCAAGTTGATTTCGACTCACAGCACCTCCATGGGTGTTAGAGTAGAACTGAGCACCAAAAATTGTCAATAGCTGGTTTTTCGGGTATAGATTGCCAGGCTTTTTTTTTTTATTCTGACGTGCCTCTAAGTAGACTTGAACTGCCATCCTTGCAGTTAGCATTCACGTAAATTAACTATGTGCATTGCTTATCTACTGCTGTTGGGTCAGTTCCAATTCATTGTTGTTTTGCGCCCTTGAGTGAGAGCTGACTCATAGCTGACCATCAAGTGGGTTTTCAGAGGCTGTAAATTTCACGGGAGAATATTGCTTGTTTTTCCCATATTCCATCTCGCAGCAACCCTGTAAGACAAAGCAGAGCTGCTCTGTGTATTTCCAAGGCTGTAAATCTTTGTCAGAGCAGAGAGACACATCTTTCTCCCATGGCGCAGCCGGTGAGTTTTCAGTTATCAGTCCAACATTGACCCACTGCATGACCAGGGCTCCTTTTTATGCAACATCAAAACCTCTACTGGCACATCTAAAAACTGTTAAGATAGCAAATAGCTTACTCTATATGACGTTGCTAGGTGCATTCAAGTCCATTCTAATTCACAGTTTCTTCATTCATCGGAGTAGAACTGCCCCGCAGGATTTCCCAGGTGGTAATCTCTACTGAAGGTGATTGCTAGCTCCTTCTCATATGGAGACAATAGATGGATTTGATCCACTCCTCTAACCTTTCGATTAGGAACCGTGCACCTAACCATTTGCACCTTCTAGGTTCCATACATACATGTGCTTGTTTTTTACCACAATGTAAAAGGGGAAGAAACAAAAAAGAAAACAAGTGTTCTATCTTCAAAGTTGAAAACTGTGTCTTTCTTGCTATTTCTCCATTCATGGTTCACTTCCCAACTCAACAAGAAGATGCTAAACTCACAGAATGCCATCTCAGCCACTTCAGTATTGACCCTTCCCACCTGTAGGACCAGGAGGAAGGAACACAGGCCCTCCTCAGAGCCCGCTGTAGCTGCTGGTTTCCCCATCCAAGCCTGGACAGTCTTGATCATTTCTCCCTTTATGAAAACACCCAGTAACCAAAACAAAAACACAGGCTCAACAAGCATTCTTCCAAGGTCGAGTCTGCCATGCTTCTGGACCACACCTCCCAGCTGAGAGGCCAGCAACTTGACAGGGTTCTTCTCGGTTCTAATAGGATGCCCTGCTCCCCCACATGGAGATCCAGGATCACACCCCAGCCAGAAAGGGAGACTCATAATGATTCACAATGTCCTTCTTGTGTTGTACATCAATCCCCAAGCAAAGCATGGGTGTATGTACTGGGAAAGCACCTTTTCTTCTTATTAATCTCACTTCTTGTCCCCAAATGTACCATATTTATTTGAACATCCTATTTGGTCAGTGCTGCTCTAACACAAATACCACTTGTGGCTGGCTTTAAAGAGCAGACATTTCTTTTCTCTCGGTTCAGGAGACCCAGTGTCCAGCTTAGGGTTTGGCTCTGTCTCTTCCTTCCTTGTTGGTATCCCTGGGTGTTCCTTGGTCCCTTGGCCTGTACGCAGGTTCACATGGCATCTCTCCTTCTGAATTGGCATGTCTCTAAGCTGCTCTTTCTACAACTCAGAAGTGATTCGTTTTGGAACCAACCCTATTCTCCTATGATAAAATGAACATACCAAAATGAACCCACTCTGTTCTACTGTGATAACATGAACAGAAATCATCTCTGTTTCCAAGAAGGACACATCCACAGACATAGGGGATAAGATTCCAACATATGATTAAAACCAAGCCAAATCCACTGCTAGAGAGTCAATTCTGATGCATGGCAATCCTCTCCTGAGTTTCTGAGGATGTAAATTTTTATATTAGGAGGAGAAGCTACTAGATTAGAACTGTCAGCCTTGCAGCTAGCAATGCCACATGCAATGCACTATGCCACCAGAGCTCCTTCCAAAATGTTTTTGGGATGACACAATTCAATCCATAGCAAACTCTGTATTTGTTTTCTTAATAGCTTTGCATGTAAAGTTCAGATGTTCTCAGTCTCTTGCAAGCATTGGCTTTATCATTCACGCAGGCTCATATTTTTCTGAAATTGCCCGATCTTGTTGACTGATCTTTTATAACCATTTGCTTCTTTTTTTATACCAACTTGAGTTCCAGAAAGGATTTTGTTTCCAGTTTAAATGCACCTAGTAAGGCCTTGTGGCAAATAGAATTTTCTCTCTCTCTCTCTC
>NW_006399801.1:8148989-8165861 GCF_000299155.1 Elephantulus edwardii
GGAGGGTAGAGAGAATGGTGCAACAATGAATGAATGGAAACCCAAAATCTCTGTAAATGTTTATGAAAATTAATAAAATATAGAAAAAAAAAGCAGATGGAAGGAAAGCACAGAGCCACTGTACCAAAAAGAATTGTCAGCTCAAGACTGAATTATTTCAGAAAGTAGCATACACTGAAGAACTAATGGTTCTGAAGGAAGAAGCCCAAGCTGCACTTGAAGGCATCGGGGGTGGGGAGGCTCCAAGAACTGATGGGATAGCAATTGAGATATTTCAGCAAGTGGAATCAGCACTGGATATGCTCACTAGTCTATCCCAAAACTTTGGAAGATAAATTCCTGGCCAACAAACTATAATAGATCTATATTTGTGTTCCCATTCTAAAAAAAAAAGGTGTTCCAGCAGTTTGGAAATTATAAAATACCATTAATATCACACACAAGTAAAAGGGATATCATTACCATTGTCAAATGGTTCTTGGCTGAAAGCAGAAAATATCAGAAAGATACTTACTTGTATTTTATCAATTAAGCAAAGGCATTCAAGTGTGTAGATCACAGTAAAATATAAATAATGTTGAGCAGAATGGAGTCTCAGAATACTTACTGTGCTCACTCAGGAGGGTGTACATGAATCAAGAAACAACTGCTTGAACAGAACAAGGGGTACTGCATGATTTAAATTCAGAAGTCAAGGTTGTAGCTTTTTTCCACACCAATTCAATACATACACTGTCCAAGAAGCTAGACCGTTTGAAGAAAAATGCAGCATCAGATGAGAGTAACATCGACAACCTGCTGTACGTACATGACACAACCCTGCTTTCCAAACCAAAAAAGAGTTGAAATGTTTAATTAACAGGTTCAGCGACCATCGCCTTAAGCATGGATTACACCTCAACATCAAGAGAACAAAAATCCTCATAGCTGGACGAATAGGCAACATAAAGTTAAACAGAGAAAGGGTCAGAGTTCTCAAGGATTTTATTTGGATTCACAATCAACACCCATGGAAGGCAACAGTTATTAATAACATCTTGCATTGGGGGGGGGGAATCTATTGTCAGGGACCCATTTGAAGTATTAAAAAGCAAAGATGTTACTTTCAAGACTAAGATGCACCTAAGCTAAGCCATATTTTCAATCACCTAGATTGGATAGGAAAGCTGGGGAACAAATAAGGAAGACAGAAGAAGACGTCTCCTGACTGACATTCCACTGGGATCCCAAGACTGTAAATCACTCAAGATGAGACAGCCTTCTCTTTCTCCCTCAGAGGTACTGATTGGTGGATCCAAACTCCCAGAGGCTCAGACTTGAGGACAGCAGAGCAGCTCCCTATACGCTATTCCTGCAGAGCTCCCTAAGAAGAATCAGTACCTTTGAATTGTGGTGTTGGTGAGAAGTACCGAATGAAGAGTTAACTCAACGCATTGCCATCGAGTCAGAACCAACTCATAAATGGCCCCACCAACACACACTCCCCTACTTCCGCTGTTTTTTTGAGACTGTAAATCACTCAGGAGATTGTCCATCTCTCTCCCTCGGTCCCGCTTGTGGATTCGAACTGCCAGAGAGACACAACCATTGGACTAGCAGTGCAACGCCTATGGACTAGAACTTCTTGGAGGCCCTCAGTCATTCGTCTGAGTCTTTTCCAAGCACCTTAGAGCCAATCACACATAAGAGCTTCCCAGCCTGACAGCCTGAGTGAGGCTGGGGACTCTGAGCTGGACCTCAGAGCTGGGATCAGGGCCTCTGGCAAGGCCTGGAACTTTCCTCAGGAAGCTGTAAGGACAGGAGAAGATGCCTGGTGACGGCACTATTATCATCAGCTACCTTCCAGAGTCATCAGGATGGTTAAATAACAGTCCTTGTAAAGGCGCTGAGTAAATTATAAAGTGTGCGGTGAACTTGAGGTGTGACATTCAGCATAATTCATGCTGTCTGCGCGTTAAGGGGCAATTTGGTGGGGCTCAGGATGGGTTTGGCCTTTATCCAGACCAGCAGGAGATGACCCCACAGTCCACCCTGTCTCACCTCATCCTCTGTCAGCGGTGCATCTGCTCCGTCTGTGACTACAGGGCCGGCACACAGACTTGCTGTGGGTTGTCTAGGGTGAAGAATAGCTCACTGCGTGATGCATCCCCTAGCATCCTCACGAGGCAAACCAGGATCCAAATGCATAAATTGGCTCTCAGAACGAGCTAGCTAGAAAAGTGAAAAGAGGACGGTGTTGTTTTGATTTGTATCTGAGAATATTTTATTCCACCAAAACTCCTTACTTCAAAACTAGCAGGCTGCTTACTGTCATGTAAGCCCTTACCGATGGAGACCGGATACACAACAGAATGAAATGGGACCCAGGCCAGCATGACCTTACATTGCCTGATAGAGTCCATCTTTCCAACTGTTGTGTCTCTCTGTCTCACCACACATGATGTCTTCCTCTGGCGCATGTCTGACACCACCCACCTCTCCCCCTTCCCCCATCATGTGTACAAAGCAGATGAGACAGACAATGTTTAGATGTGATTCAGGAGGCTTGCACTAGCTAATTTTCAGAAATATCACCAGGCCTTTCTTCCTAGTCATATCTTAGCTCAATGCTCCACTGAAATCTGTCCACCAGGGTGGCCCTGTTGCTATTTAAATACTGGGGACACAACTTCTAGCACTAAGGCAACACACAAGCCACCACAGGATAAAAAGCTGACAGACAGCTGACTGCTGGACCACCGTTGTGGGGCAGTCCACCCCAGAACATCCAAAATCAGACCAGTATGTGTCCTGTATATTGTAAAACATGGGTTTTTCCTCTTATTTGGCTGTTACTTTCCACCAGATGATCCTGGGGGCACGTTGACTAGGAAGTTACAGACATTTGACATTTGTCAGCCAAAAGCTTAAGTCTTCCATTTTCCAGAGTGCTGGATAGCAATTAGCAAGTGCAGAGGACTGTCAACGTGTCTGCTGTTGAGATTGTTGTCTGCTAAATTATGGGCACCAGGTAAGTTATGTGCGAGATCATATTTCACAACTGTGTTGTTTGAATTTCAGAAATCTTTTCTTTCTTGCCAATATTAGAAAGCATCTTTAGCCAACATTTTTATGCTCTAGCGGAGCCAAAGGATCCTAAGCTGAGCTAATAAGTACCTTTTGAGGATAAAAACCTAACTAGAAACTCAGCTTACTTATTTGACCACAGATCTTTTCAACTAAGTACCTTTGTCATCGGTGGACTTTTCTAGACTTAAAACTTTGCTTATTAAGGGAAATGCTGGTTCTTTTCAAAGTTGCAGTTTTGGTAAGACTTGTAGCACTTGACTACAGCCTTCAATATGCACTTCAATTTCAGTGGCAAGAAAGCCTCCGAACTGATAGGCAACATCATAATAGATTGAGAAAAGATTGAAACTGTCAGCTACTTCCTCTTACTTGGATCCACAATCAATACCACCAGTCAGAAGATCAGGAGACAGTATTGCACTGGGAAAGTCTGTAGTCAAGGGCCTCTCAAAATTACTGAGGAGTAATGATGTTAATTTGAGGACTAAGATGTATCTAACTCAAGCCATAGTCTTTTCAGTCACTTGCTATGGTGATGAGAGATGTACAAAGAAAAAGACAACAGAAGAAGAACTGATCTCTTTGAGCTGTGATATTGGAGAAGAGCACTGAACATCCCATAGACTGCCAGAACTTACTTGGACAAAGTACAGCCAGAGTGCTCCTTGGAGGCAAAGATGGTAACGCTTCATCTCACTTCCTTTGGGCATGTTGCTAAGAAAAGCTATCCCTTGGAGTGGGACATCATGCTGGGGAAAGTGAGGGAATAATGAAAGAGAGGAAGACCCTCAACCAGGTGGATAGACACATTGACTGTACCAATGGGCTTGAGTGTGTCAGAGAGTGTGACGATGGGATGGCACAGAATAGGACAGGGTTCAGATGTGTTGTTAGTAGGGTCACTATGGGTGGTACTAGATTTGACGGCATCTAACAACAATAACCATTGAGTTGGCTCCGACTCACAGCAACCCTTTGTATGACGGACAGAATCCTTGCATCATTCTATACCATCTTCACAATCTCTGCTCTGCTTAAGCTTGTCTTTGCAGTCATTGTATTAGCCCATCTCCTCGAGTGTCTTCCTCTCCTTCGGTGACCCTCCGCTTTTGCAAGCGTAATTCCTTTTCCAAGGACTAGCCTCTCCTGCTAACATGCCCGAAGTACGTTAGATAAAGTCTCCCCATCCTTTCTTCGAAAGAGCACTCTGGTGCATTTCTTTCAAGACAGATTTGGTTGTTCTTTTGGTAATCCCTGGTTTAGTCTATATTTTTTTGCCAACATCACAATTCAAAGGGATGTATTTTTCTTTGGTCTTCCTTATTCACTATCCAAGTTTCACCTACATATGAAGCAATTTAGAATACCATGGTTTGGGTCAGACATACAACACAAAGCATTAGTAACTCTGCTTGTGGGTTGACCTAAGAAACAGGCAAACATCATAGCTATTTGATAAGGATGAGGGTATTCTATCCCGGAGGGTTTCTAGATGGTTGCTCAGTTTGGTTTTGCCTTTCTTTCTTTTTTATGCTCTTATGTGTATTTTTTTTTTTCAGAAAAGTTGGATTTTCATTCATTCACTGTTGCACATTTTCTTCCCTCCCTCGCCCTTCCCCCTCTCCCAGTTCACTTTCTTTTCCCTTTTTTTCCCTTTATTGTCTCTTATGTCAGAATGCAAAAGCTCTGATTGTCTGTAGGAAGTTGCACTGCTAAATTCTGTTCATGCCTCTACATTGGTTTGAATCCACCAGGGGCTTCTCAAGAGAAAGATGGAAAATCTCCTCCTGTGTGATTTACCACCTCAGGAAACCAACGGAGGGTCAGCTATGGGTCAGTTCTGACTCAAGGGCAGTGAGGAGGAGGAAAGTCTCACAACGAGAGAGTGACAGCCAACGGGTTGGCTAAAACAACAAACAAAAACCACACAAAACAACCCCAAAGTGTAGAGAGTGGATCTCTTGTTTTTGCTCTGTATTTGGATGCAGGAAATAAAAGCTGAGGAAGAGTTGTGAGCAGAGTTCCTTCAGCAGTTCCTTCTATGTTCCTGGATTCTAAAGGAGCTCGACCCATTCCCACCAAGGCCCGCTTCCCTCTGCCACTCTTGGATCCTCAATTGTATTCCTCAAAAACTTAGGCTGAAATCCTAACCCCTGTACCCAGAGACTGTGACTTTCTTTATGCAAATAAGGTCTTTCTTAGAAGTGATTTCCGGGTAAATCACACCAGAGCAGGCTGGATTCAATCCTAATCCCTCCTGAAATTAGAAAGGATTATAACTCCGAGAGCAGTCATGGAGACAGAATCACACACGAAAAGAAAGCGCCACGTGAGAACATGAAGAAGCACTCAAAAACACCCAAGGGCTGCATGCAGCCGGAAGAGCAAAGGAAGGGCTGCCCCCTAGAGCCAGGGAAGAGCGTACCTGTGTCAGGAGGCTGAATTTGCACTTCCAACCTCCAGAACAGTGAGATGATAGTAAATGTCTTTTCTCTTACAGTCACCTCTGTGGGAAGTTGTCACAGCAGCTCAAGGAATCTTAACACAGGTATACTGTGCTGAACTTCCGGCAGAGCTAACCCCAGCTCTGGACGATTCTCAACTTCCTACACACCCCAACAAAACCACCTTCTTCCTGGTTTAACATTTCTCCCTGCCTCTAATCTCCACGTTGTTCCTCATTCTAGTCTACACTGTGACCCCATGACGCTCCCAGCTGCCCATTCTACTGCAGGCATCACCCAAACCACCCACGTCTACAGTTGTAACAGCAAAACTGTGCCTTGATCAGAATTTGCCAGCATGTGTTCCGATTCCACAGCAACCTGTAGGTTACAAACCTCTAAGTTACTCAATATAAGGGAAGTTCAAAGAAGTGTGGGGTTGGATATCTGTTGGTCGAGCTCTGAGGACATGGTTACTGTGACAAGTGGTCAGGGCAGCAGCAGGGTGAGCCCTGGGATAGACAGGAATTGAGTTGAACCAAACCCAGAGGTGTAAGCAAAGACTCAGCAGCCCAGAGCAGGGAACAGGCTGCCCCTCAGAGCCAGGCTGCAGAGCATGGCTTGATCCTATCAGGGGAGGGTCACCTCGGTGTGTTGTGTTCAGATGTACCCAGAGTGCAGAAAGGACTTTCTGGTTGATCTTGAATGGCTGCTCTCTCCCTGTTGCCGCCTCCTGCACACGCCTACATCTCTGAATCATCTGACCAAATGATGTCTCTGGACAGCATGGTAATTGTCACTCCAACTGTTTCCCAAAGGCCCTGGCCTTGAAGTTGCCAGCCAGTGGAAGCATAACAGGAGACAGCGTCTGAGACGAGACTCCGTCCCCAAAGGAGTTGGCCCCCCAGCCTGGTTCCAGAGCAGTCCTGACTGTCGAGGAATTGAATGCAACCAACGGGACCTATGAAGCTCTGTATGTGTTTGGGGTGAAGCTGTAAGTAGAGAGGGCTGAGAGTGAACCGCCATTTGACTTTCTGGGGGCTAAGCAGCTGACCATCAGAGAGGCTGAGAGACTTGATCAGTCACCAACCAGCACCCCCAGAGTGGGTCTGTGGGTGGAGAAGTTAGAAAGCCAAAGTGGGAGGTAGATACTTTCTTCTTCGAAGTGGTCACTCTCCTCCCTTCCCCATCACCCCAGGGAAGGCACACATGGGATGAGTCTTGCGGCTCTGGGGGCCCTGAGATGCCAGATGGGGTTCCTTAAGTATGAGGCAAGACAGTGGGACTCTTAATGAGCCTGGCAGGGCAGGAATTCAGTTACAGAGCTGAGGGTCAAACTCTGTCATTGGAGTAGGACCTCCATCTAGGAGCTCTTAAGTGTTAGGGGACTTAATTGGGATGTTACTCAGCACTGCCTCCTTCTAATGGTCACATTGCTCCTGCAAAGAAGGCAGGGTGACTGTTCATGGAATTGACAGACTAGGGGGCACTTTCCCTATAAGTGCCCAAGCTCTCCCACTAGACCTCCATTCAGCACATGCATTAGCACGGGACATAGGGCAGGAAGCCTTATTAAGGGTGAGAAATGGCACTGAAAGGGGATATCTCATACAGCCTGCTATGTAAATCAATCTCTCCGACTACCTTGAGTCCCAAGTTCCCAGCAGCTGCTACCTTCTTCCCAGGGTGGGAGGGAGCTGTGGGCCCCGGGAGTGCACAGGCAGAGAAGAAAGGGAGCCTGGATTAGTGCCCACCAGCGTAGCCAGGCCTGAGTGCTTCTGATACCCAATAGGCTGCTCTTCCCACCAACAAAGTTCATACCTTTACTCCTAAAGCCAAATCTCCCTCCACTCCTCAGGCCAAGCCTCCCATCACTCAGCTTAGCTTGGAAGTCTTGGGAGACCAGAGGAGGGCCCTGCCATTATGTTCCTGGCGTCCCCACCCTTGGTGTAAAGTGAGAATGTGCTACAATCAGTCCCATGCCAGGCAGTGCCCAGGCCAATATGTGAAGTCAGGTTCATTGGAGTCAAGTGCATTTCATCCAAAATAACAAAATGTGCACGGCACACGCCTTCGCCTTGCTGAGTGTCTTTCCTGAAATAGCAGACAGGTTTCTTACCTCTATTATCTCAGCATCTGGAAGCTCTGGGGAGCAGCCTGTAGACATGCAGACAGCAGCATGAGTCATAGAGGCTGATGGAGGTTAGTTGGACTTGAAGCCAGTATCTTTCTTATCTGGCTCCAGGCATTTTACAACAAATCTCTACAAACTTGAAAACCAGAGTCCCAGTTGTCATGTTGTGGCCATGTCGTATGTGACAGTACAACTGTGTTCTATAGGGGTTTCAGTGGCTGGTTTTTATTTGATTGTTTGTTTTCAATATCTCACCAAGTCTTTTTTCTGAAGTGACTCTGGGTGAACTGGATCCTCTCCTCACCTCAGTTAGCAGCAGTACACATTAATTTATTTGTTCTACCCAGAGACTCCCTCTTAAATTTACCGTGTCTTCATGGACCATCTGTAGAGGGGGATAAACGAGCTACTGTAACAAGCAATACCACAATTAGGTGTCTTGAAAGAAGTGAGATTTATGTGCTCACAGTTCTGAAGAATACAAGTCCAAACCACGGTCCCAGGTGTGTGGATTCTTTCTGTGATCCCCTGTCCTGGCCGTAAGTGTCTGCCAGCGAGCTGCAGGGCGCCTTTGCTTGTAAACAATCCTCATGGAGTGTCCTTGCCGTATATGTCTCTTTTTTTTTTCTTCCTCCTTCAGTGATTAGGTTTTAGACTTTCGCTACTCTCATTGTTACCATAAAGCTGAGGATCTGCTGCCTGATTTTAGAAAGATTAACCTTGGAGAAAGTGGTTTAGGTGAAAAGAAAAAAAAAGGTTTTGTTATATACCAGTATATAGAAGACAAGGAATGAAACTTTGAAGCTTAACTAGGGAAGGCCCATTCTCAGAAGGGCCCTGCACTTGGTTTAAACATCTAATGTCACCATCTTGACATTTTTAAGTTTTTTTAACACAGGAGCCAGAATTTCATTTTTTAATGGGCCTTGCAAATGATGTCATCAGTAGTGAGAACAGGTAACCCATGGTGCCCAGCAGTTTGCAGGAGCTCTAGTGGCCTGGTGGATAGGGAGTTGCACTGCCAACCCAAAGGTGGGCAATTCAAATCCACTAGCTGCTCCATGAGAGAAAGACAGGCAATCTCTTCCCCTGTGATTTACAGCCTTGGAAAAACTGCTGGAGGGTCATTTATAGGTCAGTCTCCAACTCAAAGACAATGAGTTGAGGTTTTTTGAGTTAATAGGTGTCAGGGCAATGATGATTCAATGGTAAATTTTTCTTCTCCTCATATAGTAGATCTGGATCTGATTCCTGGTTGATGCATCTTATGTGCAGTTGTTGCAAAGGTGATTTCAACTCACAGCAACCCCATGTGTTACAGAGTAGGATTGTTCTGTAGCATGGGCCATGTCTGTGATCTTTGCAGACGCAGATTGCCAGACCTTTCTTCCACTGCTGAATATGTCCTAACCACTGACCTTTTGATTACTAGTTGAGCACTTAACACCTTGCAGGAACTCCCGGTCTTAACTCTATCTCAGGACTTCAATTTCTGCTCTATTACTTGTTATTACCCCTCCACTATCAAAACTAAAAAAAAAATGCCCCACTCTACGTACCACTCCTGTCCTACCAGCCAGTCAAATGCCAGAACAATCTCTGGCTCACTAGAACAGACCACCCCTCAGCCCAACCACCTGTGCCTTACCTCACCCCTGTGTGTCCTCACTTCCCTCCTCAGCACTGGTTCCTTATACACACGCCACTCTGTGTGTGCACACGTGTCTTGTTGCCTCTCCCTTTATCACTCTTTCCTGGAAGAAAACAAGTTTAATCCTCCTCTTCCTGATTCAAGATATTTCTTTAGCTCCACCAATTTTTCTTTTCTAATCAGATCATGTCCAGGAGCCTGAGTGGCACACGTGGTTTGCAGTCAACTGTTGATCTAAAAGTTGGCAATTCAAACACACTCATTGGTTCCACAGAAGGAAAGCCTAGCAAACTGCTTCCCTAAGGACAAGAGCCCAGAGAATCTTACCGGGTGGTTCTGCTCAGTAATGCTAGTCACCCTGGGTGTTGGCTCAATAGCAGATAATTTAAAAGCACTGTGTGAGGAGTCCTGAGTGGCACAAATAGTTAGGTACTTGCATCCACCCACAGACTTGGAAAGGGAGGGCTTGGGAGACAGGGCAGGTGACGTGCCCCCAAAGGATCATAGCATTGAAAATCATAAGGAACAGTTCTGCTCTGCTCACATGGGGTTGCCATGAGCCAGGGACTGAAGAGATGTTCAGTCAGGGATGGAACAGCTATCATTTTCTCCCCAGATACACTGAATTAGAATTTACGTTTTTAAAAGAACCCAGATTAATAAAACCACAAACAACAAATGCTGGCGAGGTTGTGAAGAAACTGGAACCCTTACTCACTGTTGGTGGGAGTGTAAAACAGTGCAACCACTATAGAAGGCTGTTATGGTGCTTTATCAAAAAGTTGCAAATAGAGATACCATTTGACCCAGCAATTCCACTAGTGGGAATATACCCTACAGAAACCATAACAGCCACCCAAGCAGATATATGCACATCCATGTTTATTGTGGCTTTGTTCACAGTAGCAAAGAGTTGGAAACAACCCAAGTGCCCATCAACAAATGAATGGATAGAGAAGTTGTGGTATGTTCACACAATGGAATACTACGCTGCATTGAAAAACAAGGAACTCATGCAATATTATTCAAAATGGGTAACTCTGGAGGACATTATACTGAGTAAAATATCTGTCACAAAAGGACAAATATTGCATAGTGCCACTGTTGTAAAACAGGACAGACATCGGGGTTTGGGGGGAGACTGAGAAAGATGGGATAAATTATGTATACTGCATTGAAACAGATGTGGGAGAGAACAGTTTAAATGGAATATATGATTGGGTATTATTGTCATGACAGGAGTCCAGAACGAAGGCTGCATAGTGGAGTGGACTTGGGGGGAGGGATTGTATAACAATGAAAGAAGTTTTCTTTTACTTTTCAAAAAGAAGAGCGAACTGGGGCGGGAAAGGTTGGACAGGGGGAAAAGTGCAACATTGAATGAATGGAAATCTGAAGTCTCTGTAAACGTTCACTAAAATTAATTTTAAAAAAAAGAGAGGAAAAAAGATTCTCATAGATGTTGTACACATAAGAATCCCCTGGGATCTTGTTCAACTGTGGATTATGATGCAGGGTGTATGGGGTGAAAATGCAAATTCTCAGAAAGGTGTTGAATTTGGGTGAGCTGGTCTAAAGCCCTAGCTCAGCTCACTCACTCACTGCCGTTGAGCAGGAAGCAGCAGCTCATACATAGCTGACCCTCCAGCGGGTTTTCAGCAGGCTCTAAACCTCACGGGAGAAGATTATCCATCTTGCTCCCTCAGAGCTGCTAACTCAAACCACCAAAGAGGCACAGGGTTCCCGGGATCGATCTCAGGTTCCTTCTCTTCTCTGTCTCATCCAAGCTCACGGCTTGCAGTGCCTTCCAATCCCATCTACACGTCCAGTCCAAAAGGGCTTCTCCAGCTCAGCACCCTCTCTGAACTGATGATCCGGTCACAGTTGTGCCCACCTTGATGCTAACAGGCATCTCAATCTCAGCATGTTTGCATGAGAGTCCTGTTGTTGTTGTTGTGTGCTTTTGAGTCAAAACTGACTTATAGCTGCCCCTTTAGTGGTTTTCAGAAACTGTATAAGTTGTATGGGAGGAGATTTCCCATCTTTCTCCTGAGGAGCAGCTGGTGGATTCAAACTGCATGCCTTCAGCCTAGCAGTGTAATTCCTTGCTACTACACTACCAGAGCTCCCTAGGAGTGTCCTAAGGCTGCTTTAAGAAGTCTCACACACAGGGTGGTGTAAAGCAGTAGTTTACTTCCTCACAGTTCCGGAAGCTAGAAGTCTGACATCAAGGTGTCAGCAGGTCCATGCTCTCTCCAAGCTGATTGTTGTTGTTCTGGGCTGTCTGGTCAGACTTGACTCATAGCTGACCCTCCAGAGGGTTTTGAGATGGCAGCAGCCTGAGAATTCCTTGGTTTGTAGCTGCATCCCTACAGTCTGTCTCCATCCTCACATAGCAACATCCCTCTGTGTCTGTGTCTCTTTTCTTCTCCCACCCCTTTCCCAGGTTTGATTCTTTCTTTTACTTTATTTGTGTTGGTAGTTAGAATTTATATGCAAAACATACAACCATTCAGCAGTTTCTCCAGGTGCCATTTAGTGACATTGATTACATTCTCCCAGTTGTGGGACCCTAAGCTATTCTAACCTCACCCTCTTTATCCCAGGGGCTCCCCCTTCCTTAGTAGAAACCCATTGAGTTGGTTTCTTCCCTTTTGAGTTGCTGACATCAGTTTGATCCCACATAGATAGAACCTGAAAGAACACAAAGCTTATTACTGGTTAGACTATTGTTTGGTTTTAAGAAGAATTCAGGGGATATTTTTTAATAAGGTTTAAACATTATCTCAGGACATAAGTTTTGGGGTCTTTTAGGACACCACTCATGTTGTATTAGGACGCACTCTAGTGTAACCTCATGGTAATTTGTTTATCTCTTCTAGGACTGTTTCTAAATAAAGTCATATAAAAGGACTTTAAATATGCCTTTTGCGAGGAGAAGGATTTATCTCATAGAAGTCAACTTTTCTGCCCTTCTCCTCCAAACCCAGATTCTCCCGAAATCTTTACCATCACAATAGATGGGAATGAGATTATATCTGATGCATTTGACAAAAACCGTGGGGCCAGGCTTGACTCTAACTCTCTCACGTCTCACATCTAAATAATCAGCAAGGTCCACCAACTTCAAAATTTATCTAGAAACTGCCACCTCTTTTACCACCACCTGGCTCAGTCTACAGCATCTCTGCCTACCTGGATGACCACCGTAGCCTTCCACCTGGTCTCCCAGATTCAGCTTAGGCATGGCGCTGGACAAGTTATTAACTTCTCCAAATCACGGTTTCCTCACTTGTGAATGATGGTTACAGAGTCATTGTATCATTTTTGCCTCGTCCTGATGATTGTGTTAAGTCAACAAACCATTTGCTGTCCTGTCAATTATAATTCCTGCAGAGAAGGCACTGGGCTTCACGGGTCTTCTAGACTGTGACCTGTAGGAAGCAGACCATTAAGCCCTTCTTCTGAGACATCTCCGGTGGGTTTGAACCACCAGTCTTTTGATTAGGAGGCAAGTTCTTAACAATTTTTGCCACACAGACACTTAAATTGTTGTTGTTGTCGTGTTGTTAGGTGCCGTCGAATTGTAGAGACTTGATGAACAACAGCTCTGAACCTTCCCCTGTCCGGTAAAGTCCTCCTGGGCTTTAATATGTTCAAGTCCAGTGTCACAGTCACTGTGTCGATTCATCTTGACGACAGCCTTCCTCTTTCTCTTACTCTCCACCTTTCTCAGGATGATGTCTTTTTATCACGGGCCCCTCCTAACAACATGTCCAAAGTATGTGGCACAAAGTTTCACCATCGATGCTGTAAGGAGCTCCAAGACAGACTTATTTTTTCTTTTGGCAGCCCAGCATATATTCAGTACTCTTCTCTAACACAACAATGAAAAGGCATTAATTCTTCTTCTGTCATCCTTAGCCATTGTCCAATTTTTAGATATATATATATATAGGAAGCGACTGAAAAAAATCATGGCTTGAGTCAAGCACATCGTACTCTTTATACTTTATCCTTGTTCTTCAGCATTTTGAAGAGGTCCTTGACAGCAGGTTTCCCCAATGCAACACATCTTTTGAGTTCTTTACTGCTGCTATCAAGGGTGTGGATTGTGGATCCAAGTAAAATTAAATCATTGAAACTTTAATCTTTCCTTCATCTATTATGATGTCATCAAAAGCCTGCAATACGCAGATAGTACATCTTTGCTGAAACCGAGGTGGACCTGAAGCATTTGCTGCAGAAAGTTAAGGACTGCATGCAGTCTTTAATATAAATTGAAGTTCAACATCAAGAAGACAAAGATTCTTACCACTGAGCCCACTGGCTGTATCACAATGGATGGAAAAGAGGTTGAGATTGTTAACAGTTTCCGCTTGCTCAACTCCACAATCAACACTCTTGGCACCAGCAGTCAAGAAATCAAAAGACTAATTGTATTAGGAAAATCTGCTGTCAAGGACCTGTCTTGAGTGCTAAAGAGCAATGATGCCAGTCTAGAGACTAAGTTGAACCTGATACAGGTCATGGTCTTGCAATTAATCACTACATATCTGAGAGCTGGCCAATGATCAAAGATGATAGAAGAATAAATTATGCCTGTGAGTTGTGGTGCTAGAGAAGAGTATTGAACGTACCATGAATTGCCAAGATAACTTTCTTGGAGAAAGTGAAACCAAGCTGCTCTTTAGAGGCAAGGATTTAAAAGAACCATTTCACATACTTTGGGCACATTGCCAGGATAGAACAGTCCTTAGAAAAGGACATAATTTTTGGAAGGATGGAGGGACAGCACAAGATAGATGAATTGACAGTGACTGGGGTAATGGGGTAGGTGTGTCAGAGGCAGTGAGATTGGTTCAGGATAGAGCAGGGTTCAGAGCTCTTGTGCATAGGGTCCCTATGAGTTGAAGTCAACTCAACAGCACATAACAACAATAACAACAGTGCTTGCAAAAACTACAATTGTTTAAAATATTGTAAACTCACAGCAAATCATCTAAGATTTTCCCCCCTACCATTAATAACTGATATCGTCTATGTACCTGGGTTCAAAAGACCAGATTTACAGAGAATGAGTATTAAACATCATTTAATATTAAAATCATTTACATCATCATACTAAACACCAGATAGTCGTACTTCATTTAATATTTGTTACCTTGAACTGTATATTTTCACTTGATACTACATTTTTAACCATTACCATATATTCCCAATTCAATGTGCAACCTTTCACAAGGTTAAGAAATTCACTAAATAGTTATCTTATTCGTGGACATTTGCAGCATAGCTGTGACCATGTCCTAGTGCTTTTTTGTACTTCACTTTTGATGTGAGCCCTGAAGCGAGGCCTCACTCTTCTGGGTTTCGAAGTAGCCTGGGCAGCCTTCTGAATCCCCGTGTCCAATCCTGGCCCACATCCCAAATTTGGGCTTTAATGGTCTATGAAACCAAAACATGTTGGTTTCAGAAAGTCAGATGTCCAGCCTGAAACAGTCAGCTGCCTCTCTGGGCGCATGAAAACTGGAGAGCTGGACTCCCTCCTTTGAGAGAGCTGTTTCCTTTAACTCATTGCCTCTATTTAGAACTGACCCTCCAGCAAGTTCTCAAAGGCTGTACATCACATGGGAGGAAATTTCCCATAATTCTTCTGCAAAGTTGCCATGGATTTGAATCACCAGAGAGGTGCTTGCTTGGTTTGGGTTAGCAGCACAACTTCCTGTGGATAAGGACACTGGATCTCTCTTCAAGGATAGACAAATTCATATGCTTTTTAAATGTGCAGAAGAGTCTTCTGATTGGGATTACTTGCTGTAGTTGGTTTGCGCTCTTGAACTTTAAAAATTACAGAGGGACTTCAAAATTCCTTTGCTCCAAGACCTCCAACCTCTCCCTGGACTCTGTCCTCCACACTTTGAAAATGCAGCCAACTACTGACTTCTCTGTTATTTGCAGTGACAGACAAAGTCAGCAGACTGCTCAGTGCAGGCTCTGGAAGAAAACCCCTTCGTGTATTCAGACAGAGTTATTGTTTTTGTTGAGCTTTTTCCTCCTACAGTTCCCCAGAATACCATTCAATCATTCTTTTACATACTGCTTTCCCCTAGAACACTTCAACATCTTAACTATTAGTTGTGTAACAAAGTCCCTGGGTGGTGCCAACAGTTCATTCACTAAGCTACTGCCAGAAGGACGGAGATTTGAGTGCCAGAAATTCTTTGGCAAAAAAAAAAGTCTCGTGATCTAATTTGGAAAAATTAGCCGCTGAAAGTGTTCTACCTGGACACATACAAAGCTACTGTAAGCTGGGATCAACTTGATAGCTGTTAGATAGGGTTCGTTACCATCAAGTCAACTATGACTCATAGTGATGCTGTGAACAGCAGACCTGAACTTGGTTCTATCCCACCTCATTCTCATGATCTCCATGATTCTCCAGTCTTTTGCTACAGCCACGGTGTCAATCTATCTTCCTGAGGCTCTTCCTCTTTTTTGCTGACCCTCCAGTGTACCAAGGACAATATCTTTGTCCAAAGACTGGCCCCTTCCAACAACAGTCCCAAAGTATGTGAGGCAAAGTTTCACCATTCTTGCCTCTAAGAAGTACCCTGGTTGCACTTTCTCCAAGACAGACCTGTTTATTCTTGTAGCAGTTCAGGGAATGTCCTACACTGTTCCCCAACACCACAACTCAAAGGCATCAAGCAACTGGTATTTTTATAATCACTTCATAACTTGGGCATTTCCTGTGTCCATGTGATTTTTTTTTTCTCTTGCATGGTAGTGTATTATTCACCTATTCTTACAGCAATGGGCTCTAGGTCCAGGCTTGGGGGGGGGGGGGGTTTGTGCAGGATCAGGTGGTCCAGTCAGTTACTACAGGGTGACTTCAAGTCAGAACCAAAGTGATGGCATCTAACAAAAAGATACCTTAAAAATGAAAAATAACGACTCCCACCCGCCCCTCTCTGCTAACTCCCCTCCCTCTTTCCTTGCTTTCCTCCTGAGACCCGAACACCCTCGCTTTCTGCACGGACTTCAAGCCCTAGATTTCCCTCCTCTCCAGCTGATCGAGGGTCTCCACCGGCCCCCACCCCCTGCTCCTCTCTCCCCAGAGCACCAATTTTGCGGGGGGCGTCTGGAGAAGGCCCGGGGAACCCTGACCACGCCCAACTGGCCCGATTCCGATTACCTCCCGGGCATCAGCTGTTCCTGGCACATCATCTCGCCACCGGACCAGGTAATCTCGCTGACCTTCCGAAAGTTTGACCTGGAGCCAGACACTTACTGCCGCTACGACTCGGTCAGTGTATTCAACGGAGCCCTGAGCGACGACTTGAAGAGGCTGGGGAAGTTCTGCGGGGACACAGTCCCAGGCCTCCTACAGGACCCTGCCTCGAGGTGCCACCGAAGCAGGGCCAGTCCACAGTTCCAGAGGAGATGAAAAACCTGGCCCTCCACCCAGCCCCAAGCCAGCTGGGCCCAAAGTCAAGCCTGCCACCAAGCCCCAAGTCCCACCTGCAGAGAAACCAAAAGCCTCACCTGAAGCAGAGACCAGGGTGGATCCT
>NW_006399801.1:8166239-8178157 GCF_000299155.1 Elephantulus edwardii
GGTCCCGGGTCTGAGACTTAAGCCAGCCTTAAGCTTCTGGCCCTTGGCCCTCTTTCTCATCCAAATAAATGTATCCCAACTAAAAAAAAAAAATGAAAAATAACAACAAAAAAGCCCCAGCAAACCTGCACAGCTGTGTAGTCAGAAAAAAAAAAAAATTAAAATAAAGGAACTAGTCAGAAGGCATCAATGTGTTTTACTGAATGAAATTCAATCATGCCATTGTAAAACGTCAATCTACTGCATTTTTAATGAGTTCTAATGAAATATGGTGAGTTGATATTGGACAGATAATGCCTCCCGGGTTTGGAAGTTTTATGAGTGTGGTAACTTAAGTCTCTCGTTTTCATTAAATCGAGAGATGGTTCAATCTCGTTAAGGTAAAAGTGGCCTCTGTAATCATTTAACCATGCAACTTGATTTCATTTTTACTAACCTAGCCTTTTTCCCCAAAACCAATTTTTGCTATGAAAAAGTAGGTTTTACTTTACACATCTGGAAGAGAAGGGGTGGGGGGTAACTTAAGCTACAAGTTGAAATTTCCATATTATTTGCAACAAAATATTTCACATTGGTTCCTGAGAGGGAAAGGGTCCTTGGTTACCACAAATATTTTCTCTTCCCCCACTATGTAAAAGATTGGCAGTTCAAATCCACCCATTGTCACAGGAAAAGGCCACACTGCAGGGCAGTCTGCTTCCCTATGGAGCTGTTCTGCTCTCACTGTCTCAAAGGCTGTGAACCTCTCGAGAGAAGATGGCCTGTTTTTCTCTCAAGTAACCACTGATGGTCTTGAACACCCAGAGAGGTATGGCCTTTGTGTTAGGAACTCAACTCTCTGCAGACTGAACCACCAGAGCTCCTTTCTGTTCTCTGCACCCACACACAAAATCCACTGCAGTCAAGTCAATTCTGACTCACAATGACCCTGCAGGACAGAGTGGAATCGTCCCACAGGGCATCCAAGTCTGTAAGCTTCTCAAACAACTGCCAACTCTTTCTCCCAGTGAGCAGATTGTGGGTTCAGACCTTGTGGTTCGCAGCTGAGAGCTTAACCACTGCACCACTGGGGCTCCCATAATGTTCCCAGGATCACAACTGACACAATGGCAGTGGGTTTTCCCTGCATAGCAACCGACGGCAAGCACTAACTCCACCATGATAGTGCTAAGTTACTCGTACAAGCATAGCTTCTACGCCACTCATGGAAAGATGGCCTTTCCTCTGCACTGTGTGGGGTTATCATAGAAAGTTTTCACAAGAGGCCAGTTCCGGTTATTTCCTCCTGGTTGCATAATTGTTGCGAGTGGGCCATGGCACCATGTCTATAGGAGAGATGTGAGGAGTACAGCAAAAGGTCATTTTGGGGAAACTGAATTTTATATTAAAGTCGTTTAAAAGATCTATAACCTAAAATCAATCAATCTCTGACTACAAAAGTTGGTAGACATCATCTATTTCCTCTTCTTTGGCTCTGGTTGTTGGTGCATATATCTGAATGATAGTGGTATTCACTGGACTTCCTTGTATGCGTATGGATGTTATCCTGTCACTCAAAATATTGTATTTCAAGACACATCTAGAAATTACTTTTTTAATTATGAAAGCAACCCCATTTTTTCTCACATTTTCATCTCCAGCATAATAGACCATATGATCATCTGATTCAAAATGTTCCCATGCCAGTCCATCTCATCTCGCCAATACCTAGTATGTCGATATTTATGCGTTCCATTTCTTCCTTAACAATATCCAACTTTCCCACATTCATAGTTCTCACATTCCATGTTTCACCTACTAGTGTCTGCTTACAACTGTTCCTCCTCCTTACTATTTCCATACTTGAAAGTTCCACGTCTATTGCCCTATCTGCTAGTCTAAGTGTGTTCTGTTGTGCATAGGGTTTTCAAAGTCCTGCTATTTCTGAAGTGGGTAGCCGATCCTTCTTCCTAGTCTATCTTAATCTGAATGCTCAGATTTAGAAAAGTATCTGATAGACAAGCATTTTACAGAACAATGCAGATGAAATATCTTTCCCAAATGTAGATATAGCCAGTAGTTTTAGTTTTGTCCCTGCCCTTGACAAGCAAGGAGTACCAGAAGAATGTCTATCTTTGTTTCATTGATTATGCAAAGGCATTTGACTGTGTGGATCATAAAAAACTGTGGCTAACTCTAAGAAGAATAGGAATCCCAGAACACTTGATTGTGCTAATGTGAAACCAATATACTTGGACCAGGAGGCAGTCATCAGAACAGAGCAAGGAAACACTGCATGGTTCAAAATTGGGATGGGCGTATGCCAAGGACGTGTCCTGTCTCCATACCTTTTCGATCTTTATGCAGAACAGATTATCCGGGAGGCTGGGCTCTATGAGGAGAAATGTGGCATCAGGGTTGGAGGAAGACTCATCAACAACCTGCTTTATGCAGATGACACAACCCTGCTTACTGAAACTGAAGAGGACCTGAAGCACTTGCTGTGAAAGGTCAGGCATTGCCGTCTTCGGTATGGATTGAGACTCAATATCAAGAAAACAAAGACTCTTGCCACTGAGCCAATTGGCAGGATCATGATGGATGGTTAGATTGAGATTGTTCACCGTTTTGGTTTGCTTGGATCCACAGTCAACAAACCCTCTTGGCACCAGCAGCCAAGAAATTAAAAGAGGTATTGCAATGGGAAAGTCTGCAGTTAGAGACCTCTCTAAAGTACTGAAGTGCGAGGATGTCAGTCTGGAGACTAAGGTGCCCCTGATGCAGGCCATGGTCTTTGCAATCACTTGCTATGCATCGGAGAGTTGGATGATGACTAGGGATGATAGAAGGAGAATTGATACCTTTTAGCTGTGGTGTTGGAGAAAAGTATTGAATATACCATGGACTGCTAGGAAAACGAACAGGTTTTTCCTGGAGAGGGTGAAGCCAGGCTGCTCCTTGGAGGCAAGGATTCTGAAGCTTCATCTGACATACTTTGGACATGTTGCAAGGAGTGACCAGTCCTTGGAGAAGGACGTCATGCTTGGGAGGGTGGAGGGACAGCGCAGAAGAGGAAGACCCTTGATAAGATGGATTGATTCAGTGACTGGGGTAATAATGGGGGCAGGTGTGTCAGAGATGGTGAGATTGGCACAGGATAGGGCAGAGTTTAGGGCTGTTGTACATAGGGTCGCTATGAGTCGCAGGCGGCTAGACGGCACATAACAACAACAACCACAACATAATCTAAAATGGCTTCAAAAAGAGCTCTGGACATCCTGGCTAAGGGTGCAGAGGAAATGGAGATCATCATTCCTGTGGATGTCATGAGATGAGCTGGAAAGAAGTCACCATTGCAGGTCTGGGTGGAAAAGACGCAGTGCAGTGTAGCCGAGACGCTGGAGTTGCAAAATAAGACGTGGTAGTCCTGCCAGGAGGTAATCTGGGTGCCCAGAATGTATCTGAGTCTGCCGCCGTGAAAGAAACTCTGAAGGAACAGGAGCGGAGGAAAGGACTCACTGCTGTCATCTGTGCAGGTCTTACAGCTCTGCTGTCTCATGCAATAGGCTTTGGAAGCAAAGTCACAACACACCCACTTGCTAAAGACAAAATGAAGAATGGAAATCGTTACAGCTACACAGAGAACCGTGTGTAAAAGGATGGCCTTATCCTTACGAGTCAAGGTCTTGGAACCAGCTTCAAGTTTGCTCTTGTTCTTGTTGAAGCCCTGAATGGCAAGAAGGCGGCTGATCAGAGAAAGCCCCACAGGTTCTTAAAGATTAGAGCAATGAATGAATGAGTTAGAGAAATGGCACAGATGCAATCTAGTCTCATTGTGTTACCTTTAGACCAAAATGCCTGCTTACTGTGCGGGGAGGCCCACGCTGCTGTCTCTGCACTGGGCTGTTGGGAAATAGCAACTTCACAGGAATCATTTCCCAGCCTCCAAACTCTGTGTCCAAGCATTTCAGCACCTTGCCCGCAGAATAAATGGGACATTTAGCAGAAAAAACAAACACAAAAATTTTCATTAATTTAATGCATAGAAGCCTCCAAGTCTGAAAAATAATTACAGGAAAGTTACAACAAGTTTGAAAACTAATGAAGAAAACTTACGGTCAAAACCCCCACAGTCTGTCTCATTCTGAGTGAACCTGACATGCTTTTCCTAAGGCATGTCTTGATCACTTTCTAATCATTCTTTTATATTTATGACAGAAGATGTGCTTAAAAACACATCCCCACACAGCCTAAGATTTTTAGAGATCCATTACTAAGAAACATAGGGTCTTAGAATAACAGGAATACCACAAACAGTGGTCTGAGAGAACAGAAATTGCTCCCTGATCAGAAGTCAGGACAGATTCTAAAGGAAGACCCTTTATCTATTTCAGCATCTGGCCGTACATATTATTGTTGTTGTACTTGTTGTTATATGCTCTCAAGTTGGAAATAACTCATAGTTGACACTCTAAACCGCATGGATTGACACAGTGACTGCTACAATGGGCTAAGTAGGTCAGAAATGATGAGGCACAGAATGGGACAGGTTCAGATCTGCTGTTCATAGGGTCGCTGTGAGTCATATTTGACACCTAGGAACAGCAAATTGCTCAGAAGAATGCCCATTTTTATGCTATGAAGCAGCTGGTGGATTCAAGCCGCATTCCTTGGTGTTGGCAGTACAACTCCTTACCACTAAGCCACCAGCACTCACTCCCCAATACTGTTGTCAGTGGCCATCAAATCAGCTCTGACTCCCGGTGACTTTCTGTGCACAGCAGAACTAAACATTGCCTGGTCCTATGGACTGCCAAGAAAACAAACAGATTCAACCTAGAGACGGTTAAACCAGGCTGCTCCTTGGAGGCAAGGATTCTGGGGCTTCGTCTGACATACTTTGGACATATTGTAAGGAGAGACAGGTCTTTAGAGAGGGACATCATGCTGGGTAGAGTGGAGGGACAGCGCAGGAGGGGAAGACGCTCTATGAGGTGGATTGATTCAGTGACTGGGGTAATCGGGATGGGTGTGTCAGAGGCAATGTGATTGGCACAGTATAGAGCAGGGTTTAGGGCTGTTGTACATAGGGTCGCTATGAGTCGCAAATGACTCGAGGGCACATAACAACAACAACATGCTGTCTTCTGATCTTGTAGAAGAGTACTGTTGACAGGTTTGAGTCCATTGTTGTGATTATTGTGTCAATCTACCTCTTGTCTCATTTTCTCTGACCTTCTCCTTTGCCATCATTCCTTCTTGGGCTTACAGATGTGTCGCTTTATAAAGGACTCCTCCTGTGAGTGTCTCTGTTCTGCTCTTCCTACTTTTCACCCCCTCCCTCTTTTCCCTGCTGTGTCTCAGGGAAGATTAGGTTTAGACTCTACCCTCCACAGGCACGACCTCATTAGCGTAACAAAAGAAAACCTCTGTTCCCAAACGGAATCACCTCCTCAGATACATATTTTGGAAGGGACATTGTTGCAGACCGAGGGTCCCAAAGAATAAATAATTTTATAATTATTAATAATGAGACAGACTACCAGGAACGATATAGATCAGAGAGTGTGAAAAATAGGGGGCCAACAGTTCCCATGACTGAAGGCCCCAAGCCATGCTTCTCTGAGTATTTATTTAGAATCATAAGGAATGTAAACAAAGTAAAATCACAAGGAAGTACAAAACAAAACCAAAGGATAATGGTGAAGTCTTTTACAGATAAGGCCAAATTCCTCTTTATGCTAATCTCAAGAGGGAGGGATTCATTTGACACAAACTAAGAACAATGTTGACTCCTAGGGAACAGCCTCAGTGCCGCATGGTGACCTTCAGCTTGTATTAAGCCTCCCTCATTTCCCAATACAGCATTTGGTCTACTATTACTAAATTTGATATTCGGCTTCCCTCAGGGCATAATTCAACCCACAGCACTAAGTATTCAACAAATCCCTAGTTAAAGTTCATTTCTCCCCTTCTCCCTTTCCCTTCACTCATATTACTATGCATCCATTATCTGTTTACTGATTTTAATTTCCACTCTCACATACTTTCCATCCCTGGTAATCATCCAAGAATGTTTTCTTTTTGTGTGTAAACCTTTCTTTAGGTCTTTATACTAGTGTGAATATGAGTTTGGGGTGGTTTTTTTCCCCTCTTTTTATTATACACACACACACACACACACACACACACACACACACTACTGGTTTATTTACAAAGTTCGAGTACATTTTTTTTCACACCAGATCTTTCCAATTTACTTTACTGCCCCTCTCCCTAAAATTGTGTGACTCTGATTACACAACCCCCTCCCCAACCCATCCTCACCCCTCTATTCCCGCCTCCCTTGGATCTTCATACTCATTCTACAATAATGATTTTATACAGTATTTGCCCTTATGGGACTGAGTCAGTTCACTCAGCGTAAAGCTCTCCAGTCCCTCCCAAGTTAGGTAGTGATTTATAAAATTGTTGCTTCTGTGTGCTGCATAGCATTCCATTATGTGAATGTCCCATATCAACAGACACATGAAGAAATGCTCAAAATAACTGGCGATAAGAGAGATACAAATCAAAACCACAATGAGATACCATCTCACTCCAGTAAAAGTGACAAAGTTTAACAGGACAGCAAATAAGAAATGTTGGAGAGGATGTGGCGAGATAGGAACTCTTATAATGTTGTTGGTGGGATTGTAAAATGGTACAACTATCTGGAAGGCAGTTTAACACTTCTTCAAAAAGCTGAACAAAAAAATTCCATATGACCCAGCTATTCCACTGCTTGGGATATACCTCAAGAAAATGAGAACTGAGTCACAAACGAAGACTTGTACACCAAGGTTCATAGTAGCATTATTCACCATCGCAAGAACATGGAAACAGCCAAGATGTCCAACCACAACCAAGTGAATTGAGAAATATGAGTTTTTAAAATAGTGAACTATCACAATTATTATAATATAAGCATTCTCTAACTCACTGGGGTGGAGTAGAAACCCTGCAGTGGTGTTTCAAGGCCACTGGAGGAGCTTGTCCGTCTTTCTCCTGAGGAGCTGATGGTGGATTCGAACCTCCAGAGAGGCACAGCCTTTGAGTTGTTGTTGTTGTTGTTGTTGTTATGTGCCGTCGAGTCGTTTCCGACTCATAGCGACCCTATGCACAACAGCCCTAAACCCTGCTCTTTCCTGCACCAACCGCACCACCTCTGACACACCCATCTCTATTACCCCAGTCACCAGTCACCGAATCAATCCATCTCATAGAGGGTCTTCCCCTCCTGCGTTGTCCCTCAACCCTCCCAAGCATGATGTCCCTCTCCAAGGACCCGTCCCTCCTGGCAACATGTCCAAAGTGTGTGGGGCGAATCTTTGCCTCCAAGGAGTAGCTTGGTTTAATCCTCTCCAAGATAAATCTGTTTGTTTTCCTGGCAGTCCAGGGTACATTCAGTACCCTTCTCCAGCACCACAGCTCAAAAGCATCCACTCTCCTTCTGTCCTCCCTAGTCATTGTCCAACTCTCTGATGCATAACAAGCGATTGCAAAGACCATGGCCTGTATCAGGTGCACCTTAGTCTCCAGAGAGACACTGTTGCTCCTGAGTACCTTAGAGAGGTCCCTAACAGCAGACTTTCCCATCGCGATACGCTTTTTGATTTCCTGACTGCTGGTGCCAAGAGTGTTGACTGTGGAGCCGAGCAAACTGAAGCTGTGAACAATCTCAATCTCTTCGTCATCCATCCTGATGCTGCCAATTGGTCCAGTGGCGAGAATCTTTGTCTTCTTGACACTGAGCTTCAGTCCATACTGAAGGCTGCAGTCCCTGACCCTGCGCAGCAAGTGCATGAGGTCCTCCTCAGTTTCAGCAAGCAGGGTTGTGTCATCCACATAACGGAGATTGTTGATAGACCTTCCACCAATCCTGATGCCACAGTTCTCCTCATAGAGCCCAGGCTGTGTGGTCAGAGCACCCTTATAACACAGTGATGGACTCATGCAACATTTATTTTTATTTTTTTGTGACTGACTTATTTTACTCGTTTCATAAATTTTAGAAATTGAGTCATCTAGATTTCTACATGTTATGTAGTATTTCTCAAATTCTTCATTATCCCTTCATGTTGCCTGGTACTCCATTGTGTGTATATACCATATTTTCTTTATCAATTGTTTTCATCTCCTTGCTCTTGCAAATAATGCTACAAAGAACCTTGATGTGCCAAACTTCTTTCTGTAGCTTCATATTCTCACCAGTCAGCAGTGTATAAGAGTTTCAGTCTCTCACACCTTCGCCAGCATTTTTCGTTTTCTGTTCTATTCAACTTTGCTATTAGTGCTGGGTTGGGGTAAGATCTCATTGCTATTTTACATCTCTAGTAGCTAAAGGTCACAAGCATTTCTTCATGTGTTGTTTGTCATTCTGAATGTCTTCTTTGGTAGTTTCTTTTCATATCCTCTGACCATCCACTTCCTAAACCACATGCCTCTGGAAGCTCTATGAACTTGGAGAAATAGTAATAGCTACGGAAAGGCATTAGTCTTTTGTTTATAGAGTCTCTATGAGATGACTTCGATTCGACAGCAAGCAACAATAACATTTGTCTTTTAACTCTTTGACAATTAAAAGACAAATGTTATTGTTGCTTGCTGTCGAATCGAAGTCATCTCAAAGAGTTGAAGTTTTCTATAAATTTTAGAAATTAGTCCCTTGACAGAGATGTCATTGCCAAATACAGGGGGTTTGTCCAGTCTGTAAGCTCTCTTTTCACTCTTTTGGGAAAGTCTTTTGATGTGCACAAGGATAAAGTTCATTTCTGATAGAGTATAAAGGGAAACATATCTTTTTGTCATAGTTAGTTTTGCTAATTTAACTCATTTAAATTTGTATAGACTTATCTTAAGTTTATTCTTAGTTCCCCAGTCTATCCTTTGTGAAAGTCTCTAAGCAAAATATTTGCTTAGAGAGTTTGGTGTTAGTGAGGGGCGAGGATGTATCATTTAGGAACCAGACATTTTCCTAAATCACTGACTTTAAAGGTTGAAACAACTCTTCCTTCTTTTATGTCCTGTCCCAGTAGCATGCTATCTAAAGGAGAATCTGTATTTTACCCCAGTGAAGCAATAGGAAGCAGAGAGGTTTTAGACTGTGATTATAATGGATCCAACACCTTGCCAGAGGCATGTGGGGACCTGAATCCTCTTTTCCAGATATCCCTGAATCCATTCAAACTACATGGCTGTCAAATGCTGGGATGTGGCTGTTATAAGCAGCCATTGAGCTGCTCCCAACTCATGGTGGCCCCAGTCACCATGCAACAAAACAACTGCCAGTCCCACGCCTTCCCCCGACGTTTGTGCACTGATTGTGGGTTTTTACTGCCTGATTTTCAAAAGTAGACCACCAGTCCATTTTCATTTAGAAGTTTTACTGAAACCCACTCACCATCATAGCAGCACACAGCCTCCACTGGCAGATGGGGCGTGGCTGTGTAGGAGCCACAGTGGCAGGGAATTGAACCCAGGCATCTTGTAACAAAAGAGCCCTGGGGAATTCCGTAGTTAAAGAGCTCCACTGCTAACCAAAGAGGAGGTGGTTTGAACCTACCAACCGGCTTATTTGGAGAAAGCTGTGGCAGCCAGTGCCAATAAAGATAATAGCCTTGGAAACCCTACCCTGCAGTCCTACTCTATCTGGCAGGGCTGCTGAATTAGAATTAACCTGACAGCAAGCTTTTCTCCAATGCAGTTGGCATTTAAGTCTGCAACACAAAGTACGCTGCAAATGTGGCCTCCAGAGAAACATGATTAGGAAACACGGCCCTGAATCCTGCTTATTCGTGCAACAAAGTCATATCTGGCTTAGCCAAAACTGGGCTTTTGTGTGCAACTGCAAAAACTCATACATCATCCGTTAAATCTGGCCACACCAGCCATTTGTCACTGTCTTTCCAGAACTTGAATCTTGGGACCATATTTATTTTGGACACATGAGTCTCTAGCCAGTGTTTCTGCCCATATATGTCTGCGGAAAAACTAACCCTAATTTAGCCCAAGAGAACCTGGTGACCTTTGCCCACAGCTTTGCAGTGACTGCTCCCTGCTGGCAGACCACACCTGGCACATTCCTAAAAAGACCATCCTGCTGGGCAGTGTTTGCCAGGACCTCAGGGAGGAACTTTGTGATGTTTCTGGGGACATGAGTTCATGCTGTTATTTTTCCATCTGTAGAGTAAAAACCAAGCTAGACTTGACAGAAAGAAGCTTTGGTGAGAAGCTAACAGGAGGAGGAAGGGGATTATTGTTTCCCTCAGGGGAAGGAGGGATGACTACACTAGAGAGATAAGATCTCCCACTGTGGGGAGCTCTGGTGGCCTAGTGGCAAGAAGCTGCACTGCAATCCCAGAGGTGCACAGTTTAAATCCACCAGATGCTCTGCTGGGAAAGGATCTCCCACTGCCTCAAAGCATCAGGGAAAACACCATTTTATCTTATGGAGATCAAAGATAAACAAGAACGGGGAGGGCGGGGCCAACAACAGCTATGGGAATGTAGGGGAAGCAGATAATAGTCATTTGACAGTAAATCTGAATGTTTTGCTTTTACTCAACTTGCCTCATTACCATCCAATTGAAACTAACTCAGAGCTGACTCTCCATTGGGTTTCAGAGACTATAAAATCACATGGGAGGAGACTTCCCATCTTTCTCCCACAGAGCTGCTCGTGGATTGCTAAGGCCAGCCCATTCTCCCGGAAGAGCTTGGAAAGAGAGGTAAGATGTTGACTTGGGGCGCTCTTGTGCCTAGTGGGTAAGGAGTTCCACTGCCAACTGAAAGACCCTAAACTAGGGCTTTTCCCAGACCGGCCGCGACCCTGAGCAACTCACCAGGTCCACTTGCTGTAATCACAAGAGACTTTTATTGACGAAGCTTCAGAATGACTTGTATCTCACACAGGAGACAGGGAAGTCGACCCCGAGCCCCAAAAAGCAAGGGAATTTATACTAGGTCTAGGGGTTCTTTGGCGTGGAATTAGCTCATTGGCTCTTTGGAAAAGGAGAAGTTCAATTTTAGGTCAGTTACCTGCTGCTGACGTTAGTTAAAATATGGTTTTTGCCAGTAATTTTTTTTTCTTCAGTTTGTGGTCAGCTAGGATCAAAGGTATAAGTTCTTACAATACAGATCAAAGGTATAAGTTCTTACAATACAGATCAAAGGTATGGGTTCTTACAATACTTGGGTTTGGGGACATTATTTTTTAAAAAATTTCCCTTTCAGTACAACTTCTGAAACCCACTGAAGGGTCAGCTGTGAGTGGGTTCCGACTCAATGGCACCTGGCAACAGAATATGTTGGCTCTGAGTCCCTGAATGGGGCAGACAAGTGAGTCCTCAATTACTATCTGAAAGGTCGGTGGTTCAAACACACCCAGAGGCTCGCTGGAAGAAAAAACCAGAGAGGCTTCTTCTGAGAGGTCAAGAGCCCTTTAACCCTGTGAAGCTGTTCTTTGCTGCACACGTGGCATCCCAACGAGACCGAATCCTCCACAGCAGTCCTTCTGTTTCCCTGTGATGCTGACTCAGGCTAGAGGTGAACTTAAGTTTGAAGATTTGGGAGAAGGAGAGGTGTCTAAACAAAATTTGGTGAACAAGCACTTTGTGATTAATCAGGGAATAAGCAGTTCATTCAGTCATTTATGAGCGAGTAGTGGGAACTCAGAGTCTGTGTCCAGTCTTGTCACTGATGAAAGAGGGCAGCAAGAGTCTTAGTCAATATATGGAGGGTGAGTGTTTGCTTCTTTCCCGAACACAGGCAGTAGGAGACTCTTTTTTTTTTATTATTAAATTTTATTAGTTTTCATGAACATTTACAGGGATTTTGGGTTTTCATTCCTTCATTGCTGCACCATTCTCTCTACCCTCCTCCCCAGTTTGTTCTTCCCC
>NW_006399801.1:8179412-8203458 GCF_000299155.1 Elephantulus edwardii
CCCAGTCAGTGGCTTCCCTTTTTACCCTATTGGAGAAGTTTTTGGATGTGCATAGGGATTTGAGTCTTAGAAGATCCCATTCATCTACGTTATCTCCTGGTTGTAGGTAGTAGGAGACTCTTGAACCATCTCCCTTTCCCAGTATCTCAGGGTTCAGGTAAAATTCAACATTAACACATCAAATGACTCCTAAGTGAGAAGTGGCCGCAGGGAAGTTGAATTATTGCCTAATCTAGAAGCAGCTGCTCTGGGAGTTAAGAGGGAAGGCGGGATCTTGGGTCTGAAAGCTGGGGGCTCATTAACACTCTTTAAATGGCACGTCATTAGAACACAGGTTTAAAAATAACAACCTGATGGATAAATATTTATGGAGTGCAATGACTGCTAATTTTAGAAACCATTAGGTTGCTATTTTAAAGCCTGTGCATTCTTATAGAACACTTTTAAAAACAGTAGCCTAATAATGGTTTCTTAAATTAGCAGCCATCGCTTTCCATGAATATTTTAAAACCCACGGGCCTCTTGGGCGCTCTGGGGACCTAGTGGTAAGGAGCTGCACCTTGCGAGGATTGCCTCCAGCAGCTGCTCTGAGCGAGAAAGGTGGGCGCTCTCCTCCGGCGCAGTTTACAACTGTGGGTCAGTTCCCACTCGGCATTGAGCTGGATGAAGCCTGAATGCTCCACCACTCTTCGTCTGTTCGTCTTACCATGGTGGCTGACACGTTCCTGTGATGCTAAACTCTCTGGCACTGGGATTTCAAATATCAGCAGAGTCACTCACAGTGTACAAGTTTAAGTGGAGTTTCCAACTAAGACAAAGTAGGGAGAAGCCTGGTGACCTGCTTCCAAACAATCAGCTAGTAAAGCCCTGTGGGTCACCGTGGATATTGTCCAACACATTGCTGGAAAAGGAACCTTTGAGGTTGGAAGTATACAGGGGCTGCACCAATGGGCTCCAACAGAGCAATTCTGAGTTCTGAGGATGGCACAATATCTGAGCAAAATTGTGTGTGGGATCAGAGCCAACTTGATGTCAACTAAAAACAGTCAGTGCTCCAACTGCAGACCTATTGAGTTGAAAAAAAGTAATGTCTGAAAGAGGAAATATGCTGAGTAAAATGTCAGTCGCAAAAGGACGATCACGGTATAACAAAGCCACTTAATTGAGAAAGCTAAGAAATGGGTTAAGCACAGATGGAATCAGTCTTAGAAAATTGACAGACATGAGAAACAAGGGAGAGGGGAGCAAAACAGACAATTTTTTTGCAAAGTACATAAAAAATAGATGATTGATGGATATTATATATTTTTAAAAAGAATACACCTCCCTAGTACTTTCATCTCAATTGTTTAGTCACAAATTGAGAGAGTGAGCTAGGGGCAAAAATAACAAAAAAGAAAAATCTAAAACCTAAGATAAAAGGAATTAAATGAAGGAAAATGTTAGGCCTGTCAGGAGTATATTCCCTTTCCCTGTCTATAAATGAGAGGGTAGTCGCAGCCACTTCATTGGGCTGTCGTGGGAGTAAATTGGGTGATATCCGTCAGGCTCAGCACAGTACCTGGCATATCTTGAGCCCAATACACAATGCTGGCTCTGCTCAGCTCATCCATGCCTTCAGTCCCAGCCGCATACCACCGAGGCCACTTTCAGGCTTGGTGCTCTGCGGCCATCACCTTCACCATGGCGGTCAGTTACCCCAGGAAGCCAGCCCATCCCCTGCTCTGAGAAGCAAGGATGATGACAGTTCTCCCAGAGCCTGGACAGAGAGGGACGCTAGCTGAGTGGAGGAAGGAAAGCCAGCTTTATAGCAAGGGACACACAGCAATCCAACACATCATGTGCTGGGGGCGGGGTGGGAGGGGGGGAACAAAAACACAAGTAATCGTTTAAAATGGCCACTACAGCTCCTACTTGGACACTCTTTCAGACCAGATTGCTACAATCCCATTTGGAGAGAACTAAGGACAACTCCTACAATGCTGTTCAAACTTGGGCAGAATGAAAGGAAGAAGCACCAGTGGAAGTGTCAGTTACTGGTTAAGAGCCAAATCCTTCCTTGTGATTTACATCTGACAGGGGATTTTTTTGTTGTTGTTGTTCTTTTTTTTTTTTCTGTGAAAACTTGCTAATTTTTTTTTTATTTTATTATTTTTGGGGATTTCTTAATAATGTGCTGGGATTAAAGACAAGAAGGCCTGGGGGATCCCCAAGGCAGCTCACAGTAAGCATCTGTGTTGCTGTGGAGACAGGCTGCTAACTGCCAGCTAAGTACTTGCTCTTTTACTCCAGCATCCTTCATTTGCCAAAGGCAATGGTACTCTGCTGTGTGGAAAGAGTTTCGGGCACACCTCACTGTATAATGCTTTGTGGAACAAACTGTGTCTAACTGTGAGAATAGTGGGAATCGCAGAACACTTGATTGTGTTAATGCAAAACCTATATTTGGATCAGGAGGCAGTCGTCAGAATAGAGCAGGAAGACACTGCATGGTTCAAAATCAGGAAACATGTACGCCAGGGATGTGTCGTATCTCCATACCTTTTCAATCTATATGAGAAACAGATCATCTGGGAGGCTGGGCTCTATGAAGAGAAATGTGGCATCAGGATTGGAGAAAGGCTCATCAACAACCTGCATTATGCAGATGACACAACTTTGCTTGCCAAAACTGAGGAAGGTCTGAGGCATTTTCTGCAGAAAGTCAAGGACTGAAGCCTTCAAAATGGATTGAAGCTCAACATCAAGAAAACAAAAATTCTCACCACTGAACCAATAGGCAGTATCATGACAGATGATGAAGAGATGAGATTGTTAACAGCTTCTATTTGCTTGGCTCCACAATCAATACTCTTGGTACAAGCCACCAAGAAATCAAGACAAATTGCATTGGGAAAGTTTGCTGTCAGGGACCTCTCCAGAGTACTAAAGAACAACAAGGTCAATCTTGAGACTAAGTTGTGCACCTGATTCAGGCCAGTGCCTTCGCAATTACGTGCTATGCATCAGAAAGCTAGAAAATTACTAGGGATGATAGAAGGAGAATTGATACCTTTGAACTGTGGTGCTGTAAGAGTATTGAATATACCATGGACTGCTAGGAGAACAAACAGGTTTGTCAAGGAGAGAGTGAAACCAGAATGCTCCTTGGAGGCAAGGATTCTGAAGCTCATCTGACATACTTTGGGCATGTTGCAAGGAGGGACCAGTCTTTGGAGAGGGATGTCATGCTTGGAAGGGTGGAGGGACAGGGCAAGAGAGGAAGACCCTTGATGAGATGGATTGATTCAGTCACTGAGGTAGTTGGGGTAGCTGTGTCAGAGACAATAAGGTTGGCTTAGGATAGAACAGGGTTCAGAGCTGTTGTTGCAAACAACTGGACGGCACATAATAACAATAACAACAGTGAAGGTTTGTGGCAACTTTGCATTGAGTAAGTCTAACAGCACCACTTTTTCAACAGCTTGTGTTCACTTTGTACCTCTCTGTCATATTTTGGTAATTCTATAATATTTCAGACTTCTCCATAAAGCTATAGAGCATTTGCTAGACTACAGTGTAGCATCAACTTAGCTTTCATATGCACTGAGAAGCCAGAACATTTAGGTCACTTACTTTATTGCTTTATGTACTACATGTCAGTTGTCACTTTGTCTCACATACTTTGTGCATGTTGTCAGGAAGGGCCAGTGCTTAGAGAAAGGTATCATGCTCACAAAGGTGGAGGGTTTGAAAAAGAGAGGAAGACCCTCAACCAAAAGGACCCACACCATGACTTACCACGGGCTTGAGCATGGCCGAGACTGTGAAGAAGGAGCAGAATAGGGCAAGGTTCAGATTTGTGTTCATCAGGCCGCTACTTGATGATTGATGGCACCTAACGAGGACAACGTTTCAGTGGTCTGGAACTGAGCCTGCAGCCTCTCCTAGACATCCCTGTAGCAATGTCCACTGATAGATTCTCTGTCATTTTTGTATATGGAGTGACACAGCAGAGGAACAGAGGAGCTCCCTTTTTTGTCCTTAGGGCCGGAAGATACCTGTGGGCCATCAGGGCCCAACTCCCTTCACATGAAGAGGAAGATGCTGGGCTCTTGAGCGACCTCTTGTCAGAGAGTGAGGGCAGCATCAGAACAAGGACCAAACCAAAGACCAAACCAGTCACCTTCTGAGAGATTCTAATTTATGGCAGATTATGATTTACGGCAGAAGTGTAGAGTAAAATTGTGGTCCATGAGGTTTTTATGTGACTCTGGCCTTCCAGAAGTGTGTCTCCAGCAGTACCTCTGGGTAGGTTTGAACTCCCAGCCTTTGGGTTAGCAGCCAAGAATTTAACCATTTGTAAACAAACTCCCGGGGACTGCAACAAGGAACAGGAGTATTGTTTTTATTTTTTTGTTGTTGTTGTTTATCCATTCTCAGCAGGAGTAAAGAGCTATAAAATATTATTTCTGATTCAGGCAATACCTGGGGTATGAACATCTAATTTATGCACAATCAGTGGTTAGGAACTAACACATGTAAATTATGTATTAAAAATTCTAAGTCCATACAATGGTTCATAATAACAAGCAGACATTGATTTTCAAAATTAGAACATTATTATTATAAATACTGTATCTTGCATAATTTATTTTATTATAATAAGTATAATATTATTATAATTACTCTATTATTATATTAAAGATATTTTTAGTGTATCTGGAAATGTTTCTTTAATGTTCTTTATGCCTAGAAGTGTGTTGTTGTTCTTGTTGTTGATTGCTGTCGAGCACGAACCCTTTTGGTAACTATAGTTGTTTCTGTAAGTTCACAGTTTCCAAAGTCATGTTGTTTAGGAAGTGGATACCACTCCTGTTTCCAAACTTGTCTTAAACTGGAAGCTCCACCAACTACTGTCCACCATGGGTAACCATTACAGCATTTGACACACCAGTGGTACAGGGTTCAGCATCACAGCAACCTGAGGTTACCTCAATACAGCAAACTGACTAGTGCCAAACCACTTAGAAGAATGTCCCTCCAAAATATACCAACACTAGACCTAGGGGCCTGAAGGTGTGTGGCCATCAGGGGCCCAAACAACTTTTAAAAACAAAGGACCCTCCAGGAGGTTATGTTGACTCTAAACAAGAGGCTTAAACAGGAAAAACAACCAAACATTCTATTCCAATCTTCAACCAATGACAAGAGAGCCACCTTTCAGAGTCCAAGTCTGCAAATTGGAGATAAGGCCCCAGCCTTAAATACAAAGGTGCTCTATGATGTCATGTTGACTCTAAATAAGAGGCTTAATTAGAAAAACAACCAAACATTCACCATATACTACACTGTACATATATGCATATGCATATACTATACATATATACACAAATATCCACCATACACTCCTAAGACATGTTATGAATTTTGCTATGGTTAGAAATTTTTTAAAACCTTCTGAAATGGTTCTGATTCCTGTATTCCTCAAAGGCAGCTGTCAGCACTGTTGTATAACCAGTTCACCTCTCTGTTGTCATTAATCTATGGCTGGGGAAATAGTGTAGAGGAGAGGAAGGGGAAGTTCTGGGTACAGAACTAATAGAGAATCTGGTTTGTGGTCATAGCCATAGACCTTAAAGAGCTGGTGACCTTACTTCCTCCCCTGTAGCACTGGTAAGCAGTCTCTAAGGTCACATGTTGTTACTGTGTTACGCTGAGTCGGAACCAAATCATAGCTGACCCTTCAGCAGGTTTTCAGAGACAGTAAATCACATGGGAGGAAATTGCCCACCCTTCTAACCACAGAGCAGCTGGTGGGTTTGAACTGCCTACCTTTGGGATTGCAGTGCAGCTTACCACTAGGCTACTAAACTCCCTAAGGTGACATGTTGCTGTTGTGTGCTATCTAGTCAGAATGGACCTATAGCTGACCCTCAAGCAAGTTTTCAGAGGCAGTAAATTGCACCAGAGGAGACTGCCAGTTTTCTCAGGCAGTGAAAGATTACCTATCCTTCTCCCACTGAGCAGTGGTGGATTCTGTGGAGCATTAGAGTCACACAGAGCTCTAGAGTTCTGACCTGCATGGCTATTCAGCCTTCCCTGCCTGGCTTAACAGGTAGAATCCTTGCCTTCTGGGAAGGAGACTTGGGGTCAGCTACCATTCATCTGTGGAGGCCTGTGTGTTGCAGTCACATTGACCAGGTTTCAGCAAAGCTTCTAGGCTAAGAAAAATGAGGATGAAAGGCCTGATGATCGACTTTGGAATATCAGTCACTGAAAACCCTTTCAAAGTCCAGTGCACAGCCAGTTATGGGGTTGGTACCGAGCCAGGCAGCATCCACTCCTTTGTTCATAGGGTCGCCATTAAGTCAGGAGCTGCTTAAGAGCAGCTAACATGAACAGCGTGAGCATATAGGGAGGGCTCCCTCTTTCAGAAAAGATTCATACTCACAGGCACCTGTAAGTTGTTTTCTAAGTTGTAAACCAGTGTTTGTCCACTTATACATGAACTGTGTCAATTGGTTATTGATCACATAAAATGAGAACAACGAGGCAAGTGTGATGGTGGTTAGACCTAAGGTAGAACTTCCCATACATTGTCAATTGCTGACAGCATTCGCAAGTAGGGCTGTAGAGAGCACCTTTCTCTGAGGTCCTGGGCAAGAGCAGATAGAATTTTTTTCCTTCATTCCTCTGCTTCTGGCTTCTGGGGTCAAGAGCTAAACAATCTTAGTCACTCAGCCAGTAAATTCACAGAAACTTTTTTTAAAAAGTTAATCGTCATATTAACTGCCTATGGAAAACTCCGTTTCAGTGGCAGAAATAATGCGTTGAGATAATATTTAACTCATTTCCCTTCTCTCCCTGCTCCCACCTCTCATGGTTTTATTAGGACTCCTGCAGGAGCCTGAGCGAGTGCAGCCACCGAGCCCTGGGGACTGGCCGCCAGCGATCATGGTCAGCAGCGCCGTCCAGCTCCTGGGCTTCGTGCTCAGCTCTCTGGGGCTGGTGGGCACACTGATCACCACCATTCTGCCGCACTGGCGCAGGACTGCCCCCGTGGGCACCAACATCATGACGCCCGTGTCCTTCCTGAAGGGGCTGTGGATGGAGTGCGCGTGGCACAGCACAGGCGTCTACCAGTGCCAGATCTACCGCTCGCTGCTGGCGCTGCCCCGGGACCTGCAGGCCTCGCGCGCCCTCATGGTCATCTCCTGCCTGCTCTCAGGCATTGCCTGCGCCTGCGCCATCGTCGGAATGAAGTGCACCCGGTGTGCCAAGGGCACGCGCGCCAAGACCATCCTCGCCATCCTCGGGGGCGCCCTCTTCATCCTGGCCGGCCTTCTGTGCATGGTGGCTGTCTCCTGGACCACCAACGACGTGGTGACCAATTTCTATAACCCACTGCTGCCGCCCAGTAGCATGAAGTTCGAGATCGGGCAGGCCCTGTACCTCGGCTTCATTTCCTCGTCCCTCTCCATCATCGGCGGCACGCTGCTCTGCCTGTCTTGTCGGGATGAAGCGCCCTACAGGCCCTACCAGGCACAGCCCCGGGCCACCAGGGCCCCCACGGCTGCCACTGCGTCCACATGCCAGCCCCCTGCCGCCTACAAGGACAACCGGGCTCCCTCTGTGACCTCCGCCTCGTACAGCGGGTACAGACTGAACGACTATGTATAGCCCCCGAGGGCTACCGGGGGACACCAGGACCCAAAATTGTTAATCAAGTGTTCTAGCACCTAGTTTACTTCTGGACAGGAAATAATGTGAATGTGATGAAGGATGCTTAACAGGGAAGGAGAGTAAATAAAATGGAGAAAGCTGGATATACCAAAGAACAACCACAAAAAGCATCTTTTCTCGTTTTTTACTTATTACATGTATTTATGTGGGTGGGTTACTAACAGTTAATAAAAAGCCACTGGGGGGTTGGTCAGTGGGATGTGTTCACAAAGCAAGAATAAACCTTTTGGACATGGCTGTTTATGCAAAAAGTGGTCTAAATTTCTATAAATCAACGAAGGCGCTGACAGTCAGGGTGAAGGCCCTGGCTGCACTTCAGGTGTCCAGCAGCTCAGGGGACAATGAGCACAGACCTGAGGCTCTGAGAATGGCCACCCCAGTGCACCATGGGAAAACCAGAGCCTGTGAGGCCTCCATGCTTGAGCAACACCCACAGAAACTCTACATCTCTTGGCTTAAACTCAGAGGCAAAGCCTTGGGTGGAACAAAAACAGCTGTCATAAATCAAATCACGAAATAAAGAGTTGATCAATGTGCAATCAACCCCACCGGTAGGAAATGAAAGTAAAGTCTTTCTAGAAATTTATGAGAAACCAAGATCGGATTTCTGCCTGCTCCACACTCACCCCAGGACCCCACCACATTCACTGATTTCTTCCACCTAGCTTCTATCTGAGCTTGTACTAAAAATAACCTGGTTGTCAGAGTTCACTGCCAACCTTCCAGTTAGTAACCAAGCCATCAACCCTTTATATCAATCAGAGACCCTTCTGCCACTACTCGGGTCTGTTTTCTGTTTCTTATTTTTTTTTTTTTTCTGTTTCTTTAGCTGGAAAGACCTGCTGGTGAGGCTGAGAGCCCCACAGCTTTCAGAATCCTGACAGTACTTTCTGGCTGTGGTGTGAACACCATCCAAGCGCTGTCACTGGTGTCCCTGCCTTCTGTTTGTGCGGGGATCTGGGCCTGAGCCCACTTTGCTGTCTGTCTCAACTCACCTCTGTGTCCAATCTTTCCCATCTCCAGTAACTCCAGCTAAGTCCTGTCTCCTGTACCTGAAGTTCAGAGCATAAGGGAACACAAGCCATCTGTGGCAGGACCCACCCATATAGCACAGCTATCATGGGAAATCCCTTCATCCTCAGGGAGTCCTGCAGGACCACCAGGGTGCTCAGGCAAGTCGTCTCCAGCTGTCACTGTGATCAGACATGAGAATAAGCAGGGGGTCAGCGGCAGACACGGGGCCAGAAGGCCAGGCCTGCTGAGAGTGAGGCCACACCACTAGGAAAGACTCCAGGGAAAGGGTCAGGAGACACAAGAACAGTGCTGGGACGGAGGGCCAGGTGGGCCACAGCCCCGTGCCCCAGGATCCAGCAAGGTAGTGGGAGGTTTGTGATCCCACAGTGCAGGTCAATAGACTGTAGCAATAGACCTAGCTCCATCTGCAACTCATAGATGCCAAGGTCCTCCCCACTCAACTTGCATACACTGAGCAATCCCTCAGCAATTTCCTTAGGCCTAAACTATCTTGTTGCTGTGAAATCATCCCCTCACTGTGGGAACCTTGCACACAATAGAACATGATACTACCAGTCCCAAGCCATTGCCTTCACCCATTGCACATCTGAGCATTGTGGTCCATAAGGTTCTCATTGTTTGATCTTCAAAAGTAGTTTCCCAGGCTCTTTCTAGCCTGTCTTAGTCGGAAAGCTCTGTTGGAACCTATCATAGAAACACACCTCCTCCACTGACAGACCAGTGGTGGTTATGCATGAGGAAGTTTGGTGGAGGAACAAATGGAAGATGAGAATATTCTTAGTGCTGAACAATTACTACTAAAAAGTATGTTGCTGTTATTGTTAATTGCTATTGAGTCACAGTTCATAAAGCTTCTATGAACAGCAGATCTGAACGGTTTCCGATTCTCTGCCATCTTCATCCTCTCTGATATTCTTGATCTCATTGCTGCAAACACTGTGTCAGTCCATATTGTTGAGGACCTTCTTCTCTTTCATGGGCCTTCCACCTTTCCAAGCATGATGTTCCTCTACAAGGACTTTCCCCTCCTAAAAATATGGCCAAAATAAGTGAGACAAAGCTTCACCTTTCTCACCTCTAAGGAGAGACATATTTCTCTTACACATATGTGTGTGTTCTTTTCACCATGGTTAATGGAACAAACACTCAGCACCCTTTCTCCAAAACCACAACTCAAAGGCATCAATTTTTCTTCTCTCATTTCTATTCATTGTCCAGCTCTTAGATGCATAGCAGATGATTTAAAAGACCATGGCTTCAATCAGGTGCATGTTAATCTTTAATATTATATCATTGTTCTTCAGTATTTTGGAGAGGTCATTGACAGGAGATTACTTTTCCAGTGCAATACACCTTTTGATTTCTTAATTGCTGACACTGATGGGGTTGATTACAGATCCAAGCAAGATAAAATAATTGACAACGTCAAACTTTTTTCCATCATGATTTTGCCTATTGACCCAGTGGTGAAGATCTTTTGTCTTGATGTTGAGGTGTAATCCATATTGCATGGATCGTCATGCAATGGATAGTCTTTGATTTTCTGCAACAAGTGTTCCAAGTCCTCCTCACTTGCAGCAAGCAAGGCTGTGTAATCTGCATAATGAAGGCCGTTGATGAGCCTTTTTCCAATCCTGATACTACATTCTTCATAAAGTCCTGCTTCTCAAATGACTTGTCTTAGTGTCCTACTGGCCTGATGTTTTATGTGCTGACTCAGAACTGACTCAGCTGACCCTTCTGGGAGTTTTCAGGGACTGTAAACCACACTGGAAGAGACTGACCTTTTTTCTCCATCAGATCAGCTAGGGGATTCGAACTATGTGACTTTGGGTTAGCGGCACTACCAGTTACCACCAATCCATCAGAGCTCTCTCAAAATAGGAGTATCTTCATCTCACAAGAGAGACAAGGAAAGACAAGCAGAGAAGAGAGGGGTCTCAGTGCTAAGAGCACATCCCTTGGATCCAGGTTCCTGGGATGGGGAACTACTGGATCCCACGTGGATGAGTTTAACAAATGCAAACTAATTTAGGAGGCTGAACGTCCAAATCCAGTCTTTTGCTTTAGCCGGTACCCTGGTTTTGGACTTCCAGTCTCTAAATTAGTTTCCATTTGTTAAACTCATCTACTGTGGGATCTTTGTTACATCTTTGTTATAACTGATACAATGTGTATTATGATAACTAATGATAATATGGGGATCCCCCACAACAGCAGTAATGATTTTATATATAAATGTATAATGCATCCTTATATGTTTCTAAGAGAGCTCTGATGACCTAGTTGTAATAAACTGTGCTGCAATCACAAAGGCATGTGGTTGGAGCCCACCATCTGCTTTGAGGGAACAATCTCCTCCCCAGGTGCTGCACTGTCTCTGAAAATCCTCTGGAGGCTCAGCAATGAATTCATTCCAGCAACATTTATAGTGCATGCATCCGTATACAGAGAAAGATAGCTCTCTTTTTCATGTAAGCAAATGAAATGCCATCAAGATTGAGGGAGACTCAAAAACTTAGGGGCCATGTGCACCATGGCTCCAGCCACATCGGGAAGCACCGGAAGCACCATGGAGGCCAAGGTAGTGCTGGTGGCTGCATCACCACAGAATCAACTTTGACAAATACTATCCAGGTTATTGTGGAAAGGTTGGTATGAGATATTACCACCTGAAGAGGAATCAGAGCTTCTGCCAAACTGTCAACCTTGACAAATTATGGACCTTGGTTAGTGAGCAGACAGGGGTAAATGCTGCCACAAAAAAGACTGGAGCTGCTCCCATCATTGATGGGGTTCACTTTGGGGAAGGGAAACGTCCCAAAGCAACCAGTCATTGTGAAGGCCAAATTCTTCAGCAGAAGAGCTGAGGAGTTTAAAGGTGTTGGTGGGAGGGATGCTGTGTCCTGGTGACTTGAGACTGCATTAATTACATGGAGGCTGGTTAATTAAATTATTTTCCCTTTAAAAAAATCAGAGAGAGAGAGAGAATGCTCTGGTAATGGTAAGGAGTTGTGCTGCTACCCCAGAGACAGACAATTTGAACTCACGAGTGGAGGGAGAAAGATAAGCAACCTTCTCCCATTTGATTTATTGCCTCTGAAAACCCACTAGAGAGTCAGCTATGAGAGTCAGATAGATAGATGGTATTGTTATTGTTTATGTGCTGTCGAGTTGCCTATGACTCATGGCAACCCTATATACAACTCTGAAGCCTCTCTTGACTCCAACACACCTACCACCACTGTACCAGTTACTGTATCAACCCATCTCATCCAGAGTCTTCCTCTCCTATACTGTCCCTCCACACTTCCAAGCATGATGTCCTTCTCCAAGAATCAGTTCTACCTGGCCACATGCCTCCAAGGAGAAACTTGGTTTCACCTTCTCCAAGACACATCTATTTGGTGTGTTTTGTTTTTTTGTTTGTTTTTTTTTTTTTTTTTGGCAATCCATGGTATGTTCAAGACTCTTCTACAGCACCACAACTCAAAGGGAACAATTCTTCTGTCATCCTTAGTCATTGTCCAGCTCTCTGATGCACAGTACGTAATTACAAAGACTGTGGCCTGGATCAGGTGCACCTTAGCCTCTAGACTGACATCATTGCTTCTCAATACTCTGGAGAGATCCCTGACAGCAGATTTTCCAATGCTGGTGCCAAGAGTGTTGATTGAGGAGCTGAGCAAACTGCAACTGATAGAGTTATGTAAAATATATTGTTGTCGTTGTTAGGCACCATCAAGTCGAGTACGATTCATAGCAACCAACAACAAATCTGAACCCTATTCTGCCACACTTCCTGACACACTAGAGCCTGTTGTTGCAGTCAACAAATCAATCCACCTAGTGTAGCATCTTCCTCTCCTTCACCGACCCTCTATCCTTTCTAGTATCATGTCCCTTTCCGAGGAATAGCCCCTCCTAGCAACATGCCCAAAGTATGTGAAATGAAGCCTATTCATTCCTGCCTCCAAAGAGCACTCCGGCTGTACCCTCTCCAATTATTTGTTCTTTTGGCCATTCATGGGATGTGCAGTGCTCTTCTCCAACACCACCACTCAAAGGCATCAGTTCTTCTTCTGTCATTCTAACTCACTGTCCAGCTCTCAGATGCATAGCAAGTGATTGGAAAGAGTATATTTTTATATATACTTAACTATTTCTTTGGAACACTGTGCTTACCTCTAGATAATGGCTGATGCCTCAGTTTAGAAGGGGTACCAAATATCTTAGTCTTTGACCCCTTTTAAAAAAAAGAGAAACTAAGAAGACTGAAATTTATTATGTCCTTTACATTAAGGATTTAGATAAGAAATGGTGCTGTTGTTGCTAGGGGCATTCATAGTTAGATGCCTGCTTGTGGTGACCTTACGTACAATAGAATGAAGCCCTGCTTGACCCTGCTCCATTGCAACACCCTCACCATCTCTGCTGAGCTTTGGCTCCTTGTTGCAGTCACTGTGTAACGCCTCTCCTACATGTTCTTCGTCTCTCTTGCTGCATGATGCCCTTTTTCAGAAAATGGCCCTTCTGATAGTACACAAGACGACGTCCCACCACTCTAGCTGCCTTCTTCATTTTCTCTTGGCAAAGCAAGCAATTTTAGTTTACTATTTAAATACCTGGAGACCAGTTTGAAAGTCATCTAGAGGAACTGGTTCTATGGAGGCTGGAAGTGGTGAGCACTAGGGTGGAATGTTGATTTGCTAAGGGAAGTGAAGCCATGTAATAAGGTCTCTCCTATTTAAAAACGCATTTGGGAAGCTCTAGAACATAGCAATAAATAAGCCATTTAAAAACAAACAAACAAAAAAAATGCATTTGGGCCTGAGGGCTACAGGCCCTTGGGCCTGGTTTAAATTGTTTATTGTCAAACATTCTTCTAAGCGGTACAGCACTGGTCTGTGCATTGAGGTAACTAGTGGTTGCTGTGATGCTAAACACTGTGACACTCATGTGCCAAATGTGATAATGGTTACTCATGGTGGACAGTGTTTGATGGAGCTCTCAGATTAAAGTAAGCTTGGAAACAGGAGTGGCATCCACTTCCGTAATAGCTTGCCTCCGGAAACTCTGTGTGCTCACTAAACACTAACTGTGATCAAGTCTTTTGTTCATAGGGTCGCTATGAGTCATCTACGACTCAACGGCACATAACAACAACATTTAAATAGTAAAAAATCATAAAAGCATGGCTTAATAAAGAAGCAAAATCTTCAAAAACTGAAATAATGATCCATCAATCTTTAAAGTGAAGGTCACAATCCAAAATGTCTTTCGAAAAGTTGTTCTGATTAATATCTAATTCACAAACATACTAGAGAATACATAAACTTTTTTTCAAACAATTTCTCCGAAGTTACTACTAAATAAAATATATTGTTTCCGCTCCCGGATATATACTTAAAAGAGTTGAACATATATTCAATCAAATATATGTAGATCCATGTAATAGCAGTACTATCCACAACAGACAAGAGATGGAAATAACCCAAAGGCCAGCCAACAAATGAATGGGAGACTAGTTACATTATATGTACACAATGGAATATTACTCAGCCATAAAAAAGAATGAAGGACTGATACATGCTACAGCTTGGAGGAACCTCAAAAACATTTTGCTAAATGAAAAAAAACCCAAACACAAAGATCACATATTGTATGCTTCCAGCTCTGTGCGATATTTTTATCCTCAGAACAACTCTATGAGAGAAATACTTAACCATTTTTTTAAAAGAGGAAACTTTCCCGGAGTCACAGAATTAGTAAGTAAGCCAGGATTCAAGTCCAGGCAGGTAAGCAGTAAGTTGGCCTGGTAGTCTAATTACTTTTATGTTCAGATCAGGGGAGCTCTAGTAGCCCAGGCCATGGGGAGCTGCACTCCTAACGAAAGGCGGCACTTCTCTAGAAGTTTGAATCCACTAACAGCTGCTCATGAGAAAGATGGAAAATACCCTTCTGTGAGATTTACAACCTCTGAAAACTCCCTGGAGGGTCAGCTAGGAGTTGGTTGTGATTCAAAGGTATTAAACTTGAAGTGTTTGTGGTATTTTTATATCCAAATCATTGAATTATTTCCCTGGCTTAATTACTGTGTGTCATAACCATTACTCCACAGCATTTCTGTTAACATGGCTCTAGACAAATTGGATGATGTGTGATGTGAGGCATGTTGTTGCCATTAGGTGCCATCAAGTTGAGTGCAAACTCATAGTGACCCTGTGAACAACAGATTTGAACCCTGTCCTACTCTGTGCCGTCCTCACAAACTCTGACACACTAGCCCATTTCTGCAGTCACTGCGTCAATCCACCTGATCAAGAGACTTCCTCCCCTTTGCCATCCCTTCACCTTTCCAAGTATGATGTTCCTCTCTCCTTATCAACAAGCCCAAAGTATGTGAGATGAAGCTTCGTCATCTTTGCCTTCAAGGAGCCCTCTCTCTGCCTCTTCTTCCAGACAGATCTGTTTGTGTTTGCGGCAGTCCATGTGGCATTCAGTGCTTTGCTTCACCATCACTGGCTGGTTGTTTGCTTGTTAGTTATTAAGAGCTCCCTGGGGAACCAAAGGGTGTGCGTGTGTGTGTGTGTGTGTGTGTGTGTCTGCGTGTGTCAGAGAAGAGATGCAGCAGAAGACACAAACCAGAGAACCTCTCTAGCAGAAGGCAAAACCTGGATCCAGTATTAATTCTGGTTTCCCTTTTCTCTTTTTGTCTGATGATGCTGGTAATTAGCCTACAGGACGTCCTGGCATTTGTGCTCAGACCAGGGAGCTTCTAGGAGGAAGGATTCTGAAGCTTCATCTGACAAATTGTGGACATGTTGCAAGGCAGGACCAGTCCTTAGAGAAGGATGTCATGCTTGGAAGGGTGGAGGGACAGCGCAGGAGAAGACCCTCAATGAGACGGATTGACGCAGTGACTGGGGTAATGGGGGTAGGTGTGTCAGAGACAATGTTGGCACAGGAAAAATTAGGGTTTAGGGCTATTGTACATAGGGTTGCTACGAGTCGCAGGTAACTCAACGGCCCATACCAACCACAACAAGAGCACAAAGCCATCTCTGGACCTCCAGGGCAGCGAATGACAATCTGACTGTGGCAGTTTCTGCATCCACTATAAACAGAACAAGGAGCCCCTCCGATGGCCCCAGAACCACGCAGCAGTAGATACTCCCTCTCCACTGCTTCAAATTTCAGGCCAGGGACCTCTAACTGTCATTTATGTTTGGTGGACAAGAAGGGAGAGACAGGAGCTGGAGGAAGGAACCTCTTGAACTGCACTATGCCAAGAGCAAGGCCAGGACATTTTCTATCTCTTATGAAGGAGGGGTAGGTTTTAGACAAACCCAATGAGAATTGGCCATATTCTCTGGCTAAATGGTGGCTGTGGAGAAAGGAGGGAGGAAGCAGAAAAGACCTGGTGAGAATGAAAAGGGAGGAAAATGGCTTTACCTAAGATTTCAGGATTCTAAGGAGAAAGCTGCCTACGACTCTTTCTACAGTACCTCATCCTTTATCAGAAGTCTCGGAGTGTGTATGTGTAGCAGACAGATTTCAAGGCTGTTCTCTAATAAAACACACTTATACACACAACACTAATTACTTGGTAACTGGCCAAAAGAAAATACAGAAACTTCACCCTAGTGAATTATTGTAAAATACTACCAACTGACATTTGCAGGTGTGTGGCAGGAGGAAGGCATTCGTAAACAACCCATTTCCTGCCTGTGAAAGGCCAGTGCAGGTCACCCCATAAATCATGGGGAGCCCAGCCCCGGAAGGTTGATCACCTGCATCCTTCTAATATCACCCCTGTTCCCGCCAGCCTCACCCCAGGAAAGCCCAGGACAATCTACACTCAATTCCTTTCTCCTCAGGGGTTTCTATTTTAAAATTCAACACCCTCCTCATCCCTCCGAGTAAATGATCAACCAGCTCAAGGTTTCCAGCTGCCCAGAGCCTATCAGGTCCTGCCAGGAGCATCAGCTGCCTCCAGCTCTGGGGAGGTCTGGGGGTTTTTAGTCATCCTAGGCATTTTTCCAGAATGAAATATTTGCATAGGTTTCCCATCCAGCATAATAAATACAAAAAGGTAGGATTTAATAGCCAGAAAAACACAAGGAAATTTTGGTCTGGTGACTTCAGCAGGTGTCTGGGAAACCTGCCTTGGGGAGGAACTGCTGTGACCTTGCTGAATGAGAGTTGAAGGCACAAATTGAGGGCCCACGATGGGTGCGGGCATAGTGGATGGAGAGAGTAGAGTTGTACCTGAGAACAGAGTCCTTCAGCCTGCACAGAACCTCGTTTCCAGCCCTCCATGTGAATCCTCCTCAATGGAAACCATAATTTATAATGCTCCACACAGTCCACTGCAGTGGAATTGCAGTGTTAGTCAAGGGTATTGAAAATCCCAGAAGAACAAACAAATCTATCTTGGAAGAAATGCAGCCAGAGTGCTTCTTAGAGGCAAGGATGATGAAACTTCATGTCACATACTTTGGACATGTTGTCAGGAGGGTCCGCTCTTTGGGGAAAGACATTATGCTCAGAAAGGTGGAGGATCCGCGAAAGACATCAAGATCTTCAATGCGCGATTGGCACAGCGACTGTAACGGTGCACTTGAGCATGTTGGGGATGGGGAGGATGGCACGAGATAGGTCAAGGTTTCAAGCAACTGTTGAGAGTTTACCTGATGGCACCAGACAACAATGCCAATGTGAAACCTGGATAATGGAAGGGAAAGATGGAAGAATTTATGCATTCAAACTGTGGTGGTGATACAGACAATATTGAACATGACATGGTTGGCTAGAGGAACAAGCAAGTCAGTCTTAGAAGAAATACTTCCAGAATGCTCTTTTGAAGCAAGGATGGCAAGTATTTGACTCACTTATTTTGTGCACAGCATCAGGAAATAAAAAACAAAAACAAAAAAACCACAACACCAAGTCACTAGCAGACTAATAGGGCACTCTGGGGGACTAGTGGCAAGGAGCTGTGTTGCCAACCCAAAGGGTTCAACTTAGTTCAAATCCACCAGATGCTGTGAGGGAGAAAGATAGGAATCTCCTCCTGTGTAATATACAGCCTCTGAAAATCCACTGGAGGGTCGGCTACAAATCAATTCCAACTGCACAGCAAATAACAACAACAACAAAACAGGATATTGTGTTTTGTAAAGTTGAGGGTGAGCAAAAAAATTAAAGAAATCTTCAATGAGATGTATTGACCCAACAACCACAACAATGGACTAAAACATGAAGATGGTATAACACAGTGTGAGTCAGCGCTAACACCGTGGCAACTGGTAACAGCCTAATATACACACATAAACATGGTCCTTAGATGGCCTTCTTAGAAGATCAAGTGTTGACAAAGATCAGACAGAGCAATAGATAAATGGATGGATGGAAGGATAGACAGACAAAGATAGATAGATAGATAGATAGATAGATAGATAGATAGATAGATAGATAGATAGATAGATGATAGATAGATAGATATCCCCCAAAACCCCTACTGCCTTTGAATTCATTCTGACTTATAACAACCCTCCAGCAGGTTTTCAAAACTACACTTTTTTAAAGGGAGAAGATACCCAATCTTTCTCCCAAGGAGCAGGTAGTGGATATGAACCACCAATCTTTTAGTTAACAGCACAGCAAGTAACCCACTATACCACTGGGACACCTTATATAATCTAACCTAAGACAATTCCCAACTGGTACTTGCCCCACCCCCGCAAAAAAAAAATAAAATTAAAAAATCGTACAGTGTTGCCATTGATTCCAACTCCTAGAACATAATCCTTGTGGAAGCTGACCATTCCGTCTTTCTGCCATGCAACAACTGGTGGATTCAACCTATCAGTCTTTCCGTTAACAGCTGAGCACCTTAACCTCTGAACTACGAGTAGGTCTCTTTTGTTCCACTCCAAAGGTTTTTCTTTTCACATCAAACAAAGAATAATTGTAGAGATGTATTTGTAAAAGAAACTCTGGTAGCCTAGTGGCAAGAAGCTGAGCTGCAATCCTGAAGGCACTCAGTTCAATGCCATCAGCTGCTCCATGGGAGAAAGCTGGACAATCTCCTGTGCAATTTACTGCCTCTAAAAACCCATTGCAGGGTCAGTACACAACAACAACATATGTAAAAGTAGCTTTGGTGTGAACATACAAAATTTCACATGGAATTAACAATACTATACCAATGTCTCCTTTAACTCTTTTAATTTCCTAGTCCATGTCACACACACAAAGGCAAATAGTCATCATTCAAAGAATTAATATTCATAGAACAACCTAATAAATCTCAGAGAATTTTCCATTCCAGTTCAAGTGATCAGATAATTAAATTGAGACTGAAAATACTAAGATTTTTCTCAGTACTAGAACACAATTTAAAGCTTTCAATATCTTTTTGTAAAATAGTCAAAGCGATCTTTTCCCATTGGAAGCTTTCAATTCAAGATGGCACTCTAAGTTCACTTGTTTAAATGCCTATATTCCTTCTGGGTCACAAATACATTTTAATCATTTGGCTACTAACAGAAAGATTGGCAGTTGGAATTTGCCCAGAGTGCCTTAGAGGAGAATTCTGTAAATCTACCTCTGAAAGCTCTACGGAAGCAATTCTACCCTGAATCTTATGGGGTTATCATCTTCTTCCTAAGCTCCTTGAGAATAAACAAACTCGTCAGAATCGACTCACAGCTGACCCTCTGCTGAGTTTCTGAGATCATAAATCACACAAGAGGAGATTGGCCATCTTTCTCCCAAAAAGCCAAGGGTGGATTAGAACAGCCAGAGAGGCGTGATCTCTGGATTAGTAGCACAACGCCTAATGGAGTAGGCCACCAAAGGTTCCTTGAAAATAATAGTAAATAATAAACGGATGTATTATGACAGCAAAGATAATAGAAGAACCATCAATTATTTCAAAACTTTTTTTTTTAAATTTAGACAGTTGATATGAAAAAAACAACTGAGAGGCAAAGCAACTGAAAGAACTACAATTGAAAAAGCCAACCAGAGTGCAGACCACAAGTGCATTTCATATTCAAAGAGAAGGATGACTGAGCGCAGGAGAGGAGGAGATTGGAGCTGAAAACACAAAATGCCAGGCAACCGGGTATTTTGATTACTAACTAAGGTAAAGCACAAGCTCACTGTCCACTACAGAATAGTAAATAAGAGCAATTCATCCTGCAATCACTTGGCCTAACAAGTACTTAATCTCTATTAAGAATTGTTAGTTTGAAGAGGCTTTGATTCTGTGGAAAAGTGCTGAAGGGCTGGGAAACTTCATAACAGATACATAACATAACAACATATGCCAGTTATATCTAGAAGCAGAAATGTGAAGTTGGGGGGAGGGAAGTGAAGGTATCCACTACGTATTAATAAGCAAGCATAACTAAGGACTTGCTTATTTGCCATCACCACTCAGTAGGCCCATGTCCACTGCTGCCACTATATATCTTGAATAACTTCCAATCTAGGGTCACTATATCAGACGATATTCTATGGTGGTCAGCAGGGTCTTCATTGGCTAATTGCAGGAGTAGATGCCCAGCTTTTCTTGGTATATCTTAGGATAGCAACTCCACTAAAATCTGCTTGCCATGATGACACTGTCGGTATTTGAAATACTGGTGATATGGCTTCCTGAATCTTTACAGTAGGACAGACGGACAGGTAGACGGTGAGAAGAAGCCTCTCCATTTTTATCAGGCTTGGTCTCCTCACTAATTCTTCCTTCACAGCACTGCTCTAAATGTGTCATTGTTCTTTCTCTCTCTTTTTTTCTTGTTGCATACTATCCAGTTGGATCCAACTGGCACAGGAGGAGATTACCCCTCCGTCTCCAGCAGAGCATCTGGTGGATTTGAACCACGTGCCTCTGGTATTGCAGCACAGCTTCTTACCACTAGACCTGTCATTGTTTTCTTAACTGTGCATACTTTTTTCTTCCCTTCCGTTGACCTACAGATTCCTGATTGTGAGAATTATGTGTCATTCACTACTGTGTGTGAAGAATCTCACACAGCCCAGCTAGATAATTAATACAAACTCAACTCATTGCTGTCAAGTAGTAACCAACTCAAAGCTGAGCCTCCAGCAGGTTTTCAGAGGCAGTAAATCACACGGGAGAAAAGAGTCTATATTTCTCCTACAGAGCAACTGTTGGATTTGATCCATGTAGCTTTGTGTTAGCAGTGCAATTCCTTACAATTATGCCATGAGAGCTCCCTAAGGTCATATGACGTTGTTGTTGTGTACTGCCCAGTCAGAACCAACTCATAGCTGACTCTCTAGCAGGAATTCAGAGACAGTCAAATTGCACAGGAGGAGACTGCCCATATTTCTCCTGTGGTACAAATGGTGGATTTGAACCATATACCTTAAGGTCATATGTTGTTATTGTTGATGTTGTTGTTGTTGTTGTTGTTGTGTGTCCTTGAGTTGCCTGCAACTCATAGCAACCCTATGTACAACAGCCCTAAACCCTGCTCTATCCTGTGCCAATCTTATTGTCTCCAACACACATATCCCCATTACCCCAGTGACTGAATTAATCCATATCATCGAGGGTCTTCCTCTCCTGCACTGTGTCCCTCCACCCTTCCAAGAATGACATCCCTCTCCAAGAACTGATCCTGCCTTGCAACATATCCAAAGTATGTCAGATGAAGCTTCAGAATCCTTACCTCCAAGGAGCAGTCTGGCTTCACCCTCTCCAGGATAAACTTGTTTGTTATCCTAGCAGCCCGTGGTAAATCCAATACTCTTCTCCAGCACCACAGCTCAAAGGCATCAATTTTCCTTCTATCATCCCTAGTCACTGTCCAGCTTTCTTATGCATAGCAAGTAATTACAAAAACCATGACCTGTATCAGGTGCACCTTAGTCTCCAGACTGACATCATTTCTTTTCAGTACTTTGGAGAGGTCTCTGGCTGTAGACTTTCCCAATGCGATTTGTCATATACGGTCATACAAGATTAAAACACACACACACACACACACACACACACACACACACACACACACACCCCTTAACCCACTTTAAAGTTCATTACAATTTCTATGAGCACATTCCAAATTGGTGAGACTTGAGAATTGGGAAAGGGTGAAATAAAGGACAAAAATCCTAGAGGAAGTTTGTGAGCTCTGGTGCCCTAGTGGCAAGAAGCTACACTGCAATCCCAGAGGTGTGCAGTTTGAATCCACCAGATGCTCTACTGGAGAAGGAGGGACAATGTCCTCCTGTACCAGTCAGACCACAAAAAAAAATAATATTTTTTTTATTTAAAAAAATCCTATAGGAAGTTACAGAAAATTATTATCATTTTTAGAAAATTATTTCACCAACATTGTTTGAAGAGCAGAGAATCCATCTAATTAAAATGCAATAGTGTGACTCAGCAAGAAAACTACTAGACGTTGTTGACCAGTTCAGCAAAGTGGCAAGATACAAGATCAACATACAAAAATCAATTAGATTTCTTTACACTGACAAAGAGAATACATAACTGGAGCTAAGAAAAACAATACCCTTTACAATAGCTAACCACAAGATTAAATACCTGGGAGTAATCTAACAAGAAACACAAAGGATCTATTCAAAGAAAATTACAAAACATTATTACAAGACACAAAAAGAGACCTGGAGAAATGGAAGAATATCCTTTTCTCATTGATAGGAAGACTCAATATTGTGAAAATGACAATACTACCAAAGGCAATTTACACGTTCAATGCAATCCCAATAAAAATACCAATTCCATTCTTCAACAAGATGGAAAAGGCAATCTCCAATTTTATTTGGAATGGAAAGAGGCCCCAAATAAGCAAAGCACTCCTTAAAATGAGAAACAAGGTAGGAGGCATCTCACTCCCTGATTTCAAATCCTACTACACTGCTGTGGTGGTCAAGACAGCATGATACTGGTACCAATAACAGACACATAGATCAATGGAATAGAATTGAGAACCCAGAAATCGGCCCATCTACCTATGGACAACTGATTTTTTACTAAAGGAGATGAAACCAGTTATGTGGGGAAATGACAGTCTTTTTAACAAATGGTGCTGCCAAAATTGGAAAACCATCTGTTGAAAACTCAAGCAAGATCCACACCTCACACCATACACAATAACCAACTCAAAGTGGATCAAGGACCTAGGACTAAAATCAAGGACTAAAAGCTTCATTAGAGAAAAGCTTAGAAGAACTCTAGAAGCCCTAATCCACAACATGAACAGTCTTACAAGTATCCTGAAAAACCTACAGCCAGGAGAGGATAAAACAGATGAATGGGACCTTTTAAGAATCAAATCCATATCCATATGCACATCCAAAAACTTCCCAAACAGGGTGAAAAGGGAAGCCACAGACTGGGGGAAAATATTTAGTAATGACATGTCTGATAAGAGACTTATATCTAGAATTTATAGAATACTTGAGCACCACAACAAGATAAAGGTGAACAACCCAATTCCAAAATATGGGCACAGAATAGGAACAGACACTTCACCAAAGAAGACACTCAGATGGCAAACAAACACATGAAGAAATGTTCAAAATCCCTAGCTCTAAGAGAAATGCAAATCAAAACAACTGTGAGATATCATCCCACCCAAGGCAGAATAGCAAAATTTAACAGAGCAGCAAATAACAAATGCTCGCGAGGTTGTAGAGAAACTGGAACCCTTATTCACTGTTGGTGGGAGTGTAAAATAGTGCAACCACTATGAAAGGCTGTATGGCACTTTCTCAAAAAGTTAAAAATAGAAATACCATTTGACGCAGCAATTCTACTACTGGGAATATACCCTACAGAAACCACAACTGCCACCCAAGCAGATATATGCACATACATGTTCATTGTGACTTTGTTCACAACAGCAAAGAGTTGGAAACAACCCAAATGCCCATCAACAAACGAATGGATAGAGAAACTGTGGTATATTCACACAATGGAATACTACGCTGCTTTGAAAAACAAGGAACTCATGCAACACTATTCAAAATGGGTGACCCTGGAGGCCATTATGCTGAGTAAAATATCTCCGTCACAAAGGGACAAATATTATATGGTGCCACTGTTGTAGAATGAAGCTGACATTGGGGTGGGGGTAAGACTGAGAAAAACTGGGTAAATTATGTTTACTGCATTGAAGCCGATGAGGGAGAGAATAGTTTAAAATTAATATATTTTAGGGCATTATGATTATCATAAGAGCCCGGAATGAGGGTTGCAGAGTGAAGTATATTTGGG
>NW_006399801.1:8217089-8220952 GCF_000299155.1 Elephantulus edwardii
AACAAACTGGGGAGGAGGGTAGAGAGAACGGTGCAGCAATGAAGGAATGAAAACCCAAAATCCCTGTAAATGTTCATTAAAACTAATAAAATGTAATAAAAAATTAAAAAAGAAAACAAAAATCTTCACCACTGGACTGACCAATAGGCAACATCACAATAGATGGAGAAAAGATTGAAACTGTCAATGATTTCATCTTACTTAGTTCCACAGTCAATACTCTTGGTTCCAGCAATCAGGAAATCAGGAGGCGTTTTGCACTGGGAAGTCTGTAGTCAGGGACCTCTCCAAATTATTGACGAGCAATGATGTCAGTTAAAGACTACAGTGTGCCTGCATTTGAGAGCTGGACAATGAGTAAAGATAACAGAAGAATTGATACCTCTGAGGTGTGGTGCTGGAGAAGAGGGTTGAATATACCATGGACTTCCAGGAGAACAAACAGGTTCATCCTAGAGATGGTGAAGCCAGACTGCTCCTTGAAAGCAAGGATTCTGAAGCTTCATCTGACACTCTTTGGGCATATTGCAAGAAGGGACCAGACATTGAAAGGATGGAGGGACAGAGAAAGAGAGAGAGAGACAATCGATGAAATGGGTTGATACAGTGACTGGACTAATGAGGGTAGGTGTGTCAGAGACAGTAAAGTTGGCACAGGATAGAGCAGGTTTCAGGGTTGTTGTACATAGACAAAATCACTACTAGTCACAAAGTGACTCAATGGCACATAGCAACAACAAGAGGTCATATGGTAGTTCTACATTGAAAAACATTTTGTTCTGTTATGCATAAGAGCGTAGAGTCAGAATTAACTAGATGTCAATAATTTACCTATTTATATAACTAGAGTCTCTGAGTGGTGCAAATAGTTAAGCACCTGACTGTTAACAAAAAGGTTAGTTATTTGGGTCCACTCATAAGCATAGTGGGGGGGAAGCCCCTGTGATGAGCTACTTTTAAAATATCAGCCACTGAAAACCTGTGAATCATAGTTCTATTCCAATGCACATGAGGTTGCCATGAGTTAGAGTGGATTTGATGCAACTAATTACTGACAGTACGGTGGAGCTCCCCGATTAAAACAAGCTTGGAAGCAGGAGTGGCATCCACTTCCATAATAACTTGCTTCTGGAAAACAGTATGAACCTGGAAAGAGGATGAGAGATACCCAAGAGTCTAGGACTCTCCTTCATAGGGTCACTATGAGTCACCTGCGACTCGAGGGCACTTAACAACAACAACAATTACTGGGAATCCAGGTTGGAAGACTTCTTGAGCAGCCAGATTCTACAGAGGTTTGTTTTCTGGTTCTGGTGAGGGTTAAGGTGGAATGTTTTCTCACCATTGGATGTGAGTTGATTTTATCTGGCCTCCTATTTAAAAAACGCATTTGGTCAACAGTATTGGGCTGGAATCCAGGTTGAAAGTCGTCTCGAGCAGCCCAATTCTACAGAGGTTTGTTCATAGGCATGCTATGAATCATCTACAACTTGACAGCACTTGACAACAACAAAAACAACAACAATGTAGAGAGAAGTCATTGGCCTAGTGGATAGAAAGTAGTGCTACCAAGCCAAAGGTGAGTGATTTTAATCTGAGGCCCTCAGGCCTGGTTTTAATTGTTTTTGGTCAAACGTTCTTCTAAGTGGTATAGCACTGGTCTGTCCATTTGCTTTACAGAGGCAACTCATGCTTGCTGTGATACTAAACACTGTGACACTGATGCGTCAAATGTGATAATGGTTACCCATGGTGGACAGTGTTTGGTGAAGCTCCACAATTAAAACAAGCTTGGGAGCAGGAGTGGCATCCACCTCCGAAATAGCTTGCCTCTGGAAAACCTATGAATTTACAGACATCATGAAAGTTATACAAATTTTCAGGTCTTTTGTTCACAGGGTGGCTATGAGCCATCTACAACTCATCAACACTTAACAACAACACAACTGCCTGGCGGTTGGGAGTTTCAATACCAAACCTAAAGGTATACAGCTTCTCCCGAGACCATGCCTCTCCGGAGACCTGTTCCTCTCGCGAGACATTGGTGGACCTCACCTTCAATCTGCTGCAAGACACCAAGGCCTGTGTGGCATGGCTGACCCAGGAGCATCTTCCAGCCACTGCTTCTCCTGTGTCTGCTTAAGGCTGTGGCCAAACTCAGGTACACTCACACTCTGGCAAGTGACAGAAACGCTGCCTGCCAGGTTGAGGGGCTGCAGTTTCAGACCACAGTCCTGCCCAGGGCACTTGACTGCTGCCCCTGCTGTTTGTAGACCACCCTGCTGTTGCCCTTGCTGTCCAGCACCAGGAGCACCAATATCAGGTACTATGGATAAAACACTGCTGTCTAGCTACACTATGTGGGACCTCTTAAGCTCAAGCGGAAGGGGCCAGTCCAACAGATTTACTGTTCTGCCATTTAGGTACTTTGAGTGAAACACTGCTGTGTTCAAGAATGGAACACACTTATTATATAGGCCCTTCACAAAACATAGCCATACACTGGGTCTTTATATAGTTACAACAGCCTAGTAGATACTAAGAAAAGGCTTACATAATGTCAAGAAAGCAGCAGTCGGCCTCAGTCATCATGAAAAAACAAAATAACACTTCTCCTAAAAATGAAGACTCAATGAATACCCTAGATAGAAAGAACCAGAAGAGATATGTTGATGTGAAGTTATTTGAACAGCTACTGAAGAAGGTGCAAATAATGGCAGAAACAATGGGAAGTCGTTAAGGGAGCAAATAGCCCAGAGACAGCAATCCAGAAGAGATACAGAAGAAAATGCAAAAGATGGAAGAAAGAACTGATAGTATAGATAAAGAGGTACAAGAACTTAAAATATCATCAAAAGACAGAGAGGGTACAGCCAGCACAATACTGGAAATAACAGAAAAGCATGAAAAGGCATCCAGAATATTAGGAATAAAATGGCAGAAGTGTTCAAATATTTTTCAACTTTTTTTTCAAGATTTTTTTATTTTATTTTGTCATTTTTTTGTGTGTGTGCCATCAAATCAGATCTGACTGGTACAGGAGGAGATTGCCCCTCCTTCTCCAACAGAGCATCTGGTGGATTTGAACCACATACCTCTGGGATTGCAGAGCAGTTTCTTGCCAGTAGGCCACCAGAGCTCCCTTTTTTTTTTTTAACTTGAATTTTTTTTTTATTTTCTATTCATTTATTTACAAAATTCTAATACAAATTTGAACAAATTCTTTCAATTTCTCTCACCCTCCACCCATCAAATTATACAACCCGATGATTAATCTCCCCTCCCTCTGCACATCCACATCCCTCTGCTTCCAGCCTCTCCCACCCCTCCTGGATCCTTATACTTATTCTACAATAATGGTCTTATACAATATTTATCTTGGTGGGACTGAGTTAGTTCACTTAGCATAATGCTCTCCAGTTTCTCCCAAATTAGGTAATAATTTACAAAATCATTGCTCCTGTGTGCTGCAGAGTATTCCATTGTGTGAATGTACCATAATTTCTCAATCCACCCATTTGTGGTTGGACATTTAGGCTGTTTCCATGTTCTTCAATGGTGAATAAAGCTGCTATGAACATTGGTATACAAATCTCACTTTGTGCCTCAGTTCTCATATTCTCAGGGTATATTCCAAGCAGTGGAATAGCTGGGTTATATGGAATTTCTATGTTCAGTTTTTTGAGGAAGTGGAAACTGTCTTCCAGAATGCTTGTACCACAATGTATAAGAGTTCCTTTCTCACCACATCCTCTCCGATATCTATTATTTGCCGTCCTGTTAAACTTTGCCACCGTTACTGGAGTGAGATGGCACCTCATTGAGGTGTTTTTTTTTTTCTATAATTATATTTTATTAATTTT
>NW_006399801.1:8222090-8322233 GCF_000299155.1 Elephantulus edwardii
TATCAACAGTACATATTCTGTCTGTACTAAGAAGGGGATCCGTATTGATTAAGTGGAGATCAAGTCCTCTTTTTTCCAGGTCAGTTAGCTTTTCATTAGAGTTGCTCCGATAGGATATCCTCCGACGTTTGGATGATAAATTTGCAGATAATCCAGACTGCTGCCGTTCACTCAGGCCTTTGAAGTCGGTGGTCTCAGACTCTCTCTTTGCCTCTGAGAATTCAGGATAGCAGTCCATGTTCTCATTTTCCTCTATGGGGTGAAAAACTGACTGAAAGGCAGACATTCGCTCTCTTAATGAAGTAACATTTCGATGCAGTACAGGGCTGCCCTGAAAAGGGGAATTCTGTGCCAAAGGAGATTTATCTGCATTCTTTAAATTCCGCTGCTGAGCAATGAAACAAATCAAATGGTTTGTTTCCGGAGAGCCCCGAGCACCAATTGCAGAACGTCGTCTAGCTTTCTTAAGAGTGGATGATGACTCTCCAGCATTGTTAATAATAGATCCCTTCTCCTTGGTTTCAAAGGGCTTCTTGCCTTTGGAGTCAGTATCCATCTCTCGCAACTCCGGTATCCTCTCACTTCAATTTATCTTGAAATCTTAGCAAGAGCGACAAATCTCAGCGTGGAGAAATAATCTGGGCTGAGGGTCTGACAGAACACGCCGTCTCCAAGAACTTGAGCTTCCGGATACTGAAATTCCAGCCTGAGAAATCAACAGTTGTTCGCTAAACCGGCAGCCACAGGATCCTCATTGAGGTTTTGATTTGCGTTTCTCTTACTGCCAGTGATTTGGAGCATTTCCTCATGTGTCTGTTTGCCATTCGAATATCTTCCTCTGTGAAAATTCTTTCCATGTCTTTTGCCCATTTTGTAATTGGGCTATCAGTCTCTTTCTTGTGGAGGCCCAGGAGTATTCTGTAAACTTTTTTATAAGACTCTTGTCTGAGACGGTATTACCAAATGTTTGTTCCCAGTTGGTAGGTTTTCTTTTCACCCAGAAGTGTCCAAATTTAAAGGCATACAGTTCTTATCCCCCGGCTGCTCCTCGGGAGAAAGATGGGCAGTCTCCTCCCATGTGATCTACTGCCTCTGGAAACCTACTGGAGGGGCATCTAGGAGTCAGTTCTGACTCAATGATTTATAACAACCACAAAGTTACTGATGATGGCTGGGACTTGTCAGGTCTTTAAACCATCTGATTCATCCTTAGGAACTCCTTCTCCTAGACCTTCCATCTATGTGGACCTCTTCAGAAGGGGTTCTCTGGGGACAAGATGAGCCAGTGCAAGTTAAACTTCTAGATGGCACAGGTATGCTTTATTCTACAGATGTCTGCATCCTTATGATTAATACACAAAGAAAATAACCCTGTTAATTGATAGCTAAGTGGCAATTCAAGGTGATCTCTCTATCTCAGTGTGCTGGATGGCAAGGTAGAGCTCCACACAGGATGGGCAGTGGGCTCCTGAGGTTTGGGCCAGTGTATCTCCCTGGTCTCGGGCTGAACATTGGCACCAGTAGCAGTTCCTGGTGAGGGTCAGGGAGGGGTCAGATGGAACAACTAAGAGGTCAGCCAGTGGTCCTTTCCAACTCCCCTTTTTTCTTTTAATATACTTTAAAGAAATGTTTTCTTTTCAATCCCTCATATACATTTTCTTATAACATATCAAACATTTGATATGTTATAACAAATATGTTCTATCAAATATATGTTATATCATCTTATGTAAAATACAATTGTACAATGTCATTACTTACTTCATCTTATCAAAAGTCCTTTCCAACTTTACTAGACAGCCAGCCTTTTTTGGCTCCAGACACTTTATAAATCCTCCTCTGGTGGCAAAAAGTGCCATGTTAAGTTTCCTTTTGTCTCTGCACTGGGATAAAATATTGTTAAACACAGAGTTTCTGAGTCCTAACAGATAGATAGGTCTGATCCTTGGAATAATCAAATCTGTAGCTGGGCATGCACCTTCTTGTACCCAAGGATCAGTAAAACACAGATGGAATCCTCAGATCTATCTCCTCATTTGTTTGTTTTGGTGTTTTGTTTTTTTTAGTGATGGAACTTTCATCTTCAAACATCTTGAGGGAGGACTGCCCTAAGCAACACTGCCTTGCGTGGAAGTATTCAGACACATAAGGGTCACAATGATCATCCTCGTGCACCAGGAATGAGGGAGTAGGTGGCTAGAAGGGAGAAGGCTGGAAGTGGATAGTAAGGATGATGAGTTGGTGAAAAGTGGGACAATAGGAAGCTTGGTAGTTGTAACTGAATGGGCAATCTGATGGTAAATGATGAGTGATTAAATGGTGAGTAGATTGTACATAAATGGGCAGATGTTGGTTGGAAAGAAGTACAAATGTATGGGTGAAGGACAGGTGGTGGGGTGAATTATGGCAGGTTTGGTTGCAGGCAGATGGTGCATAGATGGATGATTGTTGGTTAGATAGGTGGGTCGAGTAGGTGTGGGGCGGACTGTGGTTGGTGGGTCATTGGGTGGGTGAATGGTGTGGAATGATTAAGCAGATGGATGAGTGGGTGTTTGCAATAAAGAAGTGAAGAGCTTAAAAACTCATTTTCATAATAGCTTTACAAGAACAAGGAGCAATGTATACAGTTATTACAACAAATCTTCAGATTAAAGGCCAACTTGAAAGACATAAATGCCCCTCTTTGGATAAATGTTTTCTGGTTTAAAGTAGGGGAGACTCACTTTGCCCAAATTTTCTCACTTTCCAGCTGTCATTTGTATAGTCTCACAAGAATGGAATCCTTTCTTACCTTGATAAACAGCGCATTCATTCAATAGCTTTTTGTTCATCATCTAGCCTTTGTCAAGCACTATGCAAAAAGCATATTGGGCTTTGTTTTCCAAATAAAAGAAAAATCTTTTCAGTCCAGAGTCTGCAGTCATTAGTAAGCATATAAGGAAATGAATGTATAACTCTTAATAACCATCAATGCAAGGATGTGAACTCTGACATGGTATAGGGAGAGATGGTTGAGGTAGAATAGTCAGCAAGGTCAAGAGTCCTGCAGAAACCTTTTAGTGGAAGATATTAAAAGCATGTACTGAAGGCCAGGGAGAGCAACATGAAAGATATCCATGTACAGAAACAGCTTGCTTAAAGGCCCCAAGTAAATAAAGAGCTGGGGGTTCTGAGCACAAAGGAGACCAGTGTCCTGAAGTATAGGGACCAGGTTGACCAGCATCCATATGACAGCTCAAGTTCACACCTGTTATCACAATGTCTCAGGTTAGACAAGTCATTGCGTGGTCATCATGGTCATAAGAAAGAGGGAAATGGTAAGATGTTGTTGTTGTTCACTGCTGTCGAGTCAAGTATGACCCACAGCCACCCTATGAACAAAAAGTCTGAACCCTGTTGTATCCTGTGCCATCCTTACACTTCCTGACACGCTACAACCCATGCAGTCACCACATCAATCCACCTGGTTGAGGGTCTTCATCTCCTTCACTGACCCTCCACCCTTCATGTCCCTCTCCAAGAAATAGCCCCTCCTCACAACATGCCCAAAGTATGTGAAACGAAGCCTCGTCACTCTTGCCTCCAAAGCTGCACCGTCTCTAAGATCATATTTATTCTTTTGTCAGTCCATGGGATATTCAGTGCTCTTTTCTAACATCACAGCTCAAAGGCATCAATTCTTCTTCTGTTATCCTTACTCATTGTCCAGCTCTCAAATGATCAGAAAGATCATGGCATGAATCAGATGCACCTTAGTCCTCAAAGTGACATCATACCCTTCAATAATTTTTTGAGGTCCCAAACTACAGATTTTCCCAGTGCAATGCATTTCTTTATTTCCTGACTACTACTACTAGTAGGGGCATTGATTGAGGACCTAAGTAGGAAGCAGTTGTTAAAACCATTTCAGTCTCTTCTCCATCCATCACGATGTTGCTTATCGGCCCACTGGGAAGAATCTTTGTTTCCTTGACATGGATATGAAGTTCATACCAACAGCCACACTCTTTGATTTTCTGCAGCAAGTACTTCAAGCCCTCCTCACTTTCAGCCAGCAAGGTTGTGTCATCTGCATAACGCAGGTTATTGATGAGTCTCTCTTCAGTCCTGATGCCACACTCCTCTTCATAGAGTCCAGCTTCTCGGATAATTTACTTAGCATACAGATTGAAAAGGTATGGAGAGAGAATAGATCCCTGACACACTCCCTTTTCAATTTTAAACCATGTGGTGTTCCCCTGCTCCAGTCCCACAATGGTCTCCTGGTCTGAAATGGTAAGAAACAAGTTCAAATGGTAAGGAATTGTGTAGCTTATTAGATGTGCCAGGAGCTCTCATGGCCAAGTCACATATTTGCATGTTGCACTGCAAAGGAAAAGATTGTGCTTTTCCAGCTTCAAATCCATCAATAGCTCTTGAGGAGAAAGATATTTTGCATAAGTACGGTCATACAATATTTTATTCCATTAAGACTGATCCCAGCCTCCTCTTATTAAGACTCACAGCCCCAGAAACCTAGTGGAGGAGGCTTGCTGTGAATTGGAATTGAATTGAGAAGATTGCATGATGAGGTGTGAGCAGAGAAGCAGCTGACCCGGCTTTCTGTAATGTCCCTGAGGTTCCATGTGCTCATAGTGCAGGCTAAGAAGTGCCACAGCAGACACCCCATGTGGTCATGAGTCAAAACATTGCACATCCCAGCCATTGTGCTTGGCGCTGGGTCTCTTGGAGTCCCTGGGTGGGACAGTGACTAATGAAATGATGGCCATTCAGATTCACCTGAAGGTGCCTTGGAAGGAAGGCTTGGTGATTCACTTGTGAAAATTGAAAACTGAAAAGCTTACAAAAACAGATCTACTCTTGCACACCCATTGTTATCGCAACTTTGTTCACAATAGCAAAGAGATGGAAACAACTCAAGTGCCCATCAACAAACGAATGGATAGAGAAGCTCTGGTATATTCACAATGGAATACTATGCAGCATTGAAAAATAAGGAACTCATGAAATATTATACAAAAAGGGTGAACCTTGAGGACATTATGCTGAGTGAAATATCTCAGTCACAAAAGGACAAATATTACATAGGGCCACTGTTGCAAAACGGGACTGACATTGAGGTTGAGGGAAGACAGAAGGAGGAGATGAATGATGTATACTGCATTGAAACAGATGAGGGAGAGAACTGTTTAAAAGGGATATATGATTGGGTATTATTGTCATGACAGAAGCCCAGAATGAAGGCTGCACAGTGGAGTGGACTTGAGGGGATGGACTGCATAGCAATGAAAGAGTTTTTCTTTTACTTTTCAAGGAGAAGAGTGAATTGGGGGGAGGGGGTGGACAGGGAGAAAAGTGCAACAAGGAATGAATGGAAACCCTAAGTCTTTGTAAACTTTTATTAAAATTAATTTTTAAAAATCAGATCTCCTCTCACACAAATGTGAGGTTATCATAAGTCAGTGTCAGTTTGATGGCTTCTCTTTTGTTGTTTTATTCTCAAGTGATGTGGGGGCTTTCAAAATTAAAGAGACCAAGTATTTACTTTCTCAGGGTTCATAGGTTAGGGGAGCTGAGAGTGAGAGAGTCAGAGCTGGAAAGGGGAAGCTTCTTCCCCTCAGAAAATGTCACAAAGCAAACCAGACAAGGGTGGGATTCAGACCACAGTCTTCTCATCATTTGCTATGCATCTGACAGCTGGACTGTGAATAAAGATGACAGAAGACGAATGAATACCTTTGCGTGAACTGTGGTATTGGAGAAAAGTGCTGAACATCCCATGGACAGCTAAGAAAACAAACAGATACATCTTGAAGGAAATGCAGCCAGGATGCTCCTTAGAGGTAAGGATGGTGAAGCCTCATACCACATACTTGGGCATGTTGTTCAGGGGACCATTCCTTGGAGAGGGACATGAATCATGCTTAGAAAGGTGGAGGGTTGGTGCAACCACTGTGGAAGGCGGTATGGCGCTTTCTCAAAAAGTTGCAAATTGAGATACTATTTGACCCAGCAATTCCACTACTGGGAACATATCCCAAAGAGACCATAACTGACATCCAAGCAGATATATGCACACCCATGTTTATCGTGGCCTTGTTCACAATAGCAAGGAACTGGAAACAACCTATGTGCCCATCAACAAACGAATGGATAGAGAAGCTGTGGTATATTCACACAATGGAATACTACGCTCTATTGAAAAACAAGGAACTCATGCAATATTATTCAAAATGGGTGACCCTGGAAGACATTATGCTGAGTGAAGTATCTCAGTCACAAAAGGACAAATACTGCATGGTACCACTGTTGTAAAGCAGGACTGTCCTCGGGGTTGGGGGGAGACTGAGAAATATGGGTTCAATAATGTATATTGCATTGAAATAAATGAGGGAGAAAACTGTTTAAAAGGGATATGTGACTAGGTATTATTGTCATGACAGGAGTCCAGAGCGAAGGCTGCATAGTGGAGTGGACCTGGGGGGAGGGACTGTAAAACAATGAAAGAATTTTACTTTTACTTTTACTTTTCAAAGAGAAGAGTGTACTGGGGGGAGGGTTGGGAGGGGAGAAAAGAGCAACAATGAATGAATGGAAATCCAAAGTCTCTGTAAATTTTCATTGAAATTAATAAATTTTAAAAAGAAAAACTTGGGGGGAAAAACGTTTTAAAAACAAACAAGAAGACTGCACAGTGACTGGACTGTGACTGGAGCAGTGGACTCAAGTATGATAGAGATGATGAGGATGGCACAGGGTAGGACAGGAGTCAGTCACATCATTGTTCACAGGGTCACTGTGAGTCATGCTCAACTCGACGGCACCTAACAATAACATGTACACAAAATGTCTGGAATAGGCCAGTGGAAAGACAGCATTTACTAGAGGCTAGGACTACAAGTTATCAGTGAAGGGCACAGAGTTTCTAGGAATTCCAGAGTGGTGTTCACTGTTAAATCCGGGGATGCCACCCAAAAAGTTGGTGATCTGAATCCATCCAGAGACCTCACAGAAGAAAGGCCTGGCAATCTACTGCCGCCAAAACCACAACGAATACGTTCTACACATTCACAGTCTCCACAAGTTGGAAGGAACTTGAGGACAGCTTTTCTTTTTCTTTTTGTGACTTCTTGTTTGGGGTAATACACACTTTTTAGAAATGGAAGGTGGTGATGTTTGCACAACATAGTGAATGTAATTTATGCAGCTAAGCTGTACACTTAGTATAGCTAAGTGTGGGCAGCCTTGTGAGCAGATTTTTGCAGTCAGTCCAAAGGCAGGGTGTTTGAATAGCTGTTCCTTGGGACAAAGATAAGCAATCTTCTCCCACATGAGTTATAGCCTCCAAAAACCCAATGGAAGGTCAGCAAGGAGTCAGTTCCTACACAATGGCAATGAGACGAAGGAACTGTATGCTTGACATGATTCATGTTTTATTGTTCTGTATATTTTACCATGGTTCTGGAGGGGGGGTTTTAGTGTGGAATATTGGGGGGGTGGTTAGTGTTTCATTTTCTTCATTCACATTGTGTCTCATACAATCATTCTTATGTATTATGTTTTATAAAATTAATCACCATTGGACTTTGTCCATCATTAGCTAGTTTTTTCAGGTCTCCACTGAATCCTTCTCAATTTCTTCAACCCCTCCCTCCCACCCCCAAATGGTGTAACCCTGTGATTTTGCCACTAACCATCCTCACTCTTCTGCACCACCCTTCCCTCCTTGGGTCCCTATACATGTTTTACTGGTTATCCTTCTGTTTTTACAATAATGGTATTGTGCAATATTTGTCCTTATGAGACTGAGTTAGTTCATTCAGCATAATGCTGTACAGTCTATCCCAAGTTACGTATTTTTCTAAATCATTCCTGAGTGTTGTATAGTATTTCATTGTGTGAATGTATCACAGTTTCCCAATCCACTCGATTGTGGTGGGATATCTGGGCTGTTTTCATGTTCTTGCAATGGTGAATAATGCTCCTGTGAACATTGGTGTACAAGTTTCCATTTGAGCCTCAGTTCTCATTTTCTCGGGGTATATTCCTAGCAGTGGAATAGCTGGGTCATATGGAATTTCTATGTTCAGCTTTTTGAGGAAGCACCAAATTGCCTTCCAGAGTGATTGTACCATTTTACTATTCCACCAACAGTGTATAAGAGAGCCTATTTTTCCACATCTTCAACATTTATTGCTTGTCTTCCTGCTAAACTTTACTTATACTGGGGTTGAGATGGTATTTCATTGAACCACAGTTTTTAAAAAAAAAACAAACAGGCTGCTCATCGCACAATTCCCTCATCTGAGATGATAACCAGAACCTGAAGAGCTGAGGAATGCTGTGTGGTACCTGTGACTCCTTGTCACAGAGCATTGTCACCATCGGGTGATAGTGGCCCTACTTTCCCTTCAACTCAAGTGAGCTCTGCCTTGAGAAAGAGCTCATGTTTACACAGCCTCCGCAATGGACTAATTTTATTTCTTCCATCGGTTCATCAGCCAGGAAACAGGAGCCCTAATTGGTCTGAGACTCGGGCCTAAGAAGCAAAAAATAACAGAGGACTCATGGACACCTCATGTTGCTGAGGGAGACAGGCCCTTTTGTCACTGGGCCCAAGCTGATCTCTGAAACTTTCTTCCCACTGCGGGCAACAACAACAGAAGCGAGGTATTTGCAGATGTAAAGAAGTTAAGATGAGGCCATTAGGATGGGCCGAACACTTATTTCAGGGAGCTCTGGTGGCCTAGTAGGTAAGGAGCTGTGCTGCTAACACAAAGACTTGCATCCACCAGCTGCTCCAAGGGAGAAAGCTTAGCGAGCTTCTGTGTGATTTACAGCCTCCGAAAAACCAATGGAGAGTCAACCGTGAGTCAGTTCTGGCTAGACAGCAGTGAGAGAGAATTGGCATAATGACTTAAATGCTGATAAAACGAGAAAAAGAGACACAAGACAGAGGGAAAAATGCTATGTAATTACAAAGGCAAAAACGAGAGAGGGACAAGCCAAAGAACACCAAGAATTTCCAGGAAGCGCCCGAAGCTGAAGGAGCCGAGGGAAGCTCCTCCCCGGGGGCCTGCAGAGAACATAGCTCTGCTGACTGCAAGATCTGGAGCTTCTGGTCCCTGAACTGTGTGTGGATACCTCTTCATTGCTGCCAACCTCCCAGCTTGCTATGCTTCATCCCAGCAGCCCCAGGAGAGAACACGTCTCTCCCCAGCACCTCCTGACGGGGCCTTGCTTTCCTGCATGTTACCCCCACACTCCGTCCTAGAACACAGAGGAGAGTCGTTTCCTCCAGAGGAGCCCCCTGGGTGCATTGAACACAGTCACCCTCCTTTCCATGGCCTCTGACCTCATCACAAAGTAACTGATGACTTCAAGGTCATTATAGAAAGCAACCAATTCCCATCAGGGATATTTATTAGGGAGATGGGAACTGGCCTTTTTCAAAAGGAGAGAAGTCTGACTGCCTAGTGGAGTGGAGTCATTAACAGAAAAGCATTAACAGTTGGTGCTCATCAGTGGGTCTGAGGGGAAAAGATGGGCACCCTCCCTTGTGTTCATGTCCTCCAGCCACACAAGCCAGGAATTCCTGCCTCAGGCCTTCCTGAGCTGTTTTCTACCTCAACGTCTTCTTGTATTTCAAGTCTCAGCTTAGATGTCACCCCTCAAGTCAGCCTAAAAACACACTTTTAGAAACAGACCTGAGCTGAATATGTTTTCACCAAAAAATAAAAAAAGTATAAATAAATAAAGGAGACCCTGCCCTCCCCCTCACCCCGAGTTCTGCATTGCTCCCTGCTGCTTCCTTGAGACAGGGCTCCACAGGCTTCTCCTCTGCCTGAATCTAAGTGGCGTGCACTTAATTAAGTAATTTTGTGAGAAGATCCATTAAGATGATCTATGTGAGAGCTGCAACTCACATCCCTGTTTACTGTAGTGCCGCTTACAATAGCAAAGAGCTAGAAACAACTCAAACGTCCATTAATGAACAAATGACTAAAGAACTTATGGTATGTTCACACAGTGGAGAATTATGCATCACTGAAAAAAGATGAAGAATTTGTGAAACACTGCACAACATAGATGAATCTAGAACAAAGTATGCTGTGTGACATAAGTCAGTTACAAAAGGACAAATGTTGTATAAGATCAGATAAAACACAAAAACCTAATGCAAGATTTAAATTGATCTTAGAGGATTAATAGGATTGGGAAGAGAAGGTTGTTAAGTTGTTGTTAGATGCCATCAAGTCGAGTATGACTCTTACCAACCTGATGAACAACCTATCTGAACGATGGCCTATCCTGTGCCTTCTTTGTAATTTAAGCTAATTGTCACAGTCACCATGTCAACCTATTTGGTAGAAGGTCTTCTTCTCTTCTACTGCCCCTCCACCTTCCCAAGCATCATATCCCTCTTCAAGGATATGAACATACCTAGCAGCATGCCTATATGAGATGAAGCCTCATCATCTTTGCCTCCAAGGAGAACTCTGGCTGCACCTTCTCCAAGATATGTCTGTTTATTCTTTTGGGAGGCCATGGGATATTCAACATTCTTCTCCAGCACCACAGGTCAAAGGCTTTAATTCTTCTTTGGTCATCCTTAGTCATTGTCCACCTCTCAGATGCATACCATCTGAAAGTCCATGGCATTAATCAGGTGCACCTCAGTCCTCAAATTGACATTGCTATTTATCATTTGGAGTTGTCCCTGTCTAAAGATTTTCCCAGCGCAATACTCCTGATCATCTGACTGTTGCCACCAAGTGTACTGATTCAGGATCCAAGTAAGATAAAGTCACTGACAATTTCAATCTTTTCTCCATCGATCCTGTGTTGTATTACAAGCAAGCAAAATCTTGCTAAAGAGTGTACAAAACTAGAACATGTCAGACGGCTCTTGGCTTTTGAAAGCAGTGTACCAGAAGAATGTCTATTTGTTTTACCGATTATGCAAAGGCATTTGACCATGTGGATTACAACAAATTGCTGCTAACATTGAGAAGAACGGGAATCTCAGAACACTTGATTGTGCTCATGTAACTAAAGTGCTCCCTAGAGGTTAGGACGGTAAAACTTCATCTTACACCCTTTGGGTACGTTGTCAGGAGAGGCTGGTGTTTGGAGACTAGCTGGGAAAGGTGAAGCATCAATGAAAAAGAGGAAGACCCCAACAAGATGGAGCAACAGCAACAATGGTCCTGAGCATGATGGAGAAAAAGGAATGGCTCCAATACAGCAAGGTTCAGAGCTGTTGTTCATAGGTTCATGAGTCATATTCAAGTTAAAGGTATATAACAACAGCAACAAAGATTTCTCCTCAGGCAGACAAGCACAGTGTAGAGAGATCCAGAGTTAGTCCAAAGAATTGTTAACAGCTCAAATCCACAGGACAAAAGTAGCCATCGAGTAGTTCTGGGCAGTAAGAAAAGCCAGTTCATCAACTAGTCAATCACTGGTGACTTAGTACATAAAGTATCGGGCTACCAACTTAAAAGTCTATAGTTCATTCATTCATAGATACCCAGGAACAGAATAGGACTCTTCCCCACAGAGTTAACATTCTGGCTGAGGGAGACCAACAAGGAACGAATAAACCCAGTAAATGATGTCATAGTGCACAGTATCCTCCACTGCTAATAGAAGGCTAGTTCTCCTCCCATGATGATTCAAAGCCTTAGGAACCTGGTGAAGGGGCTTGAGTCAGAATCTGCCTAACAGTGGCGGTTTATGACGGGAAAAGAGAACAGCAAAGGAGTGAGGCTGCAATGGACAATAGGCCAGGGACCTCCTAAGAAGATTGAAACAAAGCATAGGGGGGGCAGAAAAAGGAGACGGGGCTCCAGTTCAGGGATCTGGTGCATGCTACATGCAGGGTGCCATGTTCAGCTCCCTGGATTCCTCCTGAGGTCCGTGACTGGGGAAAGCTCTTTTTATACTGCTAGCCCAAAGATTAACCAGGACCACAAATGAAAGGTTTGACAGTATTGTTTCATAAAGATTATATTCAGGAAAAAGCTCTGCATCCTCATTCTACTCTGACACACATCAGGTTGCCTTAAGTAGGATCAATGTTTGTTTGAGGTGGTGGTGGTGGTGGTGTGGCATCCCTTACCTTAGTCATCAATTAGGTCTCCGTGGAGAGAAAAACACATCCACTGACCTAGATCCCCTACAGACAAACTATTTTTCAATTTTGGCTCAGAGGATGGTGTGAAGCAACAAGCAGTAGCCTTTTAAAGGTGTCAAGACTGGTAGACTCAAAAAAATAAACAAAAAAGACACCTCAAGCTGGCTGCCACTGAGCTGGTTCTGACTCACAGCAAGCCTCGGGCGGGTTCCCAAGGCTGTAAATCTGTACAGGAGGCGATCTTTCCGTCAGCAGCCTGGCTCATTTCACACATGGCGTCACTTGCTGTGTTGTTTCTTGCTTGTCTCCCACAGCCAGAACAGGAGAGTCTTACTCTGTTTCTGACTGTGTATTACTGTCATAGTCTTCCCCCTGCTGCTTTCAACCCTAAACTATTAATAAATGCTTCACTCTGGTGGTCTAGTGGATAAGGAGGTGTGCTGTCATCTTAAAGGCACTCAGTTCTAATCCAACAGCCGCTCAGTGGAGAAATATGGTCAATGTCCTCTCATGGGATTTACAGCCTTTGAACACCTGCTGGAGGGTCAGCTATGAATCATTTCTGACTCAATGGCACACAACAACAACAACAACAACAACAACAAAAGGGCTGGTCAGTGTCAAAGGCCAGTCTGGTCAAGCTGCTCCCTAAACCTGGGAGGGATTTGCCAGATGGGAACAATCACTCCTCTGGCTCCACTTTGGTTTTCTTTTTTCTTTTTTAACTGTACAAGAATTATTTATTTTTCCTTAATATCAAAGCTATTTTTAGTAATACAAAAAAGCCATTATTAACATTTTTTTCATTAGAAAACAATGTGATGTACAAAACTTTGGATGAACCACTTTGGTTTTCAAGTCCAGGAACTACCGTGGGGACAGTGCCCTCTGGTGGCCATGGAAGCTCATGCATGAACACAGTGGTCCCTTAGCTAGCGTGCAAAGAAAAGGACCATCTGGTTCATCTCTCCAGTTTCCAGTGAGTTCTCATCCCTGTGCTCTCATCCTTCCTCCTGTGAGAGCAGGCAAAGCTAATAGTTTTAGAGCCAAAAAGGGACAGTTGTCAACATCCTAATTTTAACCAACACGCTGAGTTTACAGATGAATAATCTGTCCAAGATTTGTTTGCATTGAGCAGTACTGGTAGACTTCAGGCTGCAAAAGAGAGGTGTACAAGGGAGGATGGGTCAGTTTACCCCCAACTCCCTCACTTTCCTCACAGAAGTTCAGAGGAAGCTCTGGAGGGTTAGTCACTGCTGACCCAAAGTTCACTCCTTTCCGCAGTTAGTCTTCCTCGGGAGGGCAGGGGGAGTCTTCTGTGTGATTTACAGCCTAGGAAAGTGCTGGGGGGTCGGCTACAAGTTAGTTTCAGCTCAGTGACAAAGATTTCCCTTCTGTTTCAAAAGCCCTCACTCTCTTCTCAGAAGTTCAGAGAGTCAAGGGCTTCAGACCTATGTTATTCAAATCAACACTAATGACTTTTTAAGAAGGCTCAGGGCATCATTTAAAGATCAGACATAGGGGCTTTCAACAAACAGTTTTCGTGGGAGGACTGAAGGGGACCGTCCTAACTCCTGGACTGGAGGCACTGTCCAGCCAGCACTTGTCTGCTGAGGGGGTGCACACCCCTTGCATGGAATGGGGGATCCCCCATGGCTCCCCCTTCAGAAGTTTCCAGGCAAGGGGAAGATACTTATCCCAGTCATCACATCGCCTGATTCCAGGGATCACATGTCAAATTCTCCCTCCACAAGCGCTTTATTCCACTTGTACTTGGGTTTTGAGTCATCATTAGGTGCTATCAAGTCAAGTACAACTCAGAACGACCCTATGAACAATAGAGCAGAACTGGCCATCTACTTCTGAAAGAGCAAGCCTTGGAATACCCTGTGAACAACAGAGGAACTTAACTAAAAGCAGAGATTAATGTGACAGCAGAGGTTATGTGAGACAGCATGTCTGGAAATGCTGGCCAAAATACACACACTTCTCCCAGCCACAGATCCAAGGTGGCAAAGACGTGTTTCCACACAGCCACCAGGTGTAAGGGTGGAATGCTGCCCACCTTCCTCCTAGGCATCTTTTGAAAACCCTTTCCCATTGCCACTCGGTCAGTTTCCACTTAAGGCAACCTCCTCCAACTGACAAAGTAGCTGACAAAACTAATTCTTTAAGCACTCTGTAAAAGGTGGAAGTCAGGGGGACCTCTGGTGGCCTAGTGGAAAGGAGCTGCAACTACAATCCCAGAGGTGCACGGTTCGAATCCACCAGATGCTCTGCTGGGGGAAGGAGGAACAATCTCCTCCTGTACCAGTCAGATCTGATTTGACGGTACACTCACACAAAAATAATAAAATAAAATTAAAAAAAAAAGGCAGATTATTCACCTTAAAAAAAAAAAGGTGGAAGTCAACAGACACATCTTAGAGAAAGTACAGGCAGAGTGTTTGTTGAGGCAAGAATGATGACGCTCCATCTCACATACTTTGGGCATGTTGTTAAGATGGGCTGCAGAGGGACATCATGCTTGGGAAAGTGGAGGGCCGACAAAAGAGATCCTCAACCAGATGGAGTGGCATTAATGAGCTCAAGTATATCAGAGACGACGAGGATGGCACAGGATAGGGACAATTCAGATCTATTGCTCATAGGCTTGTGGAGTCAGCTCCACAGCACTTAACAACAACCAAAGGTTCAAAGTAACATTTTAAAAATAATGTGATAAAAGGGAGAAGTGTCCCCTTAAGACAATTGAAAGATACCTCCTTATAAGGCTAAAACCCTTAGTCCTTTTAGTCTAGAAAGACTATTGAGGGAGACTTACTTGTCAAGCTGAACCCTTTTTGTTGATGTTTGCCTCCACATCTTGCAATCTCTACCTGAGATTTATTCCCTTTTGGTCATGGCATCTGGATAGCACCAAGCTATCTCTGAAACATTGATAAGACCATCTATCAAAGATGACCTTTTCAATGGATCGTTTTTACAACTATCCATGAGTGGACTCATGGGTAAGGAGTTAACACTGCCAATCCAAAGGTGGTGGTGTTATGTGCCGTGAGTCACTTGTGACTCATAGTGACCCTGTATAAAAGAGCCCTAAACCCCACTCTATGCTGTGTCAACCTTACTGTCCCTAACACAACCTACCCCCATTGCCCCAGTGGTTGAATCAATCCAACACATCAAGGGTCTTCCTCTACTGCACCACCCCTCCACCCTCCCAAACATGATGTCCTTCTCCAAGGACCAGGCCCTCCTTGCAACATGCCCAAAGTATGTCAGACGAAGCTTCAGAGTCCTTGCCTCCAAGGAGCAGCCTGGTTTCACCTTCTCCAAAATGAACTTGTTTGTTCTCCTAGCAGTCCAGCACTCTTCTCCAGCGCCACAGCTCAATGGCATCAATTCTCTGTCATCCCTAGCCATTCATTGCCCAGCTCTCTGAGGCATAGCAAGCAATTTCGAAGACTATAGCCTGTATAGATTCACCTGAGTCTCCAGATTGACGTTGTTGCTCTTCAGTACTCTGGAGAGGTCCCTGACAGTGGACTTTCCCAATGTAATGTGTCCCTTGATTTCCTGGCTGCTGGTACCAAAAGCACTGCTTATGGAGCCAATCAAACTAAAACTGTTAACAATCTCAATCTCTTCACCATCCATAATGATGCTGCCAATTGGCCCAGTGGTGAGAATCTTTGTTTTTTGGTTGTTGAGCTTGCAGTTCAAATCCACTAGTTGTTCCACAGGAGAAAGATGGGCAACCTCCTCCCAAGCAATTTACACCTTCTGAAAACCTACTGGAGAGTCAGCAATGAGTTGGTTCTGACTCAAAAGTAATGAGTCAGTCAGGGCCATGGCTGGATACTGAAGAGTTTTCACTGCTCACAAACTTTCTTGTTTCCCCGTTTTCTTTTCCTCTTTATATGACATATCAAATTAAACTGTATTGCTTTTCTGACAATGTATTCCCCACCCCCACCCCCATGACAGTTTTGGTTGTGGGTTTGTTTTTGGTGTGGTTTCTTTTTTTAATTTTTATTTAATATTGCTTACAAATTTTGTATACATTTTGTTTCACTCTATCCTTCATTCACATTGCTTTTCATACAATCATTACCACTCAATGTTTATAAAATTAATCATGCAACAATGAATGAATGAAAATCTAACTTCTCTGTAATTTTTCCTTAAAGTAACAATAAACATTAAAAAATTTCTTTAAAAAAACCAAAAAATTAATCATCATGGAAATATGCCACCATTACCCTGTCTTTCCAGGCCCCCACCAGATCTTTTCCATTTCATTTACCATGCCCACACCCTCAAAATTGTGCAACACTGACCATCCTTATCCCTCTGTTCTCACCCTCCTCCCTTGGATCCTCATACACCTTTTACTAGTTATCTATTTCTCCAATAATGATCTTATGTAATATTTGTCCTTATGAGACTGAGTTAGTTCACTCAGCATAATGCTCTCCAGTCCCTCCCAAGTTAAGTAGTAATTTTAGAAATCATTGCTCCTGAGGGCTGTGTAGTATTCCATTGTGTAAATGTACCATAATTTCTCATTCCATCTGATTGTGGTTGGACATTTTTATGCTGTTTCCATGTTCTTGCGATGGTGAACACTGCTATGAGAACTGATGTTCAAATCTCCATTTGTTAAAAAAAAAAAAAAAATCTCCATTTGTGTCCCAGTTCTAATTTTCTTGGGCTATATTCCTAGCAGTGGAATAGCTGGGTCATAGGGAATTTCTATGTTCAGCATTTTGAGGAAATGTCAAACTGCCTTCCACAGTGGTTGTACCATGTTACAACCCCACAAACAGTGTATGAGAATTCCTACCTTGTCACATCCTCCCCAATATGTATTGCTCGCTGCACATGACAGTTTCGATCAAGAAGTCCAGCAAGTCTTCCTGTACCAGTCAGATCTGATTTGACGGTACACGTAAAAATAATACAACAAAAAAAAAAAAGAACTCCAGCAAGAAACAAATATTACATAATGCCAGTGTTATAAAACAAGACTGACATGGGGGTTGGGGGAAAACTAAGAAAATTAAAGAGGAGCTAAATAATGTATAATAGATGAGAGAAAGGACTGATTAAAAGGAATATATGATTAGGTATTATTTACATCAATGGTAAAGTGGATGGGGCAGTGGAAGGAATTGTACAACAATGAAAGGATTTTTTTTCAAAGAGAAAAGTGTACTGGGTGGCAGTGGGCTGGGAGGAAAATGTGCAACAATGAATGAATGAAAACTTTAAAAAAAATATTTAAAAAAAAATTTCAAAAAAAGAAGTACAGCAACAAGTTATAACAAGGCCCAGGAACACACCCTACATATGTTATGTGCCCTCAAATCAGAACAAACTCATAGCTGACATTTTAGCAAGTTTTCAGAGCCAGAATAAAGCAAGGAAGGAGACTGTCCATCTTTGTCCTGTCAAGCAACAGGTGCATTCAAAACATGTGCCTTTGAGTTGACAACACAACTCCTTACTGGATGGTGGTAGCTCCAGGTGTCCCTTCTAATGACCTTTAACACTTCCTGTTTTGAGTTGTCTGAAAGTGAAAAAGACTTGAAGCTCTTACTGAAGATCTAAGACTGCAGCCTTCAATATGGATTGCATTTCAATATCAAGAAAACAAAAATCCTCACCACTGCCCCAAATAGGCAACATCATCATAGACAGAAAAGACTGATGTCTCATTTTACTTGCATCCACAATCAATACCCGTGGTAGCAGCAGGCAAGGAAGAAAGATGTGTTGAATAGGGAAAATCTGTTGTCAAGGATCTCTCCAAAGTGCTAAAGATCAACAACAGCTGTTTAAAAACTGGTAGTGTTGATGGTGGTGGTGTCAGGTGCCATCAAGTCGAGTATGATCCATAGCGACCTTATGAACAACAGGTCTGAACCCTGTTCTATCCTGTGCCATACTCACAGAAGAACCCATTGCACCAGCCACCGTGTCAATCTACCTGGTTAAGGATCTTTCTCTCTTTTGCCATCCCTCCACCTTTCCAAGCATCAGGTCCCTCTCCCAGGAATAGCCTCTCCTAGCAACATGTTCAAAGTCTTATCATCTTCGCCTCCAAGAAGCATTCTGGCTGCACATTCTCCAAGACTTATCTGTTCTTTTGGTAGTCCCTGGGATATCCAATATCTTCCCTGACACCACAGTTTAAAGAATTGTAGAAGAATGGTGTTGTATTCATAAAAGAAAAAAAAAAGACGATTTCAAATTCTATCCTAAAGTGAAATGTTGTGAAAGGATAGTATCCATTCGCATATAAGGAAGACCTGTTAATATGACTATTATTTAAATAGATGGACCAACAGCTAAAGCCAAATAGGAAGAAATTGAAGATTTTTAACAAATTCTGCATTCTGAAATTGATCAAATATGCAATCAAGATGTATTAATAATATTTGGTGACTATAATGGAAAAGTTGAAAACAGTGGGGAAAAAAAGGTAGATGAAAAATATGGTCTTGGTGATGGAAATGAGGCCAGAAACAGAGTGACTGAATTTTGTACATTCAATGACTTATTCAGTGCAAATAATTTTTTTTTTGCAAATAAATAAAAAAAAAAACAACACAGACTGTGACTTTATACATGGATCTCACCAGATGGATGGCACAGGAATCAGAATGACTACAACTGTGTAAGCACAGTTGAAGAAGTTCAATATCAGTAATCAAAAGGCCAAGTGCTGACTATGGATCAGACCATCAATTACTCACATGCAAGCTTAACTGGAAGCTGAAGAAAAGGAAAACAAGTCCTCAAGAACCAAAATATGATCTTGAATCTATCCCACTTGAAGTTAAAAATCATTTTAAGAACTGGTTTGAAGCAATGAATACCGATGATCAAAGACCAGATGAGTTGTGGTATGACATCAAGGACATCATCCATGGAGAGAGTAAAAGGTCAGTCCAAAGACTAAGGTGCACCTAATCAGTTGCTTCCAATGCATTTAAAAGTTTGACCTTGAATAAAGATAACAGAAGAAGAATTGATGCTTTTGAACTGTAGTACTGGAGTCTTGTATGGGCTGCCAAAAGAACCAACAATTTCTTGGAGGAAGTGCACAGTGCTCCTTAGAGGTGAGGATCGTGAAACTTCATCCCACATCCTTTGGAAGGTTCTCAAGAAGGATCAGTCCTCACAAAAAGACTGGGAAAAGTGGATGGTCAGAGAAAAAGAGGAAAACGCTCAATAAGATGTATTGACATAGTCATCGTCATAATGGTGTAAAAAAGAGCAAGGACCACGTGGGGAGTGCCATATCTGCCATTTAGCAACTTCATAGTGGGAACTGTCCCTGTCGACAGTACACAAAACCAAGTACCACAAGGTCAGACATGTCCCCTACACTCCCATGCCTCTGGCTCCTCATCTCAACACCAATCCCACTGCTTTGCTGGATTCCAAATCCAATGTGACAGCTCACAGACCACACAGAACAATATTGGGTGAGTCAAAAGGTTATAATCCATATTAATAACAGAATACAGTCCAGACAGCTACAGAAATGTGCATGCAGGCACCTCAGCCTCGAACCTCATGGCTCTAAGTGTTACCAAATTCTCAGTCCTGCCAATATTAGCTCTCCACCCAATTGTCCAACAAAGTTCTTAGTCCTGACAATATTGGCTTCCCCCTCCCCTGAAGTCCCATCTCACCTCAGTTCTCCAGTTCAGCCATGTATGCTGCCATCCCAAAGTGTGCCCTACATTTTTCCTGCCTCCTCTTCACTGGGGTGGGGAAAGTCTCTTTGCTTTTCTCTGGCTGGGGAGGATTTTATCTCTGCAGCTAGAGCTATTCAATTCATTGGTAAGACTAGCCAATCCTCTGGTATATTGTTGAGACTGGCCAATTCCCCTTGTGAAATGGTAGATGGCCAATCCTTTTGTGGATAAGCCAGCATGCCCCATTTGCACAGTCCTGTCATCTATGCTAGAAAAGCCATATTGAAAGACAAATTCCATAAATGGGCTGGAGTACATCTGTGATTCTGAGGGTGCTGTAGGATAGGACAAGGTTCAGATCATTTCACAAGATTGTTAGGAGTTGTAATCAACTTGATGTCATATAACAACACAATGCAATTCCTGTTTTGAATTGTCTGAACAGGCTTTCAGGTATCATGTGTACGCAGAGATAAACATGACTGCTTTTAAACCTTTCGAAGAGCAGTTTTTAGATCTTCTTGAGAGGTGATGACACAGCTTGTTGTAGCATTTACAGTAGAAAAGAAAAGACTACAGCCTTCAATATGGACTGAATCACAACATCAGAAAAACAAAAGTTCACACCACTGGACCAATAGACATCATGATAAATGGAGAAAATATTGAAATTGTCAACAACTTTATCTCATTTGGATCTACAATCAGTACACTTGGTACCAGCAGTCAGGAGATTTGGAGACATATTGCACTGGGAGAGTTTTCAGTCAGGACCTCTCCAAATTATTGAGGAAAAATTATGTCATTTTGAGGACTGAGGCACACCTGATTCAGGCCATGTTGTTTCTCTTACTTGCTATGCTGCTGGGAGATGGACCACAAATAAGCATGAAAGCAGTATTGATGTCTCTGAGTTGTGGTGTTGGAGAAGAGTACTGAATATCCCATGGAATGCCAAAGAACAAACAGATTATGTCTTGCAGAAAGTGCAGCTTCCTCCTTAGAGGTTCAGATGATAAAGCTTCATCTTGCATACTCTAGGCATGTTACTAGAAAAAGCTATTCTTTGGAGAGTGACATCATGATTAGAAAGATGGAGGGATGGCAAAAGTGAAGATAACCCTCAACCAGATGGATTGACAGTGACTGCAGCAATGAGCCTGAATGTATCCGGGATTGTGAGGATGGCACAGAACAGGAGAGGGTTCAGATCTGTTGTTCACGGAGTTGCTGTGAGTTGTACTCCACAACACCACACGACAGAAAGCAGTCATGAGGAGGAAGGCTATAAGGTATATCTGCAATGACTAATCACCCAACCAGATAAGACTTCATCTTAAGGTCAAGTGCAAGGACCTCCTGATTTGCATAATCTCTCCTTTTCTATGGTTGCTGTTGTGTGCCCAAGGAGTTAACTGAGACTCATAGCTACCCAAAGAACAACGGAGCTCTGGTGGCTTAGTGGTAAGGGGTTGCATGGCCAACTCAAAAGCATACAGTTACAATCTACAGTTGACCCAAGACAGAAAGATGGGCAATCTTTTCACTACAATTTACAACCTCTGAAAAACCCACTGGAGGATCAGCTATGAGTTGGTTCTGACACTATGGTACATAACAATTTCTAAGCTAATCCTTCGAAAAGTGATAAATTTGAGCCCTGTCCTACATCCCTAACCTAACCTACTATTACCTACCTAATTACAAATCTATCACTTCCTAAATCTCACTTCCTTGAGAGACAGATATGGGAAGTCCATACCAGTTTCTGTGTTTGTTCTTGTGTTTCACCAAGTTGTCTACAACTCATAGCAACCCTTTGTACAACTGCTCTGAAGCCTGCCCTGTCCTGAGCCAGTCTGACCCTGACATCCTTAACCCCATTACCCCAGTTACTGTTTCAATCCATCTCATCCAGGGTCTTCCTCTCCTGCACTGTCCCTCCACCCTCCGAGCATGATGTCCTTACCCAAGGACTGGTCCCTCCTGGCCACATGTCCGAAGTGTATGAGATGGAGCTTCAAAACCTTTTCCTCCAAGAAGAAACTTGGTCTCACCCTCTCCAAGACAGACAGACCTGTTTGTTCTCTTGGAGGTTCAAGACTCTTCTTCAGCACAACTCAAAGGCATTGATTCTTCCTTTGTCATCTTTAGTCACTGTCCAGCTCTCTGATGCATAGCAAGTAATTGCAAAGACCATGACCTGCATCTGGTATTTTAAAAACCCTCGCTTTTCCTGCTGCAATCCTGACCCCAAGGTTGGTTTTCCCCGGGAGTAGGCAGCACTGCAGCTTTGTAGTGACACCTCCACAGGTGTTCTAAGGCTGTAAATCTTTATGAGTTGAGGTTGTCCATCTTTCTCTCTCAGAGGCACTGGTGGATTGAAACCTTCAACCTTTCAGTTTACAGCTGCAAACCACTACATCACCAGGCCTTCTTTCCTTATGAAGACTTTCTCCATAACCATACCCTATATAAAGAGGTGGCTTGTGATAATTACCCTGAAGTAACATTGTTTCAAAAATGTCATTGATAATTCTGTTGCAAAGTGACAACTAACTGTCAGGGAGCAGTGGTGGCCTAGCCTGTAAGGAATTGTGCTGCTAACACAAAGGTTGTGGCTCTCTGGTGGTTCAAATCCTCTGGTCACTCCAAGGAAGAGGGCAATCTCCTCTTGTGCGATATACAGCCTCCAAAAAACTGCTGGAGAGTCAGCTGTGAGTTGGTTCTGACTGGATGTGAGTCAGACATTCCACATGTGCACATTTTAGGCTGAAGTACACCCTACATCACTGTGTCTGAGGCAGCTTTGTGAGACCAAACATTGTTCCTTCACCGGGGTTTTTAGAGGCACCTGATTTTAGAGTTCTTGACAAGTTTAATCAAGAATGACACAAGGCACTGTCTTTTAGTCGACAGTTTATTACAGAAAGGAAGGCTTCAAAAGGGAGAATCAGTGGGTGGCAGCAAATGCTTTGGCTACACAAATCCCAGTTTAGGCAGAGCTCTGATAATGGGGTTGGATTTCATCAAAAAGGCTTCTGGACCAGTGGACATCATTGATTATGGAAGGCGCACATGTGTAACCTCTGTGGGTACAAGTTTGAGTCCTGTCCTGGCAGGAGGTTCTTTTGGGGGCTCTAGAGAAAACTCCTAAGTGAGAACTACTGCTTCTTTCAAATGGCATTCCCTGTTGCCACTGACCTGAGTTCAACAGAGCCTCCTTCCACTCCTCACCTCTATCAGGTCAGGGACGTAACTGGGAGAGCTGGAGTTAACCTCCACCCTTTTGCTTCAAATCTGCAGGTGGTAGAGACTCAGGAGAGAGCCCTGGGGGTAGGTCTCACTGCAGGACACAGGATGCTCACTGCATCAGTGACTCACCATGTGCTGAGATCTAGAGGAAGTGGCCCTTCCAAGAGGTGGGAAGCTAATGCAAAGCGAATGCTTAAGAAATCCGTTTAAGCAAGTTCTGCCTGGAAAGCAACTTGACAGAAACCAAGTGTTCACTGCAACAGTGTGCGATATGTATTAGGGGAAATGTCTGCCTTGTGGATTTCTACACTTGATCTTAGCCAAAAGGCCGAGAAGCGATTGCCTTGTGGATTTCTGACCTGACACCACACACCCTCCTTGATGTCTGGCTCTGGGTGAGGGCAGGATGCTGGCCCAGACTCGGCCACTGTCTGTTTGCACAGGGTCCTGGCTGCCAAGACATCAGCTCTGACTCCGAAACCCTACACCATTACAGCAGACCTGTGCTTCAGACCTAATGTCTTCAGCAGCTGGTTTTCCTGAAACACACCGCTAGGTTCCTTCCTAACCACCTCTAGGTGAACTTGAACCTCCAACCTACTGGTAAACAGCCATGCTTGTTAACCAATGTTCAAAACAGATACTGACTGGTATTTATTATTCTTTTCCTTGTGACTGTGACCAGCACCTACTTGTAGGTCAAATCCAGCTTCAACAAAGCACAGCGTTTCACCAGAGATACCTGATCAGGCTCAGAGAAACTCCCACGTGGGTTTGGCTGCCTCACTGGGCCATCGACAACACTGTGTGCTCCTTACTCAACTCCTCTTCTCACTCTTAACAGAAAAGGGGAACATAATACATCCCAGCATTCTGAGAAAGTAAAGGCAGCAGTACACTGCTGTGTAAAGTTACTTTTTTTTCTGCTTTGAAAAACCAAAAAAGTTAACCTCTGGAATACCAAATTCTATCTCAAGTAAAATCCCAATTTTCTCTCAGAAATGAAAGATGGTAAGAAGGAAAGGATTAACCAGGGTTAGTGTTGAGTGATTTTTTTCATCTTCCAGCTCATTTTTAAATTCATTATAGTTCACTGATTTTCTAGAATGAGATTCAGAAAATAAACATAACTTCCAAAAATGAATCAACTAGTTAAAAGCTAGATCTGATAATCACTTCTAACATTCTAGACTTCAACAGAATATACCTTAGTTTCTCCTCTTTCTGATTCCACCCCTAGAAGGAATTCACTCATCAAGTGTCCACAGAAGCACCTCAGTAGAGAACTCGCTGGTGTCACACCAGATAACAGGGAGACGCTGGCTTAAGAAGTTCATTGAAAAGGCAGCTTAAACTATTAACATGATCACATCTCCTGGTTAAACATGTATAGCACCAATGTTCACTGCTACATTATTAGCCATAGCAAGAAAATAATCTCAACATCCATTAACAGGTCAATTGATAAAACAAGACACATAGAGGCCATAGAGTGGCATTCTCAGCCAGAAAAAGACCTAAGTCCCGGCAAAGGCTACAGCACGAATGGGCCTGGAAAACATGATGCCAAACGAAGCAAGCTAATCATAAAAAGGTAAGTGCATGATCTCCCTTACACGACACAGACACATGTACAGAGACCGAAGCTCATTGGTGGCCTCCTGGGTGACAAGGAAAAGGAGACTCCCTGCTTAGGGGCAATGGCATCTTCTGAAGTGATGGAAAAGCTGAAAACAGATAGTGGGGTGGCTGCATGACATAATGAACATTTTCAGTGTCACCAAACTGTATGTGTAAAGATTACTGAATTGATACATTCCGTTATATATCTTTTTACCACACTATAAAAATATATACTGAATACAACAGCAAACATCTTTCTGGATGGAAAAAATGAGCACATGTGTATTTCCTGTGACAGAAATTACTGACAAGTGTTCACCATGTGTGCTTCTGTGCCAGGTCTGCAGCCCAGCCCTTCTGTGTGCAGGGAGGGAGGGGTTCCCGACGGGGCAGCAGAAGCCTCCTCATGGGTCCACACTCTGGGTGCTCGTGCAGCTGTCACCAAGTCTGAGATGTTTCGGTGCTGGCTGACAGCATTGAGGGTCCCCAGGAACCTCTGAAACATGCAGAAGCAGAAAGTTTACTAGTAAAAAAAGGCTTCCTTAAATTAGAAACAGAAATTTACCAAACAAATTTAGTGGAAAGCTAAGGAACCAAACTGCGTGGCAAGGACCTATGCTGACTCAAGGGGAACGTATGGAGACATTTTTGCTGTTAAGACTTGGAAAGGGTGGTACTGGCACTTAGCAGGAAGAGACCAGGGATGCTGCTAAACATCTATAATGCACAGGGCAGCCACCACAACCAAGTATAAACATTACCACTGAAAAGGCTGAAAAACTCTGATCTTACATCTCTGGTACCTACTATCAGACAGATTAGTTTGCTGATAGGAGAACCTCTCTGCTGAGATATAAATAAACAGCAGCTGAATCGTAATCATGGTCCTTACAGGATGCATCAGGACACACTTGAAATCAAGGGATATCAATTTCCAAAAGAATAAAAGTGAAGATACTCTAACAAGTAAAGTTATCACTTACCTGACTGGATTTCTTCCGTGGAAGGGGTGTTAATTGTACTGGTAGTTTCCAGTGGTACAGAATTTGGTGGTGTATCTGTCTTTAAGGGCGTTAGGTTTATTCTCCTTGATTAAAAAGAAAAAGTGGTATACTATTTGTTAGTATCACAATTGTTTAAGAGACCAAATTTCAAAATTAGCAAAGAAAGTACTTCAAAAGTTCAAATGATCATCATGTAAGGCAATAAATATAATGCTGATGTGCCTACTTAGTAACTAAGAATTATGTTTATACATGGAGTTATCATGGTCAAGTTAAACCTTACCTAGCCAACTGAAGGTTTCAAAACCTGGTTTTTATTACCAGCAATGTGCTAAGGCACCTGCTAGGTGATACATATATAATGAGTAGATATGGTTTCTACATTTGTAAAACTCCAAAACAGTGACAATTCTTTTATGAAATCCAGACTTCTTGGTGTAACCACTATGGAAGGTAGTCTGGTGCTTCCTGAAAAAATTGGAAATTGGCATAGCGAAGTGGACTGGGGTGGGGGAAGAGGGAAATTGTGCAACAATGAAACAATATTTTTTTTTAAAGTGAACCGGGGGAGGGTAAGGAGGAAAATATGCAACAATGAATGAATGGAATTCCAAATTCTCTATAAACTTTTACTAAAATCTCAATAAAAAATTAAAAAAAAAAAAAGGTTGGAAATAGAAATACCATTTGACCCAGCAATTCCACTACTGGGAAAATACCCTAAACAAATCAGAACTGCCACCCAAATAGATGTATGCCTATCCACGTCTATTGCTGTGCTATTCACAATAGCAAAGAGATGGAAGCAACCCACGTGCCCATCAACACATGAGTGGATAGAGGAGATGTGATATATTGACACAATGGAATACTACACAGCACTGAAAAACAATGAACTTGTAAAACATTACACACATGGATGATCCTGGAGGACATTAGGCTGAATTAAATATCTCAGTCACAAAAGGATAATACTGCACAACACCACTATTATAAAGCAGGACTGACATGAAGGGCTGGGAGAACAGGAAACAAGTGGATAAATAATGAACACTGCAGTGCACCAGATGGAGAAAAGAACTCTTTAAAAGGAATATATTATTAGGCATTATATGTATATTTCAACAAACAGATGTGGTTATGGACATGCTTATTAGTCTGTGCTAAGAAATTTGGAAGATAGCCTATCTGGCCAAGTGACTGGAGGAATCACTTAAGCACTTTAAGATACTATTTGCGCTCATTTCAAAGGTGATCCACTGGAATGTGAAAATTAATGGAACAAAGCAAACACACCCATCTTAGAGCATTTAGCTGCTTCCTTAATCTCCAATAGAATTTAAAAAGCAAGGCACTCCATAAGGACCTTCATTCCACAGTCTTTCATAATCAAACATTCCCACTGGCCCTCACCAAAGCATAAGCGTTATAGTGTAATATTTTGGAAGAACACTACTCTTTTTTTTTCTTTCTCATTAAACTTGTTTTAATGGGTCTCAAAATTCTGTGACAAATTTTTGGTCAAGTTGTTTCCATTTAAAAAGTACTGATTTTAAAAACTAATAACTTAAAACTGCCACACGAAAAAGAAAACAAATGGTCCACAAAACATTCCTTTCCTTCTGAAGGTTTTACGATGCACTGTTATCATTAACCAGTCTTTTACTATTAAACTTAAATGGCCAATTAAGACAAACAGTTCTGAGACCGAAGAACACTACTCTTATGTCAATTTGCTGTGCTGAGGTAACCCAGGTTTGCTGTGATGCTGAGCCTTGTGTCATTTGGGTGTCAAATGCCGTAACGGTTGCCCATGGTAGACAGTGTTTGGCAGAGCTCCCAGTTTAAGACAGATTTGGAAGAAGGAGTGGCATCCACTTCCTAAACCACACACCTATGGAAACTCTATGCATCTGGAGAAACAACGATAGTTTTTATAGAAAGACTTCAGGTCTTTTCTTCATAGGGTCACTAACAGTTGTCATTGACTTGCCGGCAATCAACAACAACATACAAGGAAGACCAGTTAATACCACTATCATTCAAATTTATGCACCAACAACCGGAGCCAAAGAGAAGGAAAGAAATTCTTTCTATCAACTGTTGCAGTCAGAAATCGATTGAACATGTAACCAAGATGTGTTAATAATAATAGGTAACTGGAATGCAAAGTCTGAGAACCAGGAAGAAGGATCAGTAGTTGGAAAATATGGGCTTGGCGACAGAAATGAGGGTGAGGATAGAATGATAGAATTCTGTACAATCAATAATTTATTCATAGCAAATACCTCTTATAAGAAACATAAGCACAGGCTACACACAAATTTCACCTGGTGCGATGTACAGTAATCAGACAGATTAAATCTATGGAAGGAATCACTGGAGAAGTTCAATATCAGTAGTGAAAACTAGGCCAGGAACTGATTGTGGAACAGACCATCAACTGCTCATATTTAAGTTTCAAATTAAAACTAAAGAAGGTTAAATAATATCCACAGAAATAAAAATTTGATCTTGAGTTTATCCCCCATGAATTTAAAAACTACCTCAGGAATAGGTTTGAGGCTTTGAACACTAATTAACGAAGACAGATGAGTGGTGGGAAGATATCAAGAATATCATTCATGAAGAATGCAAAAAAATCATTAAGAAGAAGGAAAAAGAAAAAAAAGACCAAAATGGATGTCAGGAGAGAATCTGAATACTGCACTAGAGTGCTGAAAAGCCAAAGCAAAGGGAAGAAATCAAGTAGTTAAGAAGCTGAATGGAAGAGTTCAAAGGGCAGTTCGGGAAAATAAGACAAAATATTATAATGAAATGTGCAAGGAGCTGGAGTCAGAAAATCAAAAGGGCTGAACTTGTTCAGCATTTCTTAAGCTGAAGGAACTAAAGAACAAATTCAAGTCACAAGGTGCAATGCTTAAGGATGCTATGGGCAGACAACTAAGTTATTCAGGAAGCATTAAAAGTTGATGGAAGGAGGGAGCTCTGGTGGCCTAGTGGCAAGAAGCTACACTGCAATCCAAGAGGTATGCAGTTCAAATCCACCAGATGCTCTGCTAGAGAAGGCGGGACAATCCCCTCCTGTACCAGTCAGATTAGATTTGATGGTACACACACAAAAAATAATAAAATAAAATCTAAAAAAAAATGTTGATGGAAGGAAGGTAGCTCTGGTGACCTAGTGGCAAGAAGCTGCACTGCAATCCCAGAGGCATACAGTTAGAATCCACCAGATGCTCTGCTGGAGAAGGCAGGGCAATGTCCTCCTGTACCAGTCGGATCTGATTTGACAATACACACACACACACACACACAAATAAAATAAAAGTTGATGGGAGGAGTATACAGAGTCTCGTACCAAAAAGAACTGCTGACACATAGGAATTGAAAAAAAAAAACACATATGATCAAGAGGCAGTAGTGATACAGGAAAAAGTTCAAGCTGCTCTGAAGGACTTGGCAAAAAATAAAGCCCCAGGAATTGATGATATACCAATTGATGTATTTCAACAAACAGATGCTGGCCTGGGTAGGCTCACCAAGTTGTGCCAAGAAACCTGGAGGGCAACTACCTGGCCAATTGACTGGAAGAGATCCATATTTATTCCCATTCCAAAAAAAGGTGACCCAACAGAGTGTAGAAATTATCGAACAACGACTCGACGGCACATCACTAGATTCAAAGAGTAGCAAAATCCTTCTGAAGATTATCCAGAAATGACTGGAACAGTACATTGACTGAGAACTATCAGAAATATAAGCTGGGTTTAGAAGAGGCCGTGGAACTAAAGAGAGATATTATTGCCAATGTCAGATAGATCTTGGCAGAAAGCAAAGAATACCAGAATGTCCATATGTGTTTCACTGACTATGCAAATGCATAGTGTGGATCACAACAAATTGTGGCTAACCTTGAGGAAAATGGGAATCCCAGAACACTTGATTGTGCTTATGTAAAACCTATACTTGGACCAGGAAGCAGTTCACTAAACAGAGCTAGAAAACACAGCATGGTTCAAAGATAGGAAAGGAGTGCGTGAGGAATGCATCCTGTCCCCATACCTTTTCAATCTGTATGCAGAACAGATCATTTAGGAAGCAGGACTTTATGAGGAGGAATGTGGCATCGAGATTGGAGGAAGGCTCATCAACTACCTACAATATGCAGATGACACAACCTTGTTTGCTGAAACTGAGGAAGATTTAAAGTGCTTGCTGCAGAAGGTCAAAGACTATAGTATTCAATATAGATTGAAGCTCAACATCAAGAAGACAAAGATTCTCACTACTGGGCTGACTGGCAACACCATGAGAGATGGAAGATGAGACTGATGAAGGGAGGTTGTTAGCAGTTACAGTTTACTCGGCTCCACAATCAACACTCTTTAACTCCAGCAGTCAAGAAATCAAAAGATGAACTGCATTGGGAAAATCTCCTGTCCAGAGTGCTGAAAAGCAACGATGTCAGTCTAGATACTAAGGTGCGTCTAACATAGGGCATGGTCTTTGCAATTACTTGTTATGCTTCAGAGAGCTGGACAATGACTAAGGATGACAGAAGAATCATCGATGTCTTCAAGTTGTGGTGCTGGAGAAGAGTCCTGAACATACCATGGACTGCCAAGAAAACAAATAGGTCTGTCTTGGAGAGAGTGAAACCAAGGGTCTCCTTGGAGGCTAGGATTTTGAAGCTCCATTTCACATACTTTGGGCACATGGCCAGGAGAGAGCAGTCCTTGGAGGACATCATGCTCGGAAGGGTGGACAGACAATGCACGAGAGGAAGACCCCAGACAAGATGGCTTGCCACCATAACTGGGGCAGTGGGGATTGGTGTGTCAGAATTAGTGAGACTGGCTCAGGCCTGGGAAGGGTTCAGAACTGCTGTACATAGGGTTGCTATGGGACACAGGTGACTCGATGGCACATAACAACAACATATTATATTGGTTGTTTTTTATTTAAGCCTCTTGTTTAGACAACAAGACCTCAAGAAGGACCTTTGTAGGGAGCTCTGGTGGCCTAGTGGCAAGACACTGCACTGCAATCCCAGAAGTACGCGGTTCAATTCCACCAGATCCTCTGCTGGAGAAGGAGGGGGCAATCTCCTCCTGTACCAGTCAGATCTGATTTGACAGTACACATAAAAATAATACAATAAAAATTAAAAAAAAAAGAAGGACCTTTGTATTTAAAAGTCGGTTGTTATTATATTTTGGAGGAACATTCTTCTAAGTGGTACAGCACTCTTCTGCCAATTTGCTGTACTGAGGTAACCTGGGGTTGCTTTGATGCTGAACTTTGTGCCACTGGTGTGTCAAATGCCATAACAGTTACCCATGGTGAACAGTGGTTAGTGGAGGTCCCAGTTTAAGACAGGTTTGGGAGCAAGAGCGGCATCCACCTCCTAAACAATATACCTCTGGAACTTGATGAACTTGGAAAAACGACAATAGTTACAGAAAATCTTCAGGTTCTTTGTTCACAGGGCCGCTATGAGTCGTGGCCGACTTGATGGCCATCAACAACAATAACAACGTGCCTGGTGTTGGTAAAGACTTTCCCAGTGAAATGATGTGAACACAGTTGAGAACTGGAGAGATGCAGCATGTTTTCTCACCACCCTCACTCCTGCTTTCTTCCCTCATCAAGGTTGCTATCCGCATCTACTTTGTCAAGTACTGAACTGTGTACGCCCTAAAATATATATGCAATATGGTTGTTATAATAAAATGACAAACTCCCAGGATCTGATAAACCAAACAGTTGCAAAGGATTACAAGAAGGTGGATGACAACACCTTCCCATTACAGTTCTGATGTGACCCAAGGGGAACTTCCCTTAGGTGTGGCCTGTAATACCACTGACCTCATGAGAGATAAAGGGGAGAGACACACGCAGAGAAGGGGAACCTCAGTAGCCCCAAGAAAGAACTGGAGTTGAATATGAATTCTGGATCTAGGTGTCTACACTGGGAAACTCACAGAACAAGAAGAGAGAGAGAGAGCCTTCTCCCAGAGCCAGCAACAGAATCAAGCCTCCGAGAGAGAAAGAGAGAGACAGCGAGCCTTCTCCCAGAGCCAGCAACAGAATCCAGCCTCCCAAACTCTAAGAATAAACTGTTAACGCTATCCCCTGTGGTATCTCTATCAGAGCAGCACGAGGTAACTAGGTCCTCACAAAGCTCCCAAATCGGTACATTTACAAGGTTAGGAAGTACAGGGATCACTGGAGAAGGAGGTAGAGTCAGGGAGACAACTGGACAGACATCGGAGAGGCTGCAAGGAAAAGGAAGTCTCAGGGCTATGAGATGGGGCAGCAGCACTGCGTTCCTGGTTCCCCTGGTGCAGCGAACAACAAACTCAGGCACCAGCATCAGCCAGACTGACAACAGCAGGGAAAGAACCAACTACAGCATCAATAGGGAGACAAAGCTATAAGCAAACCATAAAGGACCATCTACTATGAACTGGTCTGGTAGAAATGGTAACTACAATCTTACGAAATGTAATTCCCTACATGTGGTAAAGTGTCTGCTATTGTCCTGGGGAAGAGAGCAGAGACTGGAGGACACACTTCCTGTCCTTGAGGGGCTGGCTATCTTCTAGTAGGGAAGCACTTGCAAAGGAAGACAGTGTGCTATGGCAGAGACACAGGCCGGAAGTAGAAGCGGGGACCACCTAAAGGAGGATGCTGGTGTCCCTGAGGAGAGAAGTACACAGTGTGCTCCAGAGGAGGGGAAAGGCACAGAGGCTCAAAGGGCAGGGTGTGCTCTGGGCTGGAAACAGGCTCATGGGAGCAGGCGGATGAGAGGCAACAGTCTAGCCACAAGCTGCAACCACTCAGTCTCTGTGGCACCATGTACAGGTGTCTGCACATTACCCTAGATGTAGGAAGCAGCCAGTAGAGGTCTCTAAGCTAGAAAGGTACATGCAGATGCAATGACAAAGACTGCTGAGCAGCAGTGTGAAGGACAAGCTGCATGGACTCTCACCTATACAGGCTGGGATTTTCAGTTTCTACTTAGTGTCTTACAATACAATAACAATTTCTTGTTGTGTCAACAGCTCTTACCGGGGTGTTGTCTTGCTCCAGGCCTGCAGCGTGTTCAGGGTGACCCTGCGGGGTGGGTGGGCTTTTGTGCCAGGACCGCTGGGCTGTGGGGTCTTCTTCTCCTCTGAAGAGCCCGGCAGGGTGCCCTTGAGGCCAGGAGTTATAGAGGGTGTGTCCTTGAGCACTGGCAGGGCTGGGGAAGGCTTGGCCTGAGGAGGGGTGGTGCTGGGACTGCTGGAGTCCTGGGTCCTGCTGGTGGGGGTTCCCTCCACCGATCTGGACCCTGGTGAAGATCCTTGGTGTGTATGACTCTTTGTTTTCTTTGCTGTATCAAGAGTTCTCAAGCTCAGAACTGGCTTTTCTTTCAAAGGTATTCCAAGTTCATCCTTCTCAAACGTCACAAATGAACAATAACCGTCTGTGGAAGAGATGGCCAGGAAAGCCCCATCGCTGGACCTTGTTCCCCAAATGAGGAGAGAAGAGTTAGAAACAAGGTGTGACAACACACCAGAGCTCACACAAAATCACAAACCCTGTGTGAAATTAAAGATCAGTGGAGGGGGGTGGACTAACTAAAAAGTGAGTCCTAACTCTTTAGCCATGCCTATTCCTTTGCTAACTCCAACTGGATTTTTTAAGTCAGCAAAGCATACCTTCAAGGCTATCAGATTTCACCTTCTCAATAAGGTGAGATGACATTCTTCAAAGCCAGAAAACAATTAAGTTAAAAGAGACTTAAGATGAGCAAAGCACAGACTGTGAGGGGCAGACCTTGGCTAGAGCTCACACTGGACACACGTGGAACAAAGGAACGACTCAGGGAACTGGCAAACGCAGAAAGGTGGTGTGGCCTGAGGCCACTCGGCGCTCCATCACCCCTCCTGCCCGAGCAGCAGCCCCAGGTAGGCTTTCTCCCATAGGCAGCTGCGCAGGGCCTGCCAAGTCCCCAGACAGCCAAGGTGCCATTGGACTGTCCTCTGGTTACTGGAATTAGATGTCATTCATGGAGGAATGTGAATAATAACAAACCCCACTTCTACTGAAACAGGAAACAAATATTCTGGCAAGTTACAGTTTTTCTTTCGATGCTGATACCCCGGGGAAAAAAACCTGGTAACTAAGGGCCAGAAAAAGACCAATTTTAATGCTGAAACCCAAGGGTTTATTCCATGGCAACCTACAGCCCAGCTCCCTCACTCACCTTTCCTCGTCACAACTTGTTACCCCGTATGTGGTGAGAATGGACAGAAGTAGCTCACCAGGCCTTTCTTCCTAACCTTAATCTGGACACTTTGCTGAAATCTTCAAGCATCACAGCATCACACAAACCCCTCCACTGATGGAATGGCAACACCAGCATGAAATGCTAAGCATCATGAAATGCTGCTCACCATGAAATGTCACTCAGGGTGTGATAATGTATGTTAGACACGTAGCCAAAAGGGAAAGACTGCTGGGTGTCGTAGAAAAGCACAGAGTCCTCCGACGCCACAGCGAACACCAAGCGGTAGGGCAGTGGCATCAGCTCCTGGCTTGGCGCTTGTGATGAACTGTCTGCAAGAGAAGAAACATAGAACAAAGGAAGGCAAATAAATAATAAGGGAATTATTTTTTTCAATTATTGCTGTATTATATGTCTCCAAGAAACAAGAGGAAAGAGTTAGGATGTCAGGTAGACATATAACATGTAACATATAACACAGGTAGAATAAATATAACATAACTTAAATCAAACTCCCATATGAAAACTTCAACGCTGAGATAAAAAATACCCTAGAAGAAACTAAGAGCAGTGTAAATAGAAGTGAAGATTATTAAACTCAGAGCATAGCTATAGAAGTATTCAAAAAGGTATAGAAAGAAAACAATGACAGAAAAGAAGACTTAAAAACACAGAAAATCAGTGTGCTAGAATAATTCAACCAGTTTAATACTTGTGAATTATCCTACAGCTCACTGCAGCAAGGATTTGGGTTACTACCTCACAGGTATATATACATGTTTGACTCTACCATACATCTATATACGTTTGAGTTGGCAGCCCTACTCCTTGCTACAATGGACAGTCTCCTCCCCTGCAAATTATTGTCTCTGAAAATCTGCAGCAGGGACAGCTATGGGTCGGTTCTGACTCTACAATACTCAACAACAATGCAGGACTCGCTGAAGAAGAGAGTGTTGCTATTTCCAGGTTCCGCTGAGTGGACTATGACTCATAGTAACCCTCTAAAAAGCAAATATGAACTCTGTCCTGTTCTGCATCACCCTCACGATCTTAGTTATGCTCCAGTCCACCGTGCCGTAACCATGGCAATACAGCTCAGTGAGCATCTTCCTCTCTTTTGCTGACCCTACCTTTTCCGGCATGATATTTCTAAGAACTGATTCCTCCTGAAAACGTGCCCAAATTAAGTGAGACAAAGTTTCACCATCCTTGCCTGTCAGGAGCATTCCAGTTGCACTTCATTTAAGACAGATTTTTTTGTCCTTGTGGCAGTCCACAGGATATTCAATACACCAACAGCATCACAATTCAAAGGCATATATTCTTCTTTGATTTTCTTTATTTGTTGTCCCACTTTCAGATATGCAGGAAGCAGCTGTAAAGCTATGGCTTGGATGAAGCACACCTTAGTCTTTAAACTGACATCCTTGCTCTTTAGCACTTTGGAGAGGTTCTCAACAACAGGTTTTCCCAATGCAACATGCCTTTTGATTTCATTCGTGACTGCTACTACCATGGGTGCTGATAGTGCATCCAAGTAAAATAAAATCATCGACAACCTCAATCTATTCTACATCATGACTGGTCCAGGGGGAAGGATTTTTATTTAATGTTGAGATATAATCCATATTGAAGACTTTAGCCTAATCTTCTGCAGTAAGTGCTTACGGATAAAGTACAGTGGTAGAATACAGAGTAGAGTGGCAAAATAGGACAATTTCCAAATATAGGAGAAGCTAGAAACCTACAGATCTAAGATGCTCAACAAACTCCAAGCACATTAACGATGAAGAAACTCACACCAAGGAACATCATAATCACTGCTTTCGTCATTGATAAAGAGAAAATCTTCAAAGCAGAGGAACAGCAAATTTAAAAACGAACAAAAATCCAATTTATACATAATTTTATTACACAGGAATATCAATATTAATGATAGTCCACATTAGAGCAAAAATAATACTAGCATTTAAATTCCCTTTAAGTTGCTTTAAATAAGGAAAATGCTGAACTTCAGAAAATACTAATACATATGTTTATGTCATCATTCTTATCCCAGCATTTGAGAATGACTAAACGAAATCAATGGGAGCTCTGAAAGTCTAGTGATAAGTAGCTCCAATCTTAAAGGCAAGCAGTTCGAATCCACCAGATGCTACTCGAGTGATGGATGGGCAATCTCCTCCCATGTGATTTATTGCCTCTGAAAACCTGCTGGAGGGTCAACTATGAGTTGGTTCCAACTTGGCAGCACATAGTAACAACAACAAATGGAATCAAAGATAGAAAATCACCTTTCACCAGATGCTCTGCTGGAGAAGGAGGGCCCATCTCCTCTGTACCAGTCATATCCAATTTGACGGTACACACACAAAAAAATAATAAAATTAAATTTAAAAAAATTTAATAAAAAATAAAGAGAAATCCACCTTTCCCCATGATACAGAATCCAAATCCCCTACTCCCTCCTCTGTTGACCTAACTCAGAAAGAAAAATTTACCAACACACTTGTTCTAACTGTACCTGTTTCCACAAGTGGCCTCAATTCAAAGTAGACAGGACAGCACCGAACAGCAAGAGTTGCTTTTCCAGGACACGGAAGGTGAGCAATTGGCCTAAGAGAAAAACCAGCTTACAAAGTCACTGTTGGCAGAAACAAAAGTGGGTAAACATCTCAAAACGTTAGCTCAGTTGCATACCTTTTAAGATTTCTCCTGGAGAAAACATAAGTTGTATTTGTTACATTTTCTCCAGATTCTACACACCCAGCTGAGAAAACAAGAAAAGGGAGAGGGGAAAAAAGAAAGTCAATGCATTATTAACTGTTAATCAACAAAAACACAGGAGCATTCAGTTTTTGTTTGTAAAATATTTTTGTCCTAGAGATATATTCCTTGGACAATGCTTCCGTGACTGGGAACAAAGAGAAAACCTGTCAGTCTGGTCTCACTGCTGTTCTACCTGTGGTCTCCATCTTAACACAGCAAGAGCTCTCCCTCCCTGCAGTTCCAGTTCCAGCCCTGAGCAGGGAGCCCCTTAACACACAAGACCTTATAGTCTTTAGGACACAGCCAATTCCCTGTGTCCAGTACACAATCAACACTTTTCCAAGATCCAGCTACCTAGAGTCCACCTGGCCATCTGGTTCTCTAATCCCTACATTCCAAACTTAGCTGTTATCAAAATCAGAGCCAAAGTCTTTTGCAATCTGCCTGGAGGAGCCAGGAGTCCAGAAGACTTAACCTTCAGCTAAAATCTCCAGCCCTTGGAGAACTTGACCTCTCTCCAGGAACAGCCTACTTGTTGCTGTTGTTGGATCCTCGAGTCAGAATCAACTCATTGCTGACCCTCCGGCAAGTTTTCAGAGGCAGCCCATCTTTCTCGTGTGGTGTAACTGGTGGATCTGAACTATGTACCTTTGGGTTGGCAGAGCAACTCATTAAAACTAAGCCATCAGAGCTCTTCTTTCCCATTCATTCTAAGTTGTACCTAAAGCCAAGACAGACCTTGTGGCTCTAAGAAACACATTCCTGTTTTATGTTAATACTTCTTTACACATATACACATATATATAATTTTACATGTGACCATTTCTTATTTGTATCAAGATAGTATCTTTTTCTTCAACTATTACCTTTTCTGCATAGCTAGCTAAGAGCTGGCACACAAACACACAACAGGGGGCTTTTTGTTTCTCAACCTAGCTTCCTTTCAAAATGAATTATTATTTATACTTTATATTATTTTGTTTCTCCCCAAGTACTCTTCATGAATGTCAGCTTGTGTTAACACTATTTCAGTAGCTGTGGAATATTCATTGGTATAAAAATATCCTAATTTGTTTACTCAACCTCTTTGATGATTTACAGTTGTTTTTTCAATGGCTCTATGAGGAGAATTGTGGCATCAGGATTGGTGGAAGATCTATTAACAATCTGCGTTATGCAGATGACACAACCCTGCTTGCTGAAACTGAGGAGGACCTCATGCACTTGCTGCGAAGGGTCAAGGACTGCAGCCTTCAGTATGGACTGAGGCTCAATGTCAAGAAGACAAAGATTCTCCCCACTGGACCAATTGGCAGCGTCAGGATGGATGACGAAGAGATTGAGAGTGTTCACAGCTTCAGTTTGCTCGGCTCCACAGCCAACACTCTTGGCACCAGCAGTCAGGAAATCAAAAAGCGTATCGCGATGGGAAAGTCTGCTGTTAGGGACCTCTCAAAGGTACTCAGGAGCAACAGTGTCTCTCTGGAGACTAAGGTGTGCCTGATACAGGCCATGGTCTTTGCAATCGCTTGTTATGCATCAGAGAGTTGGACAATGACTAGGGAGGACAGAAGGAGAGTGGATGCTTTTGAGCTGTGGTGCTGGAGAAGAGTACTGAATGTACTATGGACTGCCAGAAAAACAAACAGATTCATCTTGGAGAGGATTAAACCAAGCTACTCCTTGGAGGCAAGGATTCTGGGGCTTCGTCTGACATACTTTGGACATGTTGCCAGGAGGGACGGGTCCTTGGAGAGGGACATCATGCTTGGGAGGGTGGAGGGACGGTGCAGGAGGGGAAGACCCTCTATGAGATGGATCGATTCAGTGACTGGGGTAATCAGGATGGGTGTGTCAGAGGCAGTGCGGTTGGCGCAGGATAGAGCAGGGTTTAGGGCTGTTGTGCATAGGGTCGCTATGAGTCGGAAACGACTCGACGGCACATAACAACAACAACAACAGAAACAATGTTGACGATAATAATTTTTAACATTTCTTCTTATGACCAGTAAGGCAGGCGGTTCAAATCCACCACCGGCTGGCTCTGCAGGAGAAGGATGGATAATCTTTTATGCAACTTACTGCCTCTGAAAACTTGGGTCGGTTCAGATTTGACAGCACAGAACTTAAAAACTATGCTTTCACTTCTTAAGGAAGTCTCAGACGTAAGGCAAATGAATTTAAGGATACTTGAATTTCACCTTATTAAACTTTTTCCAAAGGTAGTTAACAATTCACATTTCCATGGTCATTACCTTTATATTCATCATCAACAGACCCTCCCCACCACACCCTGCAATATGAAAAGAGATCTAGTTGTTGCATAACCTTAATTTTTATCTTCCTGATGATTAGTAAGTTTCAGAAACGTTTCCTATGTATGGTGCTGACCATAAATATACATTTGCTAAACAAAAATATATTTGCTCTTCTTTGAATTTCTTTCTTATACACATTTTTTTTTCGAATTCTTCATTTTTCTTTTAAAAATCTCATTGTGTGTGTACATATATGTGTATAACCACACATACATAATTAGATCTGTTTCTTACACCACAAATATTACTTTGCAGTTCTATGAGCCATTAACTGAGTTGGCTTACTTCATCTTCTGTCATCTAGATATTTTTATGAATGCAGTTCTATTATAGGCAGAAAGCTTTATCTTTTTTAACCTTTGTAATTTTATTTTCTCATTTTCCTAGATTTATGAACATCCCAAAGATCATGCTGGACAAGAACGGTGATAGACATCCATGTGGTGCCTGATTTTAAGTGAAACTAGATAGTTGGCCAGACGGTGAACATATGAAATGCAATTGAATTGTACACTTTCATATGGTTAACATATGCTATACAAACTTCATTTCAGTAAAACAAACAAACAAACAAACAAAAAAAACAAACCCAAAACTTTATAAAAGATACCTGGTGTGAGGAGCAAAGATCCATCAGGTGTAAAACTAAGTCTACGGAAAAAGGACTTCATGCTGTCGTCATGAAACATCCGGTAACTTCTCACCTGGGGCACACAAAATTTCAAAACTGCCCAAATCTTTGCACTCACAAGAAAGGTTTACCAATTCCTACATATATTCCTTTACATATTTTCATTTATTATCTAAAAACTAAAACCCATTATAAATTAAATACTCATATAAGACTGCAATAGTAATCATTAAAGCTGATCATCCATTTTGGTAAATGTGCATGTATGTCTATATCGATGTGTATGTGTCTGTGCGCTTCTACTCATCTGCTTTTCTGTTGCCTAATACTGGATCTTCCTAGACCAGAAGTTCTCAAACCTCACTCTACATTAGTGTCACGTGATGATCTAAAAGACCCATGGCCTTAGTGACCACATGCCAATCAACTCAAGTCCATATTTGTTTAATGCATCCCAGGTAATCCACAGGGGAGTTAAAAGTAGAAAACAGTTCTATATCATTAGTTCAACTCTGCCCCCCCAGACTTCCCCATTTGCTATGGACCAGCCCACAGCCCAGCTGGGCCTTCACTGTCTGAGATGAACCCTCAGGAGTCCTGTGCTTGAGGCTAGTTGTCTAACTAGAAAAATGAAGGAGGAGCTCCTCGTTAAGTCCCAATTAAAGTACAGCTGAAATGCAAAGCTAAAGCATTTTATACCTCTCCTTCAGGCCCTATTCCAGAGAGCATCTTTGAAACATTAAAGGCCACACGTTTCTTCTGTGTGCTGTACACCCGCAATACCCTAAATAAAGAACAAAATCCGATTTACCACTTTGGCGAAATGAATTATGTTTCACATCACTCACTTGCTGCCATCAAGTCAGTTCCAACTCACAGGGACCCTAAAATGGATTTCTTAGGCTGAAAACTTAACAAGAGGAGACTGCCCATCTTTTCAGAGCTCTGGTGGTGAAGGTCATAACATGCTACAGTGCTAACCAAAAGGCCGTATGTCTCTGACAGAATCCACCAAGGGAGCAAGATGGGCGGGAGGTCCTCAAACCCGATGGAGGGTCATTATTAATTGGAATCAACTCCATGGCAGGCAGTTTTGATGGTTCACATGGAAATCATCTACTACCCAAACTAAAGACATAGAAAGCAAAACTGAAGACCACATAAACGATCTTCAGCCTATAAATAATTTACCAATGGTTTTCACATTTCACTAATTATGAAAAAACAAATTTAACAACCTTAAAGAAAAAGATCAAAATTTTATTTTTCTTTAAAGCAAATGTTTCAACTTCTCAAGTGTTCTTATTTTTAAGAACATTAGGCCTAGTTTTATTTTTAAGATCCTGATATCCAGCCTAGTGATCACCTGTATGACTGCAGAGCTTTCTTTTCAACCATCTCATTTGCAGGGATTTGCAAGAATAAAGAAAATATCAAGAAGAAAATCTGCTTGTTGATAATCTATATTATTCAAATAAGGCAATCAGATTATATTACTCCTGACTGAAGAGAACATATATATCAAAAAAACAAATAGCATCTGGAATACATAATAGGAATTTCTACAAAAAATAAACAATGACTCTTATATTGACATCTTAAGGTCAACCTATTAATAAAAATAATATGATAAACGTTAAAAAATCATTTTATTAAGGAGCATTTCAACTGTTAAGTAATACACCTGTGACTCTTGAGTTTTTTAACTCTTTGCCACAGGCACATAATTAAATGTAATTATACCAGTAAACACACAACAAAAGCTTCTTTTGAAATAACATAAATTCTTTATGGTTTTATATTTACTTAATGTTGTTATCGTTGTTTTGTGCCATCAAGTAAGAACTGTCTTTTTTTTTTTTAGGCACCCAAACAGGGACTAAGAACTGACTCTTAACTAACGCTCTAGCAGGCTTTCAGAGGCAGTAAATCACACAGGAGACTGTCCATCTTTCTTTCAGACTGCATGCCTTGGGGTTGTCAGCATAGCTCCTGCCAGTAGACTACTTTTTTGTCCACACTTAAAAAGACATTTGTTTAAAAGTCTCTCATGAATTTCGAATGTAATTGACGTTTATTTAGAGGTTATAAAGTTCTTTCTACATTCATGCATTCACTCTATAAAAACTTAGTAAAACACTAACTTGGCTGTCAAGGCATTTTTTTCCTAATTCATTTCTAATTTCTTGTTTTGTTCTAAGACCAACAGTGAAACAAAATGCTTTATATCAAAACAAGAACGAAAGAACCACAGACCAGGATTTAGATTGGTTTAATTGAAATGGAAACTCTTCTCCAGACAATTTCAAGTAAAAAGCATTTGTATTATTACAAGTGAAGATGACTTGCCTGTCACAGCTAAGGGTGGCAATATACTGGCCAAGCGGATCCCACGTTACACCTTGGACATAACTTTTATGTTCATTAAATATTGACATTTTTTGTCCTATAATAAAAACACACAAGAGCATTATCAAAACCAACTCAAGTATAAATGGTATGAGCTATAATTTAAATAGTATTACCTTTTTTTAAAATATCTAAACAACAGTGCTTTATTGATAAAAGGTTAGGATGGGGTTTTTTTCCTAGTTGGTTTTTTTATTTATTATCTTTGTGTGTGTGTGTGTTTGTGTGTGTGTGTGTGTGTACCGTCAAATCGGTTCTGACTGGTACAGCAGGAGATTGCCCCTCCTTCTCCAGCAGAGCATCTGGTGGATTCAAACCGCATACCACTGGGATTGCAGTGCAGCTTCTTGCCACTAGACCACAAGAGCTCCCTAAAGGGTTAGTTTTAAGGAATACAAAATTGCTGTGTAAAATAAGTATTTTCAAAATAGGTTTCTATAGGTACAGAACCTTTTAGCAATAGTGGTTATGTGCTACTAGAAGTCTACCTTTGGCCAGCCAGGGCAGAAGGCAAAGCAGGCCATCTCAGCCACTTGCCCCATGTATTTTGACCTAAACACACAAGATTTATACTGACCATTTGTAAAAGCTTTTTTCTTCCTCTCACCCTTCTAGTTTTAGTTTCTCTGTTGTTGCTCTTGTTAGGTGCCACTGAATATGACCCATAAACAACCCTATAAACAACAGTTTCTTTAGCATAGCTATTAAATGTCAAAATGGTCCAATTTTCTGGCTTTTTCCCCGTATCATTTTAAAGTAAAGGGGCAGAGTCTCCCAGAAGGAGCCCTGGCAGCAGTTAATTAACGTAGTTAACAGTAGTTACTCGGCTGTTAACTTGAAGGAAGGTCAGTGGCTTGAACCCACCAGCCACTCCACAGGAAGAAGATGCAGCAGTTTGCTTCCGTAAGATTTATAGCTTTGGAAATCTTACAGGCAAATCTATTATTTCTCTCTCTCTCTCTCTCTCTCTGTGTGTGTGTGTGTGTGTGTGTGTGTGTGTGAAGAGAGAGAGAGAGAGAGAGAGTTTGTGTGTACTGTCAAATCGGATCTGATTGGTACAGGGGGAGATTGCCCCTCCGTCTCCAGCAGAGCATCTGGTGGATTTGAACCATGCACCTCTGGGATTGCAGTGCAGCTTCTTGACAGTAGGCCACCAGAGCTCCCTTACTTTTTTATTTCTATAAGAGATGGAAGAATTCAGCAAGTAATAAGTGAGAGATTCTGCACTAAATCCTATGCCAGATTCTGTAGACACAAAGACAACTTCACATAAATCCTGACCCCAAGGAGCTCACAGCTTAATGGGAGAAAACCATAACACAGAAAATACTAGAAGGTCAAAGAGGAGCAAGGGTACTGAAACAAGTAGGGGGTTTGGTTAAAGAGGAATAAGAAGTTAGTTCAGTTCACCAGGTTCGGCAGGATGAAAGAACACATGAAGGGGAAAAAAAGGATATTCTAAGTAAATACATGGGTAAAAGACAACTTCACTGACCCTCTATCTTTCCAAGGATGATATTGCTTTCCAAGGGACAGCCTTGCCTAGCTACAACTCCAAAAGATGAAGCTTCGCCATCCTTGCCTCTAAGAAATACTGTGACCACGCCCTTTCCATAATCTATCTGCTGGGTTTTTGGGGGCTGTCCACCACTTGCTCTCACTAAAACTACTAAACTGTAAAAGAGTCAGTAATCGACTCATTTAAAACCTCAGTCTCACTTCCATGCTTTTTCTGTTCCATTTAATGTCATTACTCGCTCCTTCTTCAAGTTCTTCAGGGAGTCAACCTCAGCTTGATCTCAATTAAGGTGGCTGGGAACACTAACAGGCCTGAGATCTGTAGAGGTTTGAAACAGCTAATGAAAAGAATAGCAAGGGGATCTGAAAAGTGAAAAGGGTGTAGGATACTGAGACTCCTTAAGGATGGTGAGGAAGGTTTATTAACACCAATCAAGGACTGGGGTTTGCCTTGGTGGATATGACAGAAGCAAATGGGACTGCTGTATTGGCTATGCTGGTGTACAGTCAACCTCAATGAGGAAGCTGAATAGGGGTAATGTTGTTAAATGCTCTCAAGTACAATCTATAATGACCCTATGAATAGAACTGATCCCTGTCGTATCCTGTGCCATTGTCATCGTCTCTCACACCTGAGCCCACTGCTGTAGTCACTGTGTCAATCTTTCTCACTGAGGGTCTTCCTCCCCTTCCTGACCCTCCACCTTTCCAAATGTGAAGCCCCTTTCCAATGAATAGCCCCTCTTCGCTACATGCCCAAAGAATGTGAGACGAAGCTTTGTCATCTTTGCTTCCAAGGAACACTCGGCTGTACTTTCTCCAAGACATCTGTTTGTTCTCTTCTCCCACACCACAGTTTAAAGACATCAATTCTTCTGTCATCCTTACTCACTGTCTAGCTCTCAGATGCACAGAAAAAGACCATGGCCTGAATCAGAGCCATCTTGGAATAAGAATAATAAAGAACTTGGGATTCTGAAGGAAGTAGAGTGAGCAAAGGTGCTGAGAGAACCGGAAGAAGAGATCTGGGTGTGGACAGGACAATCACCATGACATCACCACCTGGTGGTTAACATGACAGAGGTGTAGGTTGGGGTCTTGCCCTCCATATGCCCCACCATAACGTCCCCTCTTCCTGGTGTCTCTAATCTCAGAAAACTGTGCCAATATTCACCTGGTTGCTTAGACCCAGAAGCATCAAACTGTGTAACCTCTTTATTCCAATCTATCCCAAACTGAACATCCAAAATGCCATCACTACCATCATAGCCCAAGCCTTTATCACCTGTCCCCCGAGTTACTCTAATAAATTTCATTGTTTTGTCTCATGTCCCCTATGGTCTATTCTCCCCAAAGGACTCAGTGAGATTTTTAAAAAAAAACTTTTTAATTGTGATTTTAGTTTACATAAAGTTTACAGAAAAGAAGGGTTTTCATTCATTCACCGATACACATGATTATTGCCTCCCCAGTTCACTTTGAAATTTATGTCTTGTTCTAGATTGTTAAGTGTCATACATAATTATATGTATCTTACATGATAATCATCCATCCCTTTCAGATAATCCTTCCCTTCAAAGATAAGAGCTGTATTCATTATCAAGCCATTCTGTTCCTCTTTTCCTCTGACCTCCCCTGTCCATTCAATTTTTTAATGGTGGTCAGTGAGATATTTTTAAAACGTAAACAAGTTCAATCTCCTGTTCAGAACAATTCAGTGACATCTTATTACACCTGGAATAACATCTATGCCTTCCCATGGTTTATTAGACCTTCTGTGCTCTGGCCTCTCACAACCTCTGTGACAGTATTGGTCCCTAAATTATTCACTTAAGGAAGCTCTGGTGGCCTAATGGGTAAAGAGTTTATGCTGCCAACCCAAAGGTAGTACCGTGGGAGCAAGACAGGCCATTTCCTGGATGCATTGTCCACATGGACTCTGAAATTATTCAAGATGACAGCCCAATTTGGGGTCAAGGGTAGCAGTGGTACTGGATTTCTTCTACCTTGCAGAATGTTGAAAACTGATGACAGAGAAGCAGAACAGAGGATGGCCTAGTTAGATGACATAGAACTAAAAAAAACAGAGATATTAGAAGAAAAAATGCAAGATGGACAGATGCAGTGCAGAGGCAGAGGAGACCTTCAACTCTGCTTCCTGATTCCTTGCAGGGCGCGCGGGGTGTGGGAAAATCACGAGTGGGCACATTAAGAAGGCAGTGGAGGAAAGAGTTTGGGTAAAGGGGGGGAAACAAGTTTTAATAAAAGTTGCAAGGGGGGAAAAAGATAGTCACCACACACTAACTTTAAACATTTCACTCCTATTTCTTCCAGTATTGTGTTACTTCTCATACATCCCTCTCTCTCCAGTAGGAGAATGTTGTTAAGATACTGTCAAGTCAGCACTCTACTCAGGCACAAGGGAAGGAAAAAGGGTCCTGAGCCTACCCTAGATCAGCTGGTGAACACATCACTGGCTGATTTTCATGAGTGTATTGTCAGGCCCTTCGTCCTAGTCCATCTTAGTCTGGATGTTCTGCTGAAACCTGCTCAGCATCATTGCAACAGGAAAGCCTCTACTGATGGACAGGTGACGGCTGTACAAGATGCACAATGGCTACAAAAAGGGAACAGGTTCTCTACAAACAGAACATCCTTTCCTCTGAGAGGCTGTCCCTTCATCTCTTAAAACAGAAGCCTAATCTGACCTGTCTCGTCAACTATCACTCAATGCTCATTAATTACAATGACTTGTTAATCCTCCTGAGATAATAAGCTCGTGAAGGCAGGAACCACATCTGTCCTTATTGTGCGGCTGGCCTTGCTTCAGCACCAGCAGCTCACAACACAACATTCTGATTTACGATCTGAGAGATGAGCTGGAACCATGGCAGGTGGAATTTCCCCCTTGAACCTAAAGCATTTATTTTATATTTTAGTTCAAGAAGTGTTTCTTCTTGTCTTCATAGTTAAAGCAGGTTAACATTTTTAGATGTTTAGACTATTCCTTCTCCCAGCAGTAAATTTTTAAAAAAATCATTACCTTTACTGACATCCCAGATGATAGCTGTGTTATCCACAGAGGCAGAAGCCATTAAGTTCCCATCAGTCGCCCAGCAAATATCATATACATCTTCCAAATGACCCCTAAAATCCAAATTAAAGGGGAGAAAAAGCTCTCAAAAACTGTAAAGGCAAATTTTGGAAATTTCTACTAGAAATCACTTTCAAGGATATGCCTATCTTTAAAACCTTACCAGTTTTACTAAGAAAAATCTTATACCAGAAACTAAGAAAATCCATTTTAATCATGTTTTTATTCTTTGAAGGTATTTGCTAGTGACTGTTCTGATTAAGTTCTCAATGAGATATAAACATCAAGATGCATATTCCTGTCAATGTATCCAGATCTTAGCATCAAATCACAAAGTCTCACGGCCAAGCACATCACCTCAGAGTTTTCACAACAGTCCAATTCTCTTTATTCAGTTGAGCCTCATCCTCATCCTGAAAAGCAATCTGTTCCGGCTCCTTGTTATCATTCACCTTCCACAGCAGAATGACAGCATCTGGAGAATGGTTCATTAGAGATAAGTCACACTTTAGAGAAATGCTTCCATTCCTGTACATTATTTATGCTGTTCAAGAGACACAACGGCTATCAAGATTTACTTCAAAGAGTTTGGGCCAGGAATATCGAATTCTTGTTGCACTCATGGCAATCTCATGCATGGATAGTAGGACTGTTCCAATGGGGTTTCTAGGCTGTGACCTTTTAGAAAGAAGTCTCCAAACCTGACTTCCAAAGTCTCTGGGAAGGTTCAAGCTGCCAGTCTTTCAGTAGTCAAGTGCTTAACCATTTGTACAAACCAGGGACTCTCCTTTTCAAAAATAAAATAAAATTTACACCAGATCAGAGTTACACAAAGTCACTTTAAACTGAAGATCTCCTGACTAATAAAAGATCACTGCAAGATACCCAACTATATTACAGAATGTAAAGATACAACATATACATATAAATGGCTAAAAAGAAGGGAGGAAACCAAAGAATCACTGATGCAACTACTGACAAATCAATCCTATGGAATATTAAGTAAGTCATTTAAGGTCCTAATGCCTCAGTTTCCTCACCTATAAAACAGAGATGATAATAATATACATGCCTCAGAGGACTGCTGAGAGGGCTAAATAAGTTAACAGGCATAGAGAACTTACAGCATGATTCCTGGTACATGGTATGTGTTACCTCTTAATTATGGATGCACCGAATAGCTTAGCCTACTGCCCTCAACTGTCTAGACCTCTAGACCCCCTAACATCCTCCATTCTGATTCCACACTCACTATATAATCTTATTATCATTTGGCTTCCCATTTAGGAATACCCACAGGACAAAAGTGATACAGCAAGTTAAATATATAAATACAAGCTTAAATTGGAATTGTGGTTGCATTGGTTAGTCTTGAGCTTGGTTTAAAGACTGGCTCTCATAGGTAGAAAGGTTCTGCATGTGTTGACTAAAAGTAGGGGACTTTGCAAACAAGTGGAGTCCTGAGTAACTTCCCAGGAGAAAACCTGCTGGCCTTGCCCAGGGGATGTTCCCCATTCCCCACCTTTTCTTTATACATACAACGTGGACATGCTAGTACTAAACTCAACCAGGTCTCTTTTTCTCCTAACAAAAAATAAGATTTGTTTTCTTTTGTTTTCATATTGTTGTTGTGTACCATCGAGTCAGAATTGAACCATAGCTGGACCCTCCAGTTGGTTTACATCGACAGTAAAACAAACATACACACTAACACAGAGCATTTAGAAGATAGTTCCCAGGCCAGCTAATTAATTAGTCAATCACATGGGGACAAAGCTCTGATCACCACAAATACTAAATTAACCATTAAACAAGGTCAGAATGGTTGCCTTTGGACAGCAAGTACCTCTCCTTTCTGTTTCCAAACCATCTCAGTGGGAGCAAGAAGAAGGAGTCAACCTTGTAACAGGTGTTCTCTGCTTATGCTGCTGTCCTTCACCCCCCACTCTGACACACGCCCCAGAACTTGAGTCTACTCAATTATCTAAATGAAAAATAATAAGTTCAAATCTCCCTATTTCACAGGAAGAATGAAAGAGAAAAATTTCCAGAGAAACTTTGAAGATCAACACTCACCATCTCCTCCTGATGCTAAGATCTCACCATTTGGAGAAAAACGCACAACGTTGACAGCTTTGGTATGACGTGCAAGATTGGACAAAAATTCCACAATGGCTTTTCCATCTGGTCCTTTTTCGACTTTCCAGATCTGTTCATACCAAAGCATCCATTAGAAGAGAAACACATACTGAGCAGCTATTGTACTGAGCAAGCTATCAACACTATTGCTCAATGAGCCTATTTCAAAAAGAAAATTCTAGTATTACCCATATATATATAAATGAAGGTGCCTCTTTATTAGAAATAAACCAATAGTCCCTCTAGCCTACTCTTTCTAAAACAAATAGTTCAGGAATTGGCACCTGGTCTAGGACTCTAAAATAGGAAGCATCCTACTTCATCAGTTTACCACCAGTTACAAACATCAGTAGACTCTGACTCATGGTGATCACATGCCTATCAGAGTAAAACTGTGCTCCCCAGTTTCCAATAGCTGATTTTTCAGAAGTAGCTATCCAGGCCTTTCTTCCAAGGCATCTGTATGTGTGAACTGAACTTCCAACCTTTCATTTAGCAGCTAGCTGAGTGTGGTAACTGGGATGAACCATTCAGGGACTCTTACATCAAACTGGGGAAATTGTATTCTAATCATCTTAAGGACTAGATAATCATAACAGTTTGTAAACATTAGTTTTAAATAAAGGACTGAAGCAGGCTGCATCAAGTGGGGCTTTCTGGGGGTCTTCTGTGTCTGCCCCATTTACCCTCACAGTGGTGTCCACCCCTGCGGAGGCGAGTCTATGGATCTGCCCAGCTGTCGCATGCTGGAAGTCCAGGCTGTATACAGGCTCCTTGTTGTGCCAAGCTATTTCACAAGTGATGACTTTCATCCTCCAGAATCGCAAAAGGGTAAAAAATTCCGCGAGTAAGCACAGTTCTTTGTCCAACGACAGGAGAAATCTGGAAAAGGTGGGCGATGAACTGAATCACCACATTACAGCAAGCAAACATCTGAAAACTTATAATGAGTCAAGAACTGGGCTAATCATTTAAAATGTATCTTATTTAGAGCAAAGATGTTAACGTTGGCATCTTATGGAACATTTCCCAGGTCCCACATGCAAAGAGTCACTGAGCCCAGTTTCGAAAAGTTGTTAATTCTGCTTCAGCCGGAAAAGCACAATGAAACCCCCGGGTAGAGGCAGTCGTGACCTTTTATGGGAGTTGGAGGGCGCGCCCCGAAAATCAAAGGCAAGGTCTAAGGATGAAGGTGGCAAGATCGCGGGGAGGGAGAGACCCCATTCCCCAAAACAAGGCTCTCGGCCCTGAAGACCAAAATAGGCTGTGGCTGAAGAGGCTGCGCAGGTCAGGGCCGGGTGCCCAAACGCTCGCTACCTAGCTCCACCCCCGGGTCCCACACCCCATAGCGAGGGCCCCTCACCCTCGCTCGAGCCCTCTCCAGCCGGGAGCACCGCGGGGAAGCCGGGGTAGGCACCCTGGAAGCGCACCTAAGAAGCCCGATCAATCAGTCAGAGGGGCCGCCACCTCGCGCTGCCGCGCGCGCAGATTCCCGCGCGGCGCAGACCCCGCCCCCCGACGGGCGTGCCCCCCTTCTCCCCGCCCACACCGTGCCCTACGTGAGACCACGCCTCGTCTACGTAAGTCCCCTTCGCCTCTCCGGGTCATTGATTGGCCGCCAAGCCTATGCATTCGGTCATCCACCAATGGCTGAGTTCAAGGATTTTTTCTTTCGCGAACTTTTCCCTGTTTATACTTCCAGCTAAACTCCAGCTCCTTACTCTGGAAAAGCGGAGGTAAGCAGAGGCGCCCTCAGGAATTTAATCTCATAAAAGAGTCCACTTTCAGGATCTAGATACAACTGACATTCTAACCAGTATATCTAGGAATTGCTGTTGTGTGCCAACTCATGGCTTATTTTCCAGCGGGTTTACAGAGGCAGTAAACGGCCTAATAGATTGCATATCTTTATCTCACAGAGCAGCTGACGGATTTGAACCACCGTGCCTTTCGGTTGGCAGCGTAACTTCTTTACCACTAGGCCATGGTCTTCACAATTACTTGCAATGAATGCATCTGAGAGGTGGTGCCGGATAAGTCTTGAATATACCATGGACCTCCAAAAAAGCAAGTTAAGTCTGTCTTGGAGAGAGTGAAACCAAGTTTCTCCTTGGAGGCTAGGATTTTGAAGCTCCAGCTCACATACTCTATTAGGCACGTGGACAGGAGGGACCGGTCCTTGGAGGAGAACAAGCTTGGAAGGGTGGAGGGACAGTGCAGGAGAGGAAGACCCCGGATGAGATGGATGGATGGATACAGAAAATGGGGAACAGGGTGGGTGTGTCAGAGTCTGTGAAACTGGCTCAGGACAAGGCAGGCTTTGGAGCTATGAGTTGCAAGCGACTCAGGGGCACATATCAATAACAGGGAGCCACAGCTTCCTTGTGGTTGTAGTTAGGTGCCCTCGAGTAGCATAAGACTCCTAACGACCTTATGAACAGCTCATCTGAACCCTGCCCTATCCTAAACCATCCAGTTGCACTGTCAACCCAAAGAAACACAGCTTGAATCCACCTACTGCTCTGTGGGAGAAAGATCTCCTGCGCGATTAGAGCCTCTGGAAACCCACCTGTCGGGTTAGCTATTAGAGCTCCCTTCTTGTTATGGACCAGAGTTGGAACTAACCCATACCTGACCCTCCAGAAGGTGTGCTGATTACCCTCCAGGTTTTCAAAGGCAGTAATCTTAACAGGAGACTGTCCTTCTCCCACTGAGCAGCTGGCAGATTTGAACTACGTGCCTTCAGGATTGCAGCACATATTCTTATCATTAGGCCACCAAGCTTGTATAGTCTCCGTTTACTGATATTTCAGAGCTTTAGTAGGTCTCTGGTGGCATGGTTTGTGTTCACTACAAATCTAAAGAATGACAGATATTAATGACAGAATTAATGCATGCCTTTGAGCTGTGGTGGTGGTGGAGACTGTCCATCCCATGGACTGCCGAAAGAGGGTTTATCCAGAATCTTCCTTGGAAGCAAGGATGAAAAACTTTGTCTCCCATACTTTGGGTATTGCTAGGAGAAGGTATTCCTTGGACAAGGACATCATGCTTGGAAATATGGATTAGCAGCAAAAATAGGAAAACTTTCAACCAGGCAGACTGACAGTGACTGCAGCAATGGGTCTGAGTGTGTCAGAGATTATGATGATGGCATGTTTCAGATCTGTTCTGCATACAGTAAGTCTACTTGACTTGAGGGCACCTAACAACGTATCAAAAAGATCTCTGGTAGCCTAGACCACTGGGAGTTGCATTGCTAACCTAAAGGTGGTGGCTCTTCTGATTCCATTTCAGAAGAAATGAAGGGTTTGTGGAATCAGAAACCTGCTGGAGGGTTTGGGTCCTACTTGATGATAATGAAAGAAAGGCTAATGTAAAGGTTAGTAGTTCAAACTCAAGAGACAACCACAAAAGAAAGGCACTCTGCTTCAGTAACTAATACAGACAAGAGAAACTATGGAGTCATCCTATGCTGTAGCGTGTGTGTTCCTCCTAACTGGAATAAATTCACTGGCAACTAATGTTATACTACTCTGCATCACCTACCATTCTCAATTCTGGAGTTAAACCATCAATAAAACCCTGATTTCCATCTTTGGCCATCTTGTCATGTACACAAACCATTTTAATAAAAACCTAAGGGCAAAAAGCAATATAAGAGGAACAATGCTTTTGGAGTTCTATGGATCGTTACTTTGGATTCGAAGGCTCAAAGTTTTGTTCTTAGGACTTCTTTTTTTAGTGCTTTGGGTGAGTTTATTAGCAAGCTGATTTCCCACTTGAAAATTTCTTATACCTTGTTGAATGACTAGTTACATTTTTCACAATGTGTCAACATACTTATTACTCTGGTAGTAACTACTTCTGATAGTTGTTTCCTCTCCACCAAGCTTTTACATTCTCATCCTTGCTTCAGGGTAAATGTTGAAAGCTCAGAACTTATGGTTGGTATTTGATGTATCAATCTGTCATTTACTCAAAAGTGATCAACAGTAGTTTCTGTTCAGTTTAAAGTGTGTCTCACAGGATGATGGTCTTGGGGTTTCTCGAGTCGTTAAGAGAAATGAAATGGCTACAAGCATGAGTTGTGAAAACATGCTGAGTGAAAAAGAACAGATAGCAAAGGACAAATATTGTGAAATACCATTTAAAGATAAAAAAAGAAAAATGCATACAGAAAAAAAAATTTACTAGTGAGTACCAAGCTACTTTGAAGGAACTGGCAAAAAACAAGGCCCCAGGAATTAGTGGAATACCAACTGACATATTTCAGAAAACAGATGTTGCCCTGGACACAATCAACAGGTTGTGCCAAGATATCTGGACAACTACTGACTGGAAGAAATCTGTATTTATTCCTATTCTAAAAAAAGGTAACCCAACAGAGTGTAGAAATGATCAAATGATATCACTCATATATACAAGCAAGATCTTGCCACAGAAATTACTGGAACAGTTAAGTACATCAGAAATTATCCAGAAATTACTGGAACAGTTAAGTACATCAGCAGATGTGCAGGCTGGTCTATAGCCCATGTTAGATGGATCTTGGCTGAAAGCAGAGAGTACCACAGGAATGTTTCATTGACTATGCAAAGGCATTTGACTGTGGATCACAAATTATGGCTAACCTTGAGAAAAACAGGCATCCCAGAACACTTGATTGTGCTCATTTGAAACATACACTTCAACCAGGCAGAGCATCAACATCAGAACAGAGAAGGGAAACACAAAAAGGTGCGTGTCAAGACGCATCCCATCTTCATGCTATTTCAATCTAAATGCAGAATAGATCATTTGGGAGAATGGGCTTTATGAGAAGTGTGGTATTAGAAATGAAGGAAGACTCATCAACAACCTGTGTTATGCAGATGACACAACCTTGCTTGCTGAAAGTGGAGAGGACAAGAAGTTTGCATAGGTCAAGGACTGTAGTCTTCAATATGGATTTTAAGTTTACCATTAAGAAAACAAAGATTCTCACGAATGGGCCGGTTGGCAGCTTCATGATGGACAGAGATTGAAATTGTTGGTAACTTCAGCTTGTTTGAGTCTACAATCAACACTTGGCACCAGCAGTCAGGAAATCAAAAGATGAAGTGCACTGGGGAAAGTTGGCTGTCAGGGACCTCTCTAGAGTACTGAAGAGAAATTTTATCAGTCTGGAGATTAAGGTGTGCCTGATCCAGGCCATGGTCTTTGCAATTACTTCCTATGTATGCATCAGAGAGATGGAAATTAACTAAGAATGATAGAAGGATTGATGCCTTTGAGTTGTGGTGCTGGAAAAGTGTTGAACTGTGGACTACCAGGAGAAAAAAAAAGAGGTCCATCCTAGAGAGGCTGAAACCAGGCTGCTCCCTGGAGGCAAGGATTTTAAAGCTCCATCTCATGTACTTTGGGCATGTGGCCATAAGGGACCAGTCTTTAGAGAAGACATCATGCTTGGAAGGGTGGAGGGACAGCACAGGAGAGGAAGACCCAAGATAATATGGATTAACTCAGTGACTGGAGAAAGGGGATTATAGGTGTTGGAGATGATGAGATTGGCTCAGGACAGGGTAGGGTTGCTATGAATTGTAGGCAACTCAATGGAACGTAAGAACAACAACCAGGTACTAGAAAGAGCTCTTGTGGCCTACTAATAAGAAGCTGCACTGAAATACCAAAGGCACGCAGTTCAAGGACACCAGATGCTCTGCGAGAGGATGGGCAATCTCTTCCCATACATTTAACAGCCTCTATGGGTCAGTTCCAAAAGGCACACATACCACCACCAAGGACTGGAAGGAGGAGGAAATGGAAAGTCAAGCTTAAGGGGTGCCAAGTTTCTCTTTGCTAGTGTTGTTAGGTACCACAGAATCAGTTCCAGCTTGTATAAAGTCAGTGTACAACAGAACAAAATATTGCCCAGTCCTGTGCTACCCTCAAAATCACTGCTACTATGTCAGTTCATCTTGATGAGGGTCTTCCTTCTACTCACTGATCCATCATAGTCTCCTCTAAGGATTGGTCGTTCTTGATAACATGTCCAAAGAACTTGAGACAAAGTGCCATCCTCACTTGTTAGGTGCAATGATGCTATATTTCCATCATTTTCCTTTCAAGGTATCAAACACTTTAGACATGTATAGACAGAGAGGTATGAATAAAGATTAGTCACTGGATGGTATACTTTAAAATTATTAAAATGGCAAATATTATTTTATGTACCTGAACAAAGTAAGCAGTTTTATAAGGTTAAAATTTCAAATATGTTGCTAAGTATTTTTTTTTTAGCAAGTTCCAGGAGTTTTTATTGTTTGAGTAACAGAACACATAAACCCAGGCTGAGAAGTCCCAAAGGAAACAGTGGTCGTGTTTCATTGCTAGTTGTCCTTTGGTCCTTCATCTACTAAGCACTTGTCGTATTTTTAAGATATTAGACATTGTTGCTATGTATTTTTACCACAATATTTTTATTAGAGTAATGAAATGTGCAAGGAGCTAGAGTTGGAAAATCAAAAGGGCCGAACTCATTCAGCATTTCTTAAGCTCAAGGAACTGAAGAACAAATTCAAACCTCGAGTTGCTACAATCAAGGATGCTTTAGGCAGAATATTAAATGATCCAGGAAGTATCAAAAGAAGATGGAAAGAATATACTGAGTCACTGTATCAAAAGGAATTGGCAGATACAGAAGAATTTAATGAAATAACATTTGAGCAAGAGCCTATGGTGATGAAGGAAGAAGTTCAAGCTGCTTTGAATAGCAAAAAAATAAGGCCTTAGGAATAGATGGGATACCAATTGATGTATTTCAGCTAACAGATGCTACCCTGGATGTGCTCACCAAGTTGTGCCAAGAAATCTGGAGAACAACCACTTGGCCAACTGACTGGAAGAGATCTCTATTTGTTCCCATTCCAAAGAAAGGTGACCCAACAGTGTGGAAACTACAGAACAGTATCATTGATTTCACATGCAAGAAAGATTCTACTGAAGATTATTCAAGAACGACTGCAACAGCACATCAGCAGAGAACTGCCGGAAGTCCAGGCTGGGTTTAGAAGGGGTCGTGGTACTAGGGATATTGTAGCTAATGTTAGATGGATCTTAGCTGAAAGCAGGGAATACCAGAGGAATGTATATCTGTGTTTCATTGATTATGCAAAGGCGTTTGACTGTATGGATCATAACAAACCGTGGCTGACTCTGAGAAGAATGGGAATCCCAGAACATTTAATCATGCTAATGCGAAACCTATACTTGGACCAAGAGGCAGTCGTCAGAACAGAGCAGGGTAACACAGCATGGTTCAAAATTGGGAAGGGTGTATGCCAGGGATGTATCCTATTCTCCATACCTTTTCAACCTGCATGCAGAGCAGATTATCTGAGAGGCTGGGCTCTATGAGAAGTGTGGCATCAGGATTGGTCACGATCTATTAACAATCTATGTTATGCAGATAGATGACACAACCCTACTTGCTGAAACTGAGGAGGACCTCATGCACTTGCTGCAGAGGGTCAAGGAACTGCAGCCTTCAGTTATGGATTGAGGCTCAATGTCAAGAAGACAAAGATTCTCACCACTGGACCAATCGGTAGCATCAGGATGGATGGCGAAGAGATTGAGATTGTTCACAGCTTCAGTTTGTCAGCTCCACGGTCAACATTCTTGGCACCAGCAGCCAGGAAAGCAAAAAACATATTGCGATGGGAGTCTGCTGTTAGGGACCTCTCTAAAGTACTCAAGAGCAACGGTGTGTCTCTGGAGACTAAGGTGCATCTGATACTGGCCGTGTTCTTTGCAGTCACTTGTTCTGCATCAGAGAATTGGACAGTAACCAGGGAGGATAGAAGAATTGATGCCTTTGAACTGTGGTGATGAAGAAGAGTATTGAATGTACCATGGACTGCCAGGAAAACAGATTCATCCTGGAGAGGGTTAAACCAGGCTACTCCTTGGAGGCAAGGATTCTGGGGCTTCATCTGACATACTCTGGACATGTCATAAGGAGGGACAGGTCCTTGGAGAGGGACATCCTTGCGAGGGACAGCGCAGGAGAGGAAGACCCTGTATGAGGTGGATTGCTTCAGTGACTGGGGTAATCGGGGTGGGTGTGTCAGAGGCAGATTGGCATAGGATAAAGCAGGGTTTAGGGCTGTTGTACATAGGGTCACTATGAATCATAAGCGACTCGATGGCATATAACATCAACAGGAAATAATTAAAATTACTTATTGCATGGCTTCATTTACAGTGCTCAAGGACAGGAAAACTATATGGGGAAAACTTGCAAATCTCACATGGTGCACTTCTTACATTCTAGGAAAGAAAAAAAAAAGGGTAAAAAAAAATTCTTCTCCCCCAAAGTCTAAGCGGTTCCCCTGTGCATCCATGGTTAGCAGTAGACAGGTTTCACCATCCCTTACAACTCCTTCTAAATGACTAGTTGCTCAGCAAACCTAGGATTCTGCTCTTTTACAGAGAATCTAGAAAACTATCATTTTACCTTGCTAGTAATGCATGAGGCAAAAAATTCCTTCAATCAAAAAAGTCAGACTCACAACTCTTGGCATTCCCAGTCAATCTTTCAAAAGCAGTATTTTGCTGTTTGTGCTGATGTCTGGACTCTTGAAGAAATTCAAATGGTTGGAGTTTTCAGATATACACTTTATCCAGGCATGTATTAATGTTATATGTAGGAAGATCTTCTTGAACACTTAATGGTGCTGTCATTAGTGGAATATGTATAGTATACACCTTGCAAAAGCCAGAAGCCATACATGGCAGAAAACTAACATAGAAGGAAAATGAAAAAAACACGCCATAGAAAAATACTAAGACTGAATCCCAGAGAGGTTCAGTCAAACCTTCAATCAAAGGCAGAAAGCTCCTGAGGTCCAGAAAACAAGGCCATTTCCCTGAGTTCTAAGTCTCCAAAGTTTTATTCTATGAAGCATTTGTGTTTCCAAAGTCAGATGTTTAACAAGATCCAAAGATATCAAGCGACTACCTTGCACTCTATTGTCTCGTGAGTTTATTTTCCCTACCACACAAGGGAGCTCAAGTGGCTAAGGGGAAAGGAACCGCATTTCCAATGCAAAGCTTTGTGGTTCGGATCTACCAGGTGCTCCATGGGATAAAGATGAGCAGTCTCTCCCTGTGCAACTTACTACCTCTGAAAACCCACTAGAGGGTCAGTTCCAACTGGACGGCACACGACAGCAGAAAAGTATTAAGAAAATATTTATCACTTGTGGTACATGTGTCATATTTTGGTTAAAAAGAGTCAGAGTCAGGGGTCAGCACTGTCGCTATGAGTCATATTTGACTCAAGGGCACTGAACACCACTTCCCCCCCCCCCCAACAGCACTGAAGAGTTCAGGATTTTTTATTGAACATGTTACAAAAGGAGTTTAGTAAAAAAGACCAAATCCCATGTCATCATCAGACTCCAGATTTTTCTTTCTTTGCTTCCACTTTCTTCTCAACTGGAGCAGCAGCAGACAGGAGGGCAGGTCCTCTAGCTGGTACGCCCCCAGCCGCTGGGGCAGGTCCACCAGCACCCACATTGCAGATGAGGCTCCCAATGTTGACATTTGCCAGGGCCTTTGCAAACAGCCCAGGCCAGAAAGGTTCAACGTTGACACTGGCTGTCTTAATGAGGGCATTAATTTTATCCTCCGTGACTGTCACCTCATTGTCGTGCAGGATGAGGGCCGAGTAGATGCAGGCGAGCTCAGAGACGGAGGCGATGGTGCACTGGTACCAGGCTGAAGGCTACCGGATGCGGTGCTAGTCGCCGGATGAAGTGAGGGCCTCACCCCAACGCGGCCTTAGCTTCCTCGAAAGGACCGAGCACCTTAGTGGCAACTGAGGAAAGGGTGAACACCACTTCTTTGCTCAGCATACAAACCTGAGCAGCTATGGAGAAAGGATACAGCCCTGTCCCATACTTTCCTTGATTTTAAACCACAGTGTTCCTTCGCTCTGTTCAGATGGCAGATTCTTGATCTAGGTATAGTTTTCAATAAGTACAACTTTAAGTGTTCTGAGATTCCCATTCTTGTTTCGATCCACAAAGTTAAATGCCTTTGCATAATGAATAAAACACAGACATTTTTCTGGTTTTCTCTGTTTTCAGCCAGGATCCAACAGACATCAGCAATATCATCCCTGGTGCCACAGTCTTTTTTTTTTGTTTGTGTGTGTGTGTGTACCATCAAATTGGATCTGACTGATACAGGAGGAGATTATCCCTCCTCCTCCAGCACAGCATCTGGTGGGTTCAAAACACATACCTCCAGTATTGCAGTGCAGCTTCTTGTCACTAGGCCACCAGAGCTCTCTTGCCACAGTCTCTTGTAAACCCAGACTAAACCTGGGATAGTTCTCTGTCAATGTACTCTTCTAGGCAGTTTTGGATGATCCTCTGAAGTATTTTGCTTGCATATGACAGTAATGATATTGTTAGAAAATTTCCACATTCTATTGGATGTCTTTCTTGGGAATGGGAATAAATAGGGTTCTGTTCCAGGCAGCTGGCCAGGTAGCTGTCTTCCAAATTTCCTGGCATGGACTGGTGAGCCCCAGGCCTATGTCTGTTAGTTGAACAATGTCAGATAGTATTCTATCGATTCCTGGGGCCTTATTTTTTGCCACTGTCTTCAACAAACCTTGAATTCCTTCCTTCATCACCATTAGTTCTTTATCATATGCTACTTCTTGAAATATTTCAGGGACGACCAATTCTTTTTAGTACAGTTACTCTGGTATTCCCTCTATCTTCCTTTTAAGTTTCAACTTAAATCAAGATTTTGGCCATAACTTCTCTCAGTATTGTAACTCAAGGCTTAAATATGCTTTTCAGTTCTTTCAACAGTAGAAATATCAAACGGGCACTTCTTTTTATTTTCTAACTCTAGCTCTTTCCACATTCCATTAAAACATTTTGCTTTGTCTTCTAGAGCTGCCTTTTCCAATTTTCTGCTCATTTCTTTTACTGCACCATCCCTTCCCTTGGTTTTGGCTTCTCAGTACTATAGTGTAATTTTCAGTCTCTTCTGACATTTATTTTGGTCTGTTCTTCCTCCTCTGTCTCTGTACAACCTTTTGCTCTCTTCATGTAATCTCGCAATTCATGTGGTCTTTATCATGGTTCAATGACTCATACCTGTTCTTGGGATTTTTAAATCAAAGTGGGAGAGACTAAAGGTCTGTATTTTGGGTTTTATAAACTTATTTTCGATTGATTCAACTTCAACTTGAATTTGCACATGATTAACTGTTTTAGTCAGCCAGAAGTGGGCAGTCTGTTCCAGTCAAGCCAACAAATCAGCCTGGTTTTGACTAATATTGAGCTGTTCCAATGATTCTCTTCTCAGATGCCCAGGAATAAAGCTCAGAAGGCAAGAGGGGATAGGAAAGGAGCAAAACAGTAAGCACAGGAAGGATAGTGAGAAAAGTGGAGACCAAAAAAACATATATCAATTATTGAATAGAAACCCATATGCTCTGTAAATCCTCAGTTAAATCACAATAAAAAACTAAACAAAATCAAAATTTGAGGCACAGGATGTTTTCAAGAAAGTGAAAAGACAATGTTTGTTTTATTTAGTCACTTGGTTTTCACTAACATTTGCAGTTTTAACTGATTAAATCATACCCTATATGTAGAAATTATTAACTATTTTAGGATACTTTTAATTTTCCCTTTGGTTTCTAAGTAATAAATGTTAGTGTAAACAACATAACTCTCCTCTACTAGCCTTTACAAATTATTATAATAGATAATCTCTAAATATTGTATAAATTGTGAAATTCCAAATTTACTAGTAACATTTTCAAAACCTTGGCAATATTTTAAGAGTTAAAAAATATGTTTGTACTTTCTATTGTTAAGAGCTGTCACTTCAGAACTGACTCATAGCTGACCCTTCAGCACATTTTCAGAGATGAAAATCCTATGAGAAGAATGCTCATCTTTCTTCCAATGTAACTGATGGATTTGAACTGCATGCCTTTGAATAGGGACCACAACTCACTGCCACTAGGCCACCAGAGCTTCTTAACTACTTTCTAGGATAACAAATATTTGGCTGTGGGAACAGGATAGGCAGTCTCCTCCCATGCAATTTACTGCTGCTGAAAACCCGCAGTAGGGTTGTTCAGCTATGGGTCAGTTCTGACTCTACGGTACAGAACAATAAGTTTCTTTTAATAATCTAATGATTATTTTTTTTGTACTAATAGGTATTGTTAGGTGCCACCAAGTCAACTATGATTAATACCAATCCTGTTAATAGATCGAAACTTTGCATTATTCTGAATCATTGTCATAATCTCAGCACACATACTGGAGGAGGTAGGCTTTGGAAAAAGACATCATGCTGAGAAAGACAAAGGGTCAGCAAAACAGAAAACCTTCAATAACATGGACCAAAATGCGCTTAAGCATGATAGAGATCTATTAAGGAAACAGGCAATATTTTTTGCAAAACAGACATACTGAGGAAAATGGAAAAGTGGCAACTTCCAGGAAAAAAATGATCTAAATTTAAAGTCACACATCTAAAATGTATTCTACATACAAAGCTCAAGTTTCGTAAGTGAGAATTAAGCCACACATACTCACTCTGTAAAAAAGATGTACTTAGCCTTACTAGAAATACTTAGTCTTCAAATTAACTCATAAGTAATATACAGAGAAGAGTTCAAATTTAAGGTCTATAGGTTACATTTTCAGTTTTAGAATGTAATTTGGAATATATAGAATCCTTTAAAGTAATATCTGAAAATGTAGGCATCATATATTTTTATTATATTTTAAAATTTGGGCAGATAAAATTATGACAATCAGATCCATACAAAAAAATACACTTCCAAATATTTTATCAAGCAAATAAAAACAATCTCCATTTATTTGCTCTTTCCAGAAGTTAATGTACAGTAAAAATTTTATATTGTGTATCACACATATAATTAAACATACATAGAAAATGAACAAGTATTGAATATCCAGAAACAAAAGTAAAAATAAATAACAATGATAAAACTTTAAAAAATAATGCACATTTTCAAGAGGAAAATATGATTTTAATTATATATACATACTTTTATACTTAATAGAAAGCCATCTCTTTCAAATTGCACATAACATGGAACCAATTAAGCATGATTTTTATGGCATGTAATACTGTAATCTTCTCAACTCACTGCCGCTCATGAAGGCCCCCCTCCCATCTGGTTTCCAAGGCTGTTACTCATAACTAGAAGCCATTTCCAACGAGCCACTGGTCGATTCAAACCATCAGAAACTTGCTGCCTTTGGACTAGCAGTGTCATTCACCACAGACTAAGACCTCAAGCTCCGTACTATAATCCTAGATAAAATACATAGATCTGTCATGTAATAAAAAGGTATGTAGTACTTTTTTGAGAAACACTGTCTTCCTCAACTCACATTAACCTGTAGAAATCCTATAAAAGGCTTTACAGGAAATTTCACAAGAAAAAATATTAAAAAATTATTGTTTTTCCCACTCTGGACTGCTCTTCAGTCAAAAATGGGCTTCAAAGTAAACTTGAGAATACATTTACTATAATTCTGAATACTTTACTTTTATACTAAGACCATTTCTTTGTTCTATAAAATACTGTGTAATTAATCATGATTGGCAATCTGAGCAAAAGAAAATCCTGGTAAACTGGAGTCAGTTTATCCTTTATTATTTTCATAAATATTTTAGAACATAAGAATTTGTGGACAAGAAACCTAACCCTCAAATCACTGACACTTACTCTTCTAAGGAGTGCTATTATATTTATTTTTAAAAATCCTGCTTAATTTTTTTCTTAGGAAAATCAAAGGTATCATCTTTGTACTATGGCACAGCCCTCAATTCAGAGAAAAATACACTTTGGGAACCAGAAAAGACTGCACAAAGGTTGCAAGCAACCTGAAAAGCTCGTGGTGAAAAACATTGAAGTCCTGTAGGTAATAAAAAAATATGTGCAGACTTAATTACAAATATTTACATTTCAAAACAGAACTGCGAGTCAAATACTCAGCCAGTCAATATTAATTCAAGTTATTTTAAAATGTATGATAATGTGCCCACAATATTTGTGGCCACACTTGAATGCATAGAATTTAACACACCTTGAATGCATAATGCAAAGATAAGAGTTCTTTTACCTGTTACCTATGCCTATAAAGCAAAACTATATACATTAAAAGCTGTACAATCAATAGTAATTAGCAAATTTTTTATTGTCTTAAAACACACGTACATTAAGTACTACTAATTTCACTCATTTGTTCAACAACCTGTCCTAAAATTTCATCAACTACATCAACATCATAATTTACTTGCTGAAGATCTAGGTCAGGCACAATCATGGCCAGCAGTTGTCCCACATTAACACGAAGTGATCGAAGCTTGAGGCTGCAATATAAACATTAAAGTTTTAGAAGATAAATGTAGCTTAACATTTATATGAAGTAAAAACTAACTATTTGGTTAGCACCAATACATTCCTAATTTGCAGATTTAAAAAATATACCAATTAACTTGTTAAATACATAAACTAGAAGATAATTTGCAATTAGAATTATCATGATCAACTAGAAAGCAATAGTGAGCTACTAGAAAAAACATTAGTTCAAGAATAAGAATGTATCTCTTTGTGTTTCCTTTTTTCCTGAATAAACGGAATTGATCCTTAAAATATGCTCTGTTATGCACATTATAAGCATTAAAGGAGGAAGGAAAATTATATGACCAAATAATTTCACATAACTCAAAGTAAAATTAAAGATGTTTTACATCATAGGACCTTGCTGAAGCTATATGACATCATTCACAGAATAACAATGTTACTATATATATTTTTAGAAAACAAGTGGTTTTACTGAAAACTACGGATTAAATGAACATTATCATTTTTTTCAAAGTATATGTAAATATATCTCATAGTATTCCAGACTTTAAAACCTTCAAAAAAGGATTTAAGCAATTAAATAAAATCTCTACAATTTTAAGGCAATTTCTGCACAAAGATCAGTAGATATATGGATTAAGAATATCACAGTGCCTTCGTTTGGGACCTGGTCTTTCCCACAAATACAATACTTCCTTATTTAGTTTAAAGATCTTTCTAGGAGAGAACTGTGTAAGAATTGAACATCCTTGTGCAGAAAACACACAAAATGCTTTTCAAGCATATTACTTTTTTGACTACAGATGCATACAGAAAACTGCAACGTTTAGATAGGAGGTCTTCCGGCCTAATGGGTAAGAATCTGTGCTGCAATTCAAAATGCACTTGGTTCAAATCTACAAGCTTCTCCACAGGAGAAGAATGGGCAATCACTGTGCCATTTACTACCTTTCAACACCCGCTAGAGGATCAGTTATGAGTTGATTCCAACTCCACGGCAGGCACATATCAATGGCTAACAACTGCCTGCCTTCAGTATAGATTACAATTCAACATAAAATAAAAATGCTCACAAATGGGTCAATAAACTAACAGTATCATGACAAACAGATAAAGGATTTAAATAATCAATTACTTGGATTCACAACATCCATACAAGTGGCAGTCAAGAAATTAAACTATGTATTGCAATTGGCAAATCTCTTGAAAAAGACTTACTCTCTTTAAAGTGCTAAAGAGCAAGGATGTCACTTTAAAGATTAAGGCACACTCTATCTTCTGTGCATGTGAATTCTATGACAATGAATCAAACTCATAGCTAGCCGACTCATAGCTGTTCCTTCAGTGGGTTTATCAGAGGCTATAAATGTGATGGTATGAGACTGTCCATCTTTCTTCCTAGGATTTGCTAGTAGGTTCAAATTATCAGATAGGCTTTGCCTTTGGGTGAGAAGCACAACTCTCTGCAAACTCCATAACCAAGACAAGTTAGTTAATTTATATAAGCCTCAGCTTCATTATCTATACAAAAATAATTGTTCTTTTACATGGTTGTTAAAACAAATGAACTAATAATATAACTTCATGCATATTCTATGTATATTTTGAAATAGTCTTAAAATATTAAATCAATGATAAGTTACTGTACTGCAAGTATGATACTAAGATGATTATTGTCATATGCGTCTCAACCCATGTGACACAACTGCCTAACAGGCTTTTCTAGGTTATAATCTTAATGAGGGCAGAGAGTAAATTCTATCCCACAAAGCTACTGGGTGGTTGGAGCTCCATACAAAGATAATAAAAAAACAAAAACAAAAAAAAAATGGTGCCACATTCAAAAGTAACCGAAAAGCAAATAAACTGAAAATGTTAAGTTTCATATTACACTTACAAATATAGTCTTGACCCACCCAATTTTTAACAATTCTTGAAACAACAGGTTAATTTTCACTTTCCCTCAAAAACTATTCCAAATCACTGTGACCCATTAGATGCATTATTCCTGCTAAATTTCCATTTCAGTTAAATGGAATCTGAACTATCAGCTCATTGAACTATTAGCTCTGATTCCCTAGGGAACAAGAAGTTGTGCTGTGATTCCAAACAAAGACTGATGGTCTGAATCCACCCAATGCTCTGCAAGACAAAGATGGACAATCTCCTCCAGTATAATTTACAGTCTCTGAAAAAATACTGGAGAGTCAGCTATGGGTTCATTCAATAGTAATGAGTGAGTTTTATCTATGATAATAGACCACAGCAGACAATACCTTCCTTTGATAAAACAATTCATACTAGCATAAAGTATGGCAGCCAGAATTGCAAATGAAACAAACAAATCTCACTTAATATTACCTTTCTCCATCAGCATAACTTAGAGATTCTTCAATGTTACTTGAAGTTGAAACGGTTCCTATCTGCTGAGTTGTAGATTTTAATTGTTCAACTTCAGTTTTAAGTTCTTCACATTGTAAACGGATCTGTGATTTTTCCATTTCTAACAATTCAACCTAACAAAAAATAGAAATAATTTTGTAACTGTACAACCTAAAACTCTTAATGCCAGAGTGTAAATTTAAGTTAAGAAATGTCAAAAGAGGGGGGAAAAAATGTCAATAAACAAAGCTCTACTTGGCTTGCAATTTTACCTCTGCAGCTTTTTACACTGGAAGAATGCAATGCTTTCATTAATACTTGACCAAAAAGAAACAATATATAAAAAAATGGAAAAACAAAAATACAAGTTGCTTGCATTATGTTAATGTCACTGGGGTTTTCATTTCTTTACTCACCAGATAAAAAGGGGTTTATTTTGAAATAAAATTGTCAAATTTTATTGTAAATTAACATCTCTGAATTGTTTTATTCAGTTAACTTTTTTCTTAGATTCTATTATTCTCATATTTTGAAAGTTGACAAATTTATTTTCTTTTTTTAATTGAGATTTTACTGAAAGTTTATAGAGAATTTAGATTCCCATGCATTCATTGTTACACAATTTTCCTCCCTGCCCAGTTCCCCCAAGTTCGCTTTTCTCTTTGAAAAACAAAACAAAAACCTTACATTGTTGTACACAGATAAAAGTTATAGTAGTTAGCTTATAATTTTTACATATTTTCTCATTAGTCCATGAATCAACATTTCAAGATGAAGGTTTGAAAGAGCAGTTATGTTTTTACTATTTCCAGAAGGAATAAGTCAACACAGCTCTATACTGTGGATTCCAAACTCTCCCCCACCTACTACTTCTCCCCCACCTTACCTGAAGCAGGCAGAGAATCCTATTTACAAAATCCTCTTACAAGTTTGAACAGAACCACTCCTCATTTATAAATATGAGTAGGGACTAAAGCTAGGTTTTACTATGAAAATCAAAATTATGCAAAAACTGAAGATGTCACATGAGATTACCAAACAGAAGATCACTACAATATTGTCTCAAGTGTTACATCATTACGTATGTGCCAAACCACTGTCCATCAACACATGGAGTTAATAAGCCAGACACAAAGGACAAAGGTTAATGGTTCCACTAATATGAAACATCCAGAACACAAACAACACAAAGAAAAAGTAAACCATGGTATACCACGGTTTTTAGAAAGGGGAAAGGGAGAAATCAGCAGGGAAGCATATTTTTCAAGGTCTGTAATACTCTTGAATATCCATGATTCTATTAAGTGAAACCACTCACCTCATTTTTATACTGGTCCCGCTCAATGCTGCATTTGTCCAGCTGTCTAAATACGTCGTCAAGCTGCACAGCCATGTCATCCATTTCACTTTTGCTCTCACTGCTGGAACACTGACTACATTCAGCCTTCACATGCTGCAAAGCACTACACTGTTTTTTAAGGCTTTCTATTTCTTCTAAAGCTTGTTGATACTGAGATGCTATGTAGTCTGGACTTTCAGATTTGCCATTAATACTTTCAAGTAAAAATAAAGCATCCGTTTCAGTAGATTGATGGCAAGTTTCCTTTTTCACATATTTGTCATTCATTTCTACTATCCTCTGCTGTAATACTTTCATCTGGTCAGTAAGAGTATGGCACTGTCTTTTATAATTTTCTCTTTCTTGGGTAACTAACTTGAGCTCATTTCTCACTTCATTTAACTTACAGTCAACATCACCTGACGATTTAGCAAAGGTTTCCTGGGTTCCATGTATCTTTGCTTCCACTTCTACACAGGATGTCAGTGCAACTGTATCATTCCTTGCATCTATGGCATCTTCCACAGCTTCTTCCTTTTTAACAACCAAATTTGGAATTTCAGTCTGTGTGGCTGCAGTAGTTCCATGGTCACATCTGGATGATGTGCTGTTTGAACTAGTCTGACCATGAGGTTCATTATCACTCACAATCTCAACCTGAACACTACTCTGACACTGTTCTACGTGAATCTGTTCTGATTTCATTGCTACATCATGGTCTGCTGCAGGTTTGGGAGTACTGTTTTCTTCCAAGATGATGACATCTTCATCATCATCATTATTATAAGATGAATTTTCAAACGTCTGACTACTCAATTTCCGATTCTTTGCATTCAGAATTGAAGAACGAAAGGAAAGTCTCCGTTTCATGCTGAAGGGAAAAGAAACCCCAAACACATATAAATTATAAAATATAAAGATGGACAAACCAGATTACTTTGTAGTAATAATCCTAATAAATACATTTTTGCAACATTCTTAAAATGAAACTATTTTGACCTTGTAAGATTTCCCATGCTCTGGAGAAAGATCTTTGTCATCTTTCACCATCTGTGGGCCCAGAGTTCCCTGGAAATTTATATGGGATGAAAATTCCTCTTATCAATCTTCCCAAGGTTCTAGGAGGTTCTTTCTCCTCACAGGGATCCACAGCCCAAAGTGTTTATCTTACATCCACGTATTTCTTGATTGTAGGTGGTCCCTCTGACCTTTTACAGCTTATTTAATCTCTACCTCAAAAGAGACTGATTCAAGCTATAATCGAATCCTATATATTGTATCCTACCATAGTAACCTGTGGTTGTTGAGTACCTTCAATTCAGAACCGACCCACAGCTGACCCTGCAGTGGGTTTTCAGAGGGAATAAATCACACAGGGGGAGACTGCCAATCTTTCACCCATGGAGCAGCTGGTGGATTCGAACCATGTACCTTTGTCATGCCAATGCTACTCCTAATCACCAAAGCACCCTCTTAGCATATATGCTTCTAATTCAGCCACATTAACATAATATCATAATCAAAACCAAACTGATTTCCTAGACTTGACCCTAACTCACAGTTAACCTTCATCACATTTCTAAAGTTTAAAACCTTATAGGAGGAAACTGTGTCATCTTTTTCTCCCTGGTAGATTCAAAATGCCCACCACTGTAAGTAAGCTATCCAACATAGAGTGCGCTGTATTCCATGGCTTCTTTCACTAGCATCATAGACCTCAGGATTTAAAACACAAAAGATAATTACATCAAATAAGAAAATTGAAGGCAATTTACTAAATAATACTAAAAATCACAGCCTAGCAAGCTGATACCTCTTTTATGGTATACAATTCAATCCAAAAGATCCAAAAAAGAACTCTTGTCCTCTAGTGCCACCTATTATCCCAGACCTCTATTCTATATTCTTTAGCTTGGTGAAAAATACTGTAAATCACATCTATAAACCATTCTTATCAGCATTCAGTGACTGAAGGCAAGTCACAAACAGCACTGTCTACCTCTCCAGAATAAAAAAAATTTCCCTTAATTAGAAATTACTTCAATTTGCTTAGTTTTCTATGAATTTATCAGCAATTACTTTCTTTCTTACTTGGAGGAAAACCAAATCTCTTTCCAGATCTCACATCTTCCTCTTTCTTGAGCTTACTTTTCTCAGATTTAAGTGGTACAATTTCTAATACCATCTGCAACAGACACTATCAAACATCAAACTCAGTGTCACGCAGTCAATTCTGATTCAGAGAATTTCCATCAAGTTTCCAAAGCTAGAAACCTTTATGAGTTTGGAAACCATAGTGCAGACTTTGGAAACAACAGCAGTGTAGCATGCTATGGACTGTATCACTAGAAGTTCCACTCATAGTGACCCTATATACAAGAGAATCACCACTGCCCAGTTCTGAGTGACTTTCACAGTCACTACCGTTTTGAGACCACAGTTACAGCCACATGGCAATCAATCTTGTTGAGAATCTTGCCCTGTTTAGACTACTAAGTATGATGTCCTTCTCCAGGGTTTAGATTATTTTATTAACATGTACAAAATATGTGAGATAAAAACTCACAACTTTCACTTCTAAGAAACATTCTCGCTGTAAGCTTTGCAAAGTAGCTGTGTTTGGTTTCTGGTAATCCAAAGACTATTCAAGATTCTTCACCATTATCATAACTTCAACATTCATTATCAGGCTTAGAGAAGGCTAAACAACACAGATGAATAGATATGTATTCTTCAAATAGGTCACCTATACAGAGCTCTGGTTTTATGGCTTCAGGATCTAATCAAAGTATCATCTCATTAAAAAATATTTTCTTATCATTTCAGTCAAGACTTTCAATTCATATATTACTTTTTCCTTCCTCTTTCTTTCTCCCTCTACTCATCTAATTAAGTGCCTGCAATGTACTCATTGAAAATGTGCTCGTCTGAATCATCTAAATTAAATACAGATGGATCTCAGCTAAAAAAAGGCACTATGAGAAGAATGTCTATGTTTATTGACTATACAAAGGCATTTGACTGTGTGGATTATAACAAACAATGGGTAACACTGAAAAGAATGGGAATCCAGAACACATTAATTATTGCTGATATGAAATCTATACCTAGACCGAGGAGCTGTTGTTGTTGGAAGGGAACAAAAACAGGATCTTAACAAACTATGGGTAATATTGAGAAGAAAGGGAATCCCAGAACACTTAATTATGCTGATATGAAATCTATACCTAAAAAAAAAAAAAAGAAATCTATACCTAGACCAAGGAGCTATTGTTGGAGGGGAATAAAAACACTCCATGGTTTAAAATCAGGAAAGGTGTCCATCAAGGCTCTACCCTTTCTTCATACATATTCAATCTGTATACTGAGCAAATCATTAAAGAAGCCGGACTTTATGAAGAAGAATGTGATATCAGGATTGGAGGAAGGCTGATCAACCACCAGCGTTATAGAGATGATACAATCTTACTTGCTAAAAGTGAGTAGGCCATGAACTGCTTCCTCCAGATGATCAAGGACTACAGCCTTCAATATGGATTGCATCTCAACATCAAGAAAATAAAAATTTTCACCACTTGGCCAACAGGCAACATCATGATAGATGGAGAAAAGATTAAAATTGCCAATGATTTCATCTTGTTTGGATCCACAGTCAACATCCTTAGTATCAGCAGTCAGGAGATTGGGAGACATATATATAGCCCTAGGCAAGTCTGCTGCAAGGGACCTCTCCAAAGTCCTAAAGAGCAATGGTATCAGTTTAAGATGCACCTGATTCAAGTCTCAATCTTTTCTGTCACCTGCTATGCATCTGAAAACTGGATAATGAATAAGGGTGTCAGGGAAAGAATCGATGCATTTCACTGTGGTTTTGGGGAAGAGTTTTTAATGTCCTATGGAGTGCCAAAAGAACAAACAGCTAGATACTGGACAAAATACAATCAGAATGTTTCTTGGGAGGCAAAAATGGTGAAAGGGAATTTGTGTTTGGAAGGGTGGAGGGTCAGTGAAAGAGAGGAAGAACGTTAGTTTAGATGAACTGGTACAGGATCTGAGGCAATAGACTCAAAAGTGTCAGGGAGGACAAGGATGATGCAGGACCGGACAGAGTTCAGATCTACACTCAAAGGATTGCTGTTTTACTTGATACAACTGCACTTAACAAGAGTTAAGTAACAAGCTCCTCTCACCTGGGAGTTCATATTCTGTCCCTGTTGGGCTGGGAAGCAGGTGGCATGACCCAGGGCCATGGTCTCAGGCCCCATGCTCTGAGGCTCTGGCCTCAGACTGGCCTCTGTCCCTTCACTGACAGCAGTTGCTCATCTGCATCAAGCTTGTCAGTGACCTAGCTACGTGGTTCACCTGGATGGGCACTGGAACTGAGGGGCTAAGCGGCATTGTGGCTGGCCTGTGTGAACTGAAGAACTGAGAAGCATGGGTGCCTCTCAATTCTAGTGACCCTATACTATTCTACTAACTATATTAAGAACTTTGAGTTCATACTTGATATGTTGTTATGTGCTGTCAAGTCACCTGCGACCCACAGTGACCCAACATATAGCAATACACCCACCCCCATTGGCCCAGTTACTCTATCAATCCATCTTATCCAGGGTCTTTCTCGCCTGCACTGTCCCTCCACCCTTCCACGCAGACTTATCTGTTTTCTTGGCAGTCGATAGTACATTCAAGACTCTTCTCTAGCACTACAACCCAAAGGCATCAATTTTTCTTCTATCATCCTTAGTCACTGTCCAGCTCTCTGATGCATAGCAAGTAACTGTGAAAACCATGGCCTAGATTAAGCATACCTTAAGTCTCTAGAGTGACAGCAATGCTTTTCAGTACTCTGGAGAAGTCCCTGACAACAGACTTTCCCAATGCAATTCATTTTTGTATTTCCTTACTGCTGCTGTCAAAAGTGTTGATTGTGGAGCCAAGCAAGCTATAGGTAAAATGCTTGTCTGTCAGATAGTGTTCTAAAACTAAGCATCCAAATTAACACAGACTAGGAAGGGTTGGTCATCCCTTTCAAAAACCCTATGTACATCGCAGAGCTCACTTAAAGTAGACGAACAGATAAGGCAATACTTGGATGGGAGCAGTCCTCAGAATGGAGCAAGGAAATACTGCATGATTCAAAATCATGAAAGGAGTGTGTCCAGGATTTATCCAGTCTCCATACTTGATAATACAGTGTTTTATTTATCCCTGCTCTAGTCCTTTTCAATCTGTATGCAGAACAGATCATCTGGGAGGCTGGACTGTATAAGGAAGAAGGTGGCATCAGGTTTGGAGGAAGATTCATTAACAACCTGCGTTATGGAGATGACACTACCCTGCTTGCTTAAACTGAGAAGAAACTGAAGCGCTTGCTGCAGAAGATCAAGGACTGACCCTTCAATATGGACTGAAGCTCAACATCAAGAAAACAAAGATTCTCACCATTGGGCCAGTTGGCAGCATCATGATAGATGGTGAAAAGATTGAGATTGTTAACAGTTTTAATTTGCTGGCTCTACAATCAACACTCTTGGTACCAGCAAATCAAGAGACAAATTGCACTGGGAAAGTTGGCTGTCAAGGATCTCTGCAGAGTACTGAAGACCAACACTGTTAGTCTGGAGACTAACATGCATGCACCTGATCCAGGCAATAGTCTTTGCAATTGCTTGCTATACATCAGAGAGCTGGACAATGACTAGAGATGCTAGAATTGATGCCTTTCAATTGTAGTACTTGAGAAGAGTGCGGAATATACCACTGACCGCTAGAAGAACAAACAGGTTCTTGCTAGAGAGCGTGAAACCGGGCTGCTCCTTGGAGAGGGACATGATGTTTGAGAGGGTGGAGGGACAGCACAGGAAAGGAAGACCCTTGAAGAGACTGATTCAGTCACTGGGTTAATGCAATTCAGTGTGTCAGAGAGTGAGGTGGGCGCAGGACAGAGCAGGGTTTAGGGCTGTTGTGCATAGGGTCACTATGAGTCACAAGTGATTCAACAGCACATAGCAACAACAAACAACAGTAATCATCTTAAAAGTAGCACCTTTCATACTGCACACTTTCATCAAATTCCAAAGTGATTCAAGAAAATGGCAGAAGTAGAGCAGGGTTTAAATTCAAACAATAAAGCAAAGTTAACTTATTTTTAATACTTTTTACATTCACATGAATTATAATTTGATAGAGTTGCATCACTGTCTTAGGAGTGTTAAAAGCTCTATTTAATAGTCTCAGAATTAGAAAAGCACATTTTAATTACTGACCTACTGCTCTCAGGTTCAGACTGAGGTGAAACTCGATTATTATTTAGAAGTCTCGTGGTTGTGTATGTATGTGCTGCTTCTGAAAGATGTCCTCTTGGAACAGTTTCCTTCAAAGTAGAAAAGCTTGGACTTGAAGCAGGAGGTGTCCGATACAAAAGCTCAGCATTAATCTGCTAGGGGATGGGGAGAAATGTTGAACAATCCACAGTATAGTCTACCCATGCCTTATTCCAGAGACATTACAAACCATCTTAAACATGTAGCTTAACTGCATAAAGAGTTGTGAAAAAAGTGGGGCAAAAAACCCCAAAAATACCACACAACCAAAAAAGGAAACAAATCATCAAATAGTTATCGTATATGACTCATAAAAACTAAAATATTTACTATCTACCCTTTTCAGAATGGTTTACTAACAGTGTTATCAAAACTTAGTGAGTCTGCCATTTTTAATGGAAAAAAAAACCTTACTGAGATATAAAAGGGATCATTGTTTAAAAAAAAAAAAGAACAAAGGGAGAGAGTGTCTTTTAAAACTAATATATACAAGAAAACTTCTTACATGAGGCTACAACTACCTACTCATATATTTAGCACATGCTCCTTAATACCAGTTAGCATTCAGAGAAATGGAAGGGCCAGTGAAGCAGTAATCTACAAAGGAAAAGTAAAAGAATGTCACTTTTGTCTAGGTGAGGACTGGAGCATTACATCTGGGGTAGTTATGTGAATTTTTCCCTGTTGCTCTCCTAACAGTGTTCTAATAGGGTTTCACTTTCCTCAGAAATATCTAATTTAACAATAACAATGAACAACTGGAATGAAGATGTTGAGTTCAAAGAAGATTAAGGAGGGGTAGAAAGAAATGAAATGAATAATTAAGAACATTTCAATATATATACATCTCAACACTTAAAATTCTGTAATTATTAAAACTATTCACAACTTATTAAAAGGAATAAATATACAATACAAAGTTTAATTACCCGAGGAACTATTTCTGGTTGTCTGATTCGGAGTTTTTCCTTGTCTCTTTAAAGAAAAGATGAAAATAAACATATTTAAATTTACTTCAATTATTACTTTTTAAGCAATACACATGCCTGTTTACTGTGGCATTAGTCAGGTATGTACCCCAAAACTTACTTCAATTTCATTATAATCAATGGCAAGTCCTTAAGTAAAGGAAATATTTGTCTTTCTTTTCAGTAACTCTAATGTTTGCTGCTTAAAGTTTACTCTCCCCACAGGTATTATTCTTAGTTTTCTGAACTGAATAAAACAGTAGGCTTTTAACTGTTTTTTTTTTTACCCTTAATCATGCTCCTGGATTTATCTTTAAGAATTTGTTGATGTTAGCCTTCATAGAGTCAATTTTAACTCTAATATATGGCAATATAAGTGAATTCAACCTTCCATGTTGAATTGGTCTAAAATTCAATAGGGCTATCATTTCCCAATTTATCTATACCACCTTGGTTTCTCATTTCTATTGTTTATATATTAAATTATACTGAATAATTCAATCTTTGTAAATTCTCATTCCACTCTATCATTCACAGCACAGTGTTACCTCCTTTGGAAATTATTCTATTTTCTACCTTCTTTTCTCTTAATCAGAAACAATCAGTTTGTCTGAGCTTCCATAGTACTATATCATATCTAATGTTAAAAAATGCACTACCTTCCTTATTTCCCAACAAGTTTATTAAAGACTGTAGTTGTTAGACACTAGAGTCCACTTCTGCTTAAAATGACTCCACGTGAAAGAACAAAATTATCAAATGGGGTTTTCTAGGCTATATAATCCTTACAGAAATAGACTGACAGATCTTACTCTCAAAGAACCACTGGGTAGGTATGAATTGCCAAACTTTCACTTAATCAGTAGAGAAGCATTTAACCACTGTGTAACCAGAGTGCCTCTTCAAGGGTAATTCTCACTTAAAATTCATCTATGTGTGACCTAAAGATATGAACTACTCTGTTCTCAAAACATTTTATAGATTTTGTCATTGCAAATCAACAAATGCTATTACCTTCCCACCCTGCACTAATTCAACACTCACTTCTTTTTGTAGGTTTTTTCATATGTGGGATGTACCAAATCTTCATCTTCAGGTTCTTCTGGAACATCACAATTTCTAGTCAGAAAAATCACACGGGAATACACATCACTAGCACCTTAAACAAGGTCTTAAACAAGGACTTTCTGCCTTGCCAAAAAGGGTACTACCAACTATATGGTACCTGAACTGTGGGTCAGGGTTATTGGAGCAATACCATTTTTCAGGAAGCTGATCTATCCCATCTGGTAATTTTCGCCACTTTAGACAGGAATCACATTGAACCCAAGTCTGATCAGGACGTTTCCTAAAATAAGAACAAATTATTAGAACTAAAGATTCAAAATAACTTGATATTCTGTATCATTTCCATCACAAAATATTTACTTTCTTCCCTGATAATTCTGTTATGTAACAATTTGAAATTTTATAAGCAACTAATTTTATTTACTCTCAAAAGTCTACTTTCACAGACCAATTGGAACAAAGTCGTTTAAATGTGTTTAGATATTAACATGATTAAATTTATTTGTGGTAATGGAAACTACTTAAAAGGTACGTCTAATAACTTAAAAAATTAATACTTGCAATGTCAAATCTAGTTCCTTTATTAGCACAATAAAACATCTAAATGTAGAAAATTAAGTTCTATTAATAAAATTTAAGCAATTTTCTCTTATTATCTAGGCACGTTTTTAACCTGTAAGCAACTTCCCCTAGAGCTCTTGGTGGCCTATCATTGGAAGCTGTATTGCCATCCCAAACGTGGTGTCTCTCTGGCAGTTTGAATCCCCAAGTGGCTCCATAGAAAGAAGACGGGCAGTCTCCCCCACCGCAATTTACAGAGTCTAAAACCCGCTGGAGGGTCAGTTTTGAATCAGTTCTGATTTGAGAGCAAAGAATTTGAGTGCATTATGAGTTTGAAACATACTCCCAATTAAATTTGCATGTTTTTAATCTTCCTTATTTTAAAACAGCCATAACTCCATAAAGAATTTATGTATATTCATAATACCAATAACTTTTAAACATAGTTTTTAATGCATGTATAAATTCAAAAAAGTTCAAATAAGTGCTTGTTTCAGGAGCTTAAAATTTGATTTCTTAAAAAAAAAAGTTTGATTTCTTTTACAATCCTTACAAAAATTTTCTAGGTTTGTAAAACTATACATTTATTTATTTATGGATATTTTTAAAAATATCATGGAGAACTTATACTGAGCTTATCTTTCATGTACTATATATCTTAGAAAAACCTTTATGTATTAAACGCACTGATATTACACAGATCTATCTTCATGCACAGGTAGGATTGTTACTACAGTGCCTGTCAGACATCACATTACTTATTTCACAACTCTAGAAAGTAAGCACTGTTAAGGTTTTCATTTACACCTAAGAAGATGAAACATTCAGAGTTGAACAGCTTCTTGCACACCAGAGCTAGAATCTAAACAAAGAGATTCAAATGAATGATTCTAATCATTACTCTAAACCAAAGTTTTCCAATTTATGAGATGCCACTCCACTGAACATAAAATCAATTTAAGCAATCAAGACTAGCATTTTTCAAAGAAAGAAATTATTTCAAGCATTACATCTAAATTTAAGTACTATTTTGTGAATTTTTATCTTTATATCCATACTTATATAATCACTCATCTTGGGGTATACTACTGGTTCAGAATTTTTTAATATGGGTTTATAGTAAAAAGATTATAGAAACAATATAGAACATAACTCTCTAGTATCTTTTTATATCAGAAGGTTGGTTGTTTTTTGGTTTTGTTTTTTTTTTTTTTTGAAGGTTGCTTTTATTGTACTTACTGTATATCTTCCACTGGCAAATTTAAAGGATACTCTGAATTTTTCTTCACTTTCATTTCATTCCAATAGTCATTAAGCTTCTCTCCTAATGCTGTTATTGTAAGCCTTAAAAAAGTAAATCACAAAATAAATTTAGGAATACAAAGTAAAGATTAAACCTTTGTAGAACAAAAAAGAGTAACCAATAATGAGCATAGGGACAGTTTAATGTTCATTATACTTTTATAATTAGCGTTTTTAGTAATGTATGTCTTCTCATTTTTCATTCTTTAATGATTATGGCCCTCTATATTTCTACATGTTTATAATAAACAAGCTAGTGTACACTACACTTTATCTGCATATTTTTAGTGGAATAGCATTTGAGATATAAATTTGGTCAAAAATAAAATTTGTATTTGTAATATTTAGACTTCCAACTCATGAAGCTGGCATATTCAACTGTTTAGGTTTTAAGTCTTGATGTTTTTCTTTGCAACACAGAGATAGATATTTGCTTATTTCTATATTTACTCCTAAATATTTTTATGCTATTTCAAGATATTTTTTCTTAAATTTTTCATTTTTTTTATTGCTGATACATACAAATACAACTGATTTCTGAATATTTTTTTAGCCCGAAGCATTGGAATACACATTAATTAACTAGTTTCCTTGTTAACGCTAATTTTTTTTTAATTTTTTTTTATTATTATTTGTTTGTGAGTGTGTACCGCCAAATTGGATCTGACAGGTACAGGAGGAGATTGTCCCTCCTTCTCCAGCAGAGCATCTGGTGGATTTGAACTGCACACCTCTGGGATTGCAGTGCAGCTTCTTGACACTAGGCCACCAGAGCTTGACTTAACTCTAATTCTATAAATTATTTTGGATTTAGAACTCTGGTGGTTTAAGATTAAAATGCTGCGCTGTCACATGGTCCACATCCACCAGCTGCTCCATAGGAGAAAACAGGCAATCATCTGTGTTATTTACTGCCACTGAAAATCGAGAGGGTCAGCTATGAGCATGATGATACATAACAACCACATATATGGTCACTCCGGTGGTATAATCCATCAGGAGTTCCTCTGCTAACCTAAAGGCCACACCTCTCTGGCTGAGTAAATCCACCAGCAGCTTACGGGACAAAGATGGAAAATCTCATCCCCTGAAATGTATACCCTTGGAAATTCAATGGAAGGTCAGTTATGAGTCTCTTCCAACTCGGCAGTGATGTGTTTGAGCTTTACATGTTAGCAGAGTTTGAGACTGATCATTTATCTGAATGGCTAGCAGTTCAAACCAATCAGTTACTCTACAGAAGGTCTGGAAAGACAACTATAGTTTTATTCTGTTCTACTCTTTAACATATGGAGCTGTTGTAAGTGCACTAAATTCAGTAGTAACAGGTTTTATTTTTTTAAAAGGCTAGATTTCGAGTTCAGTATGTTTCCCTACACTATGTATTTCTTTCACATTTTAAATTTTTGTGGTGTATTGTTAAATTTTGCATTGTTGTTGTGTGCCACTTAGGGAGCTCTGCTGGCAGACACAGTCCTGCTGTCACTTCAAATCCACCCGCAGAAAGAACAATGAGTCAATTCCAAATGGATGGCAATGAATGAGTATGGGTGTGCTACTGAGTCCCAGATTATAAACAAACAGAACAGCTTTTTAATGTTTTCTTTAAAATAAGAGTTTTCCAAGCTTTCATCTTTATGGGAGCAGACTGTCAATGTTTTTCTCTCACGGAACCTATGACAAGTCGACCTTTTATGCTGACCTTTCAGTTGGCAGTCAAGAGCTTAACCACCACAACACTAAGGCTGATTCATGTGTTGTATCTGATAAGCCAATACTGATTATTACTTTATATCACTATTTGTAGATAAAAGGAGCCCTGGTGATTTGGTGTGCCATGCTGAGCAACTAATGGAAAAGTCTGTGGTTGGAATCCACCAGCCACTCTATGAGGCTAAGATAGGCAGAATTCTCCAGTTAAGATTGAGTCTCAGAAGCCCAAAATTAATGAGTTTGATCTATTTGGTTTATTAACAACTAAAGTCTACTGTTTTCACTAGGGTGCAAGCTTTGTCGTACAGCCTCAGGGGTCTGACCAATGCAGTAATGTCAAATGTCTACCATTACAGTACTTTGACTAACTGCCCTAAATGAAAAGACACAGAATACTAGTTGACATACTAAGGAACAGAGTTGGAAAACTAACATTCCCTGATTCAAGATTTACTATAAAGCTACAATTATAACAATTATGAAAACAGCAAGACTGAACAGACAACTGTATTTGGAAACTAGAATAAAATCCCATACAAATATAACCAGTTACTTTTAACAACCACACAAACGCAATTCAATAGAGAAAGAGGTCTTTTTAAGAAATGCTTTTGGAACAATTGTACATGTATGCAATGAGATTAAAAAATAATCTAGACAAAGACTTCACATTTAGTTGAAAAGATCAACTAAAAAATGTTTAAAAATTAACTCAAAATGGATCCTAATACTAAACAGAACTGAAAGGCAATAAGAGAGAAGTCTGGATGACCTTGAACTTGGCAATGATTTTTCCCAATTTTTTTTTATTATTAAATTTTATTAGTTTTAATGAACACTTACAGGGATTTTTCCCAATTTTTTAAATACAAGTCCAAAAACAAAAGCAGGAAGAGAGAAAATTATTCAACTAGACTCCATAAAATAAAAAGATCCTACTAAGAGAATGAAAAGACTAGCCACAGCTAGAGAGAAAATATTTGAAAAACATAATTCTCATGAAAGACATCGTAAATAAGAACTCTTTAAACTCAACAATACAAAAACCACTTTACATCAGCACCAGCAGTGAATCAGAGTTTCAATCTCTCCACTACCCCGCTAGCATTTGATGTTTGCTGCCCTGTTAAACTTTGCTACTGTTGCTGAGGTGAGATGGTACCTTGTAGTTGTTATCATTTGCATCTCTCTGATAGCTAGAGATTCTGCACACTTCACGTGTTTGTTTGCCATGTGAGTTTCTTTGGTGACGTGTCTATTCATATCTTATGCTCATTTTCTCATTGTGCTATTTACCTTTTTCTTACTGAGGTGCTTAAGTATTATATCAATGATAAGTATGAGTCTCTTATCACATGTCACTGTCAAATATTTTTCCTTGTCTGTGGGTTTCCTCTTTATCCTGTTGGAGAAGGTTTTTGATGTGCACAAAGACTTTGAGTCTTAGAAGGTCCCATTCATCTAATTTATTCTGTCCTGGCTGTAGATTTTTCATTATGTCTGAAAGTCTGTTCATGCGGTGGATTATGGCTTCAAGAGTTGTTCCTAGCTTTTCTCTGATTAATTTTATAGTCTTTGATTGAATAGGGGCTTGTGCATACTGTGAGGTGTGGTCTTGCTTAAGTTTTCTGCAGATGGTTTTGCAATTCTGCCAACACCATTTGTTAAAGAGACTGTCATTATTCTGAAAAATTTACAACCAGGAGAAGATAAAATAGATGAATGGGACCTTCTAAGAATCAAATCCCTATGCGCATCCAGAAACTTCTCTAACAGGGTAAAAAGGGAAGCCACAGACTGGGGAAAAGTGTTTGGTAATGACATGTCAGACAAGGGACTTATATCTAGAATTTATAAAATACTCGAGCACCACAACAAGATAAAGGAGAATAATCCAATTGAAAAATGGGCACAGGATATGAACAGACACTTCACCAAGGAAGACATTCAGATGGCCAACAAACACATGAAGAAATGTTCAAAATCCCTAGCTCTGAGAGAGATGCAAATCAAGCCATGAGATATCATCTCACTCCAGTAAGACTAGCAAAATTTAAAAGAACAGCAAGCAACAAATGCTGGCAAGGTTGTGGAGAGACTGGAACCCTGATTCACTGTTGGTGGGAGTGTAAAATGGTGCAACCACTGTGGAAAGCAATGTAGCACTCTCTCAAAAAGCTGCAAATAGAGTTACCATTTGACCCAGCAGTTCCACTACTGGGAATATACCCTTAAGAGACCATAAACGACATCCAAGTAGATATATGCATACCCATGTTTATTGCGGCTTTGTTTACAATAGCAAGGAGTTGGAAACAACCTAAATGCCCATCAACAAATGGGTAGAGAAGCTGTGGTATATTTGGACAATGGAATACTATGCTGCATTGAAAAGCAAGGAACTCATGCAATATTATTCAAAATGGGTGACCCTGGAAGACATGCTGAGTGAGGTATCACAGTCACAAAGGGACAAATGCTATATGGTGCCACTGTTGTAGAATGAGGCTGGCATTGGGGTGGGGGAAAGACTGAGAAAAATTGGATGAAACATGTTTACGGCACTGAAGTCTATGGGGGAGAGAACAGTTTTAAAGTATTATATTTTAGGGCATTATGTTCATCGTAGGAGTACACAATGAGGGTTGCAGAGTGGATTATATTTGGGGTTGGGGGAGGTGCGTGGGGGATTATGTACCAATGGGGGAGTTTTTCTTTCACTTTTCAAGGAGAGGAGCAAACAGGGGAGAGGTGGAGGTGGGATGGGCGGGGAGAAGGGTGCAACAATGAATGAATGGAATTCTAAAATATCTGTACATGTTCACTGAAATGAAAAATAAAGAAATTAAAATTTAAAAAAAAGAGACTGTCATTTCTCCACTTAATTGATTTCATTTCCTTCTCAAAAACCCGTTGACCACAGGTAGATGAGCTAATTTCTAGGTTCTCGATTCTATTCTATTCATTTATGTCTGTCACTGACACTTTCTCAGGAAGTTGGAAATAGAAATACTATATAACCTAGCAATTCCACTACTGGAAAAACTCTGAAGAAATGGGAGCTGTGACTCAACAGATGTACACACACCAATGTTAAATGCTGTATATTCCCAATAGCAAATAAATGAAAGTAACCGTCAACAAACAAATGGAAAGAAAAACTATAGCATAGCAACACAACACTGAAAAAAACAATGAACTTTTACACAACATGGGTGACATGATAGAAGACATGATACTAAGTGAAATATGTGTAATAGAAGGACAAATACTATGGCAAGAAGCTGCACTGCAATCCCAGAGGTGTGTGGTTCAAATCCACCAGATGCTCTGCTGGAGAAGAAGGGACATTCTCCTCATGCGCAAAAAATAATAAAATAAAAATTTTTTTTAAAAAGGCAAACACTGCTTAACATTGCTGTTATAAAATAGAACTGACACAGAGTAGTGAGGGGAGAATAAGAGAAGAGTGAATAGATAATGACCACTGCACTGGAACAGATGAGGGGAAGAACTTTCTGAAAGGAATTTATTAAATATATAGATATCAACAATCAGGAACAAGAGGTGCACTGCAAAATTGATGGCAGGAGGGAGTAAAGGAGGGAGGACAAAGTACAATGAATGAATACCCAATCTTTCTGTAAACTTTCATAAAATTACAATAAAAATTTTTTTTAAATTATGTATTTGATGACCTTTTTAAAAAATCCACACCATTGTTATATCATCTCACCCCTGCAACAATCAAAAGGGCAGCAAACAACAAAGACTGGCAAAGCTGTAGAGAGATTGGAACTCTTATTCACTGCTAGTGGATGTGTAAAATGGTACTATGGAAAGTAGTCTGGCACTTTCTCGGAAAGTTGGAAATATATGATTAGGAATTATTTTTAATATGTTGTGGTTGTTATGTGTCGTCAAGCAAGCGACTCATAGCGACCCTATGTACAACAGCCCTAAACTCTGCTCTGTCCTGTGCAAATCGTACTGTCTCTGATACACGAATCACAATTACCTGTCACTGAATCAATCCACCTCATAGAGGGCCTTCCCCTCCTGCGCTGTCCCTCCACCCTCCCAAGCATGAAGTCTCTCTCCAAGGACCAGTCTCTCCTTACAACATGTCCAAAGTATGTTAGATGAGCCTCAGAATCCTTGCCTCCAGGGAGCCGCCCAGTTTAACCCTTTCCAGGATGAATCTGTTTTCCTAGCAGTCCATGGTACTCTCAATACTCTTCTCCAGCACCACAGCTCAAAGGCAGCAATTCTCCTTCTATCCCTAGTCCAACTCTCTGACAAGTAACAAGTGATTGCAAAGACCATGGCCTGTATCAGGCGTACCTTGGTCTCCAGAGAGACACCACTGCTCTTCAGTACTTTGGAGAGGTCCCTAACAGCAGACTTTCCCATGGCAATGCGCCTTTAATTTCCTGGCTACTGGTGCCAAGAGTGTTGATTGTGGAGCCAAGCAAACTAAAGCTATGAACAATCTCCCTCTCTTCACCATCCATCCTGATGCTACCAATTGATCCAGTGGTTAGAATCTTTGTCTTCTTGACATTAAGCCTCAGTCCATATTGGTGGCTGCAGTCCTTGACACTCTGCAGCAGGCGCTTCAGGTCCTCCTCAGTTTCAGCAAGCAGGGTTGTATCATCTGCATAATGCAGATTATTGATCATCTTCCACCAATCCTGACGCCACACTTCTCCTCATAGAGCCCAGCCTCCCGGATAATCTGTTCTGCATACAGGTTGAAAAGGTATGGAGACAGGACACATCCCTGGCATATACCCTTCCCAATTTTGAACCATGCAGTGTTTCCTTGCTCTGGTCTGACGACTGCCTCTTGGTCCAAGTATAGGTTTCACATTAGAACGTTCTGGTATTCCCATTCTTCTCAGAGTCAGCCACAGTTTGTTATGATCCATACAGTCAAACGCCTTTGCATAATCAATGAAACACAGATATACATTCTTCTGGTATTCCCTGCTTTCAGCCAAGATCCATCTAACATTAGCTACAATGTCCCTAGTACCACAACCCCTTCTAAACCCAGACTGGACTTCTGGCAGTTCTCTGCTGATGTGCTGTTCCAGTCATTTTTGGATAATCTTCAGTAGAATTTTGCTTGCATGTGAAATCAACAATATATTGTTCTATATTTCCACACTCTGTTGGGTCACCCGTCTTTGGGATGGGAACAAATATAGATCTCTTCCAGTCTGTTGGCCAAGTGGTTGTTCTCCAGATTTCTTGGCACAACTTGGTGAGCACATCCAGGGCAGCATCTGTTAGCTGAAATATGTTAACTGATATACCATCTATTCCTGGGGCCTTATTTTTTGCTATTTCCTTCATAGCAGCCTGAACTTCTTCCTGCATCACCACAGGCTCTTGCTCACATGCTGTTTCATGAAATTCTTCTGTCTGCCAATTCCTTTTGATACAGTGACTCAGTATATTCTTTCCATCTTCTTATACTACTTCCCTGGATCATTTAATATTCTGCCTAAAGCATTGCAGATTACAGCAACTCAAGGTTTGAATTTGTTCTTCAGTTCCTTGAGCTTTAGAAATGCTAAGCGATTTCAGCCCTTTTGATTTTCTGACTCCAACTCCTTACACATTTGATTGTAATATTTCATTTTGTCATCCCGTGCTGCCTTTTGAAATCTTCTATTCAACTCTTTAGTATCTTGAATCTTTCCTTGTGTTTTGGCTTCTCTGTTCTCCAGTGCAATTTTCAGAGTTTCTTCTGACATCCATTTTGGTCTTCTCTTCCTCTTCTGTCTTTGCAATGACCATTTGCACTCTTCCTGGATGATACCCTTGATAGCCTCCTACAACTCATCTGGTCTTTGCTCATTTGTGTTCAATGCCTCAAACCTGTTTCTGAGATGGTTCTGAAATTCAGGTGGGAAAGACTCAAAGTCATATTTTGGTTTCTGTGGATTTGGTTTAATTTTCCTCAGCTTCAGCTTGAACTTGCATATGAGTTAATTGGTGGTCTGTACCACAATCAGCTCCTGGCCTAGTTTTCACAGCTGATATTGAGCTTCTCCAGCGGTTCTTTCCGCAGATAGGACAACAATCTGGAACAAGGGGGAGGCATGGAGGGCTAGGGAAAGAAAATGTGCAACAATGAAAGACAATTAAAAGAAAGATTCTTAGGTAAGCTCTGGTGGCCTAGTGGCAAGAAGGTGCACTGCAATCCCAGAGGTTAGCAGTTTGAATCCACCAGATGCTCTGCTGGAGAAGGAGGGACAATCACCTGTACCAGTCAGATCCGATTTGACTGTACGTGTACACACACACACACACACACACACACACTAATAAAAATTAAGAAAAAATTTAGGCAAGCTCTGGTGGCCTAGTAGCAAGACTGCACTGCAATCCCGGAGATGTGAGGTTCGAATCCACCAGATGCTCTGCTGAAGGAGGAAATCTCCTCCTGTACCAGTCAGATCTGATTTGATGGTACACACATTAAAAAGAAACCAAAATAACAAACCAACAACACTTAAAAACCCAGATTCTAATTGTTAAAAAAACCCAAACTCAGCAATCCAATTACAAAATTATTAACACTGATGAAATAAAAAGGATAATACATAGATGGCAAATAAGCATAATAGTGATCCTCAAGTAGTTTCCAAGTCTGTAAAACTTTACAAGATAAAATGGCCCATTTTCCTCCCATGGAAAAGCTGGTGGATCCAACCTTTTGATTTTTTGCTTAAGAGCCTGACAGCTAAACTCTTTATTCACCAGAATATCTTACACACATAATTAAGGAACTGAAAGTTAAACCACGACTCCACTACACACCTACTGGAACAGTTAAAATAGAAAACACTAGTGACACCACGAATCACAGGCAATGATGTGGAGTAAGAGGAACTGTGTAATTCATTACTAGCGAGAACACAAACTGGTATAGCCACAATTCTAATAAAAAATTTCCAATATTAAAAATTATTTTTGTTCAAGTAACTGGAATTGTTACTTATCTGTTGATTGCTCTTGACTGAAATTTTGATTTTCCATATTATACTTTAATTCATTAATTTCACTCTTTTCATTACTATTTCCTTCTTTCTACTACTTGCACTTTATTTGACAATGGCCTCCAGTTTTTATCAAATGTTTAAGTGACTTTTTAATACTTCATAATGTACATACATTGTACCACCTAAATTTACAAATAAAATTGACAGTCTTGTATTTGGACTTCTAACCACCATTTTTTAAGGAGCATAAGGCATTAACATTATCTTAGACTTCCTATTCTAAAACAAAATCTGAGAATTTTATGATTTTACAAAAAAATGCTGATATTAAATAAAGCAAGAATTTGTTCTATATTATATGAATCTCAATGCTATCACTAAAGATGGGGTAGAATAGAGTTATTTGTGAAGTAGCACAATATAATACCTGAGATCAAGAATATAGTTATAGTTTCTATCCAAGTTCATCATTCACTCACTTTCCGACATAGCTGCAATACACCTACTGTTCACTTACCTATTACCACATTATCCAATAATCTGAAGCCAGGATAGTAAAAACTATTACCTATTTTGTGCACTACATTACAAAAACATGTCTTACAAAAACCAACACCTGTATAAGCCAAAAGTAATGCTAGCTGGCTGTAACAGTTAAGGTGTATGTGACAACTTGGCTGGGTCCTGATTCTTAATGGTTTGGCAGTTATACAATAGTTAAACATGTGTGTAATTACAGAGTCATCCTTTATTTTGCGATCTCACGTAATCAGCCTTCAGTTGATTTTAGCATTAAGGACCTGGTCTTAGGAGGATAATCACATTGAAAAGGGAGGAGTGGGCGTATTGTTTTCCTAATTAAAATGTAAAAATGTCCACAAGATGGCAAAGAATTCTGCTTAGAAAAATTACTTTCTAAAAAGTTTATATAGGTAACATACCTATACTCGTTAGTGTAGTCAAAATCTTGTTTATTATGAGTTGGCTTTAGAAAATTACACTCTATAATTCCAACTACACCAACACCCATGTTGTTTGCCTGAAAAATAAAAATAGCATTTTTAAGCATAAGTCACAGTGTACAAAATAATAACCCAACACAAAGTTATATAATTGCACAAAAAACCCTGAAATTTGTTCATGGCATTACAAAAAAACATATGTATCTCCTTTTCTGAATGTTAAATTCCAAACATATTAGTTGTTATGTCCCATAGAATTGGATCCATACCCAAACCCTCTAGAGCTCTCAAAACCACTTCCACTGTGACAAGCCTACTTTTAAGTATCTACTTACTATCCCCAATTTTACAAAAAGGAAAAAGATTAATTCATCTAATCAACTAATTCCTCTTCAGGGAGCACTGGTGGCCTAGTGGTAAGAAGCTGTGCTACAATCTCAAAAGTACATGGTTCAGATCCACCAGATGCTCCATGAGAGAAGGACGGGCAATCTCCTCCCATTCAGTTTACTGCCTCTGAAAACCCACTGCAATGTCAGCTATGAGTTTCCGGTTCTATGACACACAACAAAAGTAATAATTCATCTTTATAGTCAGAATGCCTAGCACAGACTCTAATTATATTCTTTAAGTTTGCTGCCTAAGTTGTTTATCTAACTAATGGTTAATATTAATAAAACCCATATAGGTTGAATTAAAAGTTATTTTTAAACACTGCTAGTTAAAAGATAAGGAGCTCTAATGGCATAGTGTTGTGCTGTTAACAATAACAACATGGTTCAAATTCACAAACTGCTCTTTAGGAAAAAGACAGGCAGTCCCTTCCATAAAGATTTAGTCTGAAAAACCTTGACTATTGTCAACTTACCTCTACAGCAGAGGTCAATGGCTAAAATACTGAATTCAACATGTATTATTTATAATCTAATTACCTAGAAACCAATGAACGTAAGTATTCTCTTCACAAAAGTAACTTGCTTCTCAGTCGGGGTGTATATAGAAAGTAAAATGAAGTTAAAGGGTATCTTAACTCATAAAATGAAAATTTCCGTAAAAATAGTCTCATATCATATTCTAACCTCACGATAACAAGGTTTCTTCAAAGTGTAGATCCTATTCGCTTTTGAAATCTCTTCTTCCTGTTTTCTCCTATTCCTTTTTTTTTTAAATTCCCATAGGTCCATCTCGGCCAGATGGCAGGAGCATAGTGGTGGGAGTACAGGAATCGTGGCAAGCTTTAGGAGTTGACCGCTTTTCCGGGAATATGTTTGACGTGCAGGTTTGCTCTGTCCCTGGAGTGAGGCTAGCCAGCCTGGGCCTAGGGTTTGAACCAGGAGGTGGCCTTAAGCCCAAGGCAGCTGGGAAGAAGTGGCCATGTTGTTCCTGGTTTGGCTGGCTCCTCCCAGGCTTGTGGGAAGCTCTCCTTGCCAGAAGGCAGGAGCGTGGTGGTGGGAGTGCAGGAATCGTGGCAAGCTTCTGGAGTCGACTGCTTTTCTGGGAATGTGTTTGACGTGCAGGTTTGCTCTGTCCCTGGAGTGAGGCTAGCCAGCCTGGGCCTAAGTTTTGAACCAGGAGGCGGCCTTAAGCCCAAAGGTTCAAATTGTCTTCCTGTCAAACATTCTTCTAGGTGGTATAGCACTGGTCTGTGCGTTGCCATACAGAGGTAACTCGTGGTTGCTGTGATGCTGAAGCCTGTGACAGTGATGTGCCAATCGTGGTAATGGGCACCCATAATGGACAGTGTTGGCTGGAGCTTCCCGACTAAATCAAGCCTGGAAGCAGGAGCAGCATCCACTTCCAAAATGGCTTGCCTCCAGAAACTCTATGTACGAACAGTGCTCAGAAGCCTTTGAAGTAGAAAAATCTCTTCTACATGTCCCAACATAATTCAAGACTCATTTTAAGCCTAACTTTCATAAAGCCTTTCTAAGGCTCTACATTCCCTCATCAAACTGAGCTTTTCAAAGACATGTTCTGTATCTTACCCTCCTTTTTATATCCTGAACATCTAGTACAGTAATCATCTAGGTACTGACATCTATGTACAATCTATATAAATCTAGAGAACGTAAATATTAGCCTCAGTCCATCTTCAGGTAAAGACAAACATTAAACGTTGGCAATAATCGACTATTTTTACAAGATCAAGCTTTATCACCTTATAGACTATTTCTGGTAAAAAAAATATTTCAATTATAAATCAAACTTTGTTTTCTGACTGAAATTAGTGATTGCAAAGCAGCTTTTATAAATTTAACTTATTTTTTACACACATTCTGGGTTCATGTCATAAAAAAACAGGTGAAAGAAAGTTATAGTAGTGTCCAGGATAAACGCACTCAAAAAAAAAGACACTGTCATCCAGTAAGAACCTATTTATAGCTGACCTTGCAGTGGGTTTTCAAGGGGCTGTAAATAGCAAGAGAGGAGATAACCCATCTTCTTCCCTCAAAGCTGCTGGTATAATTGACTGTCAGAGGTGTGGCCCCTGTGGTTCAGCAGTCCTACTCCCTATGGACCATGTCACCAGAGTTTCCCTACAATATGCATAATTCACATAATTCTATTAAGGACTTACATTCAAATAAGATGAAAGAAAAAAGCACAAAACAGGGAAACAAAAATATGTCTAGCATGAAAATCCCAAACTTGATTTTCAGAATTATCAGTAATTTAAACATACACATGTGTTCTCTCTTACTCTCTACTCAGTGAGGCTGGGGTGGGGAGAACATCCCTCTGTGGGAATATGTAAAAGACTGATATGTTTGGGCAGTGTCTGTCATCCAAAAAGCCATCTTACCAACAACAGAGCAGTTTGGATGAAAGTGCTAATACATTTAGTAACAAATTTGCAGAAAAGCAAATTATCTATCAGATATTTCAAGACGAATGTTGTTCCTGCTGTTAGGTATTATCAACTTGGTTCTAATTCACAGCAATCCTATGTACAACAGAGCAAAAGACTGGTGCAGCCTTCCAATCTCTGCCGCTGCAGTCACCATGTCTGTCCACCTCACTGAGGTCTCCCTCTTCCCTCCTGACCTCTACTTTTCCCAGCAGCACGATGTTCTTTTCCAAGAACTGGACCCTCCTATTAACATGTCCAAAGTATGCCACCATCCTTGCTGCTAAAAAAATAATCAAAGGGAGCTCTGGTGGCCGACTGGCAAGAAGCTGTACTGTAATCCCAAACGTTTGCAGTTCAAATCCACCAGAGGCTCCAATGGAGGAGGGGCTATCTCCTCTTGTGCCAGTCAGATCCAATTCAATGGTACACAACAAACCACCCCCCAAAAAAAGAAATCACTGGATATAGTTAAAAATGCATTCGTGTCTGAGATCCATCCTCATTGTAAAATCATGGGAATATTATGTAAATAGTAAGTTCCAATTTCCTCATCTGTAAAATAGAAAAGGAATAAATATCCTGCCTACATTACAGGATTTCTCAATCAAATTAAAAAGAAAAAGTATTCTATGTTCAAATGCTATTCCAATTAAAAAGATATTGCTATGTAAAAGCCATAGGTAAAAAGCACAATAAAATTATTTTGGGCTCATCTCTTAAACATGTATCTTGTAAAATACATACAATTTTTTTTTCAAATATATAGCTTACCCTCAACTGACATCCAACTTTTTCATAAGCTTTGATGAGTCTATTCCTGTGATACATCATTATCCCATAATGATCTTTATTTCTGCAGTTGAATCCAAATGTAATTCTTACTGTTCTAGTCTTAAAATGTTAAGGAAAAGCTTTTATTTCATGACTTAACATAAAGTTCAAAGTACTTAAGAAATGGCAAAGTTGGAGGAAGAAAATTGAGAAAAGAGCAGAGGGGTAAGGAGAATAAACTTGAGCAATATGTCTTTACCATATCAAATAAAGGATACCAAAAATTTGGGTCTATAAACATCACGTTCAATGTAGGCAAGGCTCTTTGAAACTAGCTGTGTCTTCACTTTCTGTCCACGTATGATGATCTGCATCCTTGGCTTTAGATATAATATACTGCAGTAAGCCTGCAAAGACATACGACGGCATTGGTCTTTTCCAAAAATTATCAACAGATTTTTTTTCAATACTATTTAATCATATATTTAACCTGAAAAATAATAGTCTTGTTTTGACAAAGGATTCATGAACTCTATAATAATGTAATTATAAAGCTGTATTAATGATGAATTTAATTACTTTTTACTAAAAGTTAGCTCATTACACCGAAGTCAGTAAAATGCAAAATATAATCCATGAACCTATATTGTTGTTGCCATGTGCCACTGAGATGAAACAGACCTTAGCTGACACTCAAGTAGGTTTTCAGAGACAGTAAACTGCCTGGAAGGAGACTGCCTATATTTCTCCCGTGGAGCAGCTGATGAATTCAAACCATGGACTTTTGCACAGTTCCTTACCACTAAACCACTAATGCTCCCTACTGACCTATATAAAGATGTTGATATTAAATTATTATTAAGTTTTAAAAATTAAGTATATATGCACAAAAAGAACATTTTTAGATTTTCCTGTCAAGTACATATATCTGTAATTTTTTAAAAGAAACAGTAAAATAAGTTTTACTTGGGCAAAAAAAATGAGCAAGCTCTGTTGTCAAATGCTGTTAAGTTAGCACCAACTGATAGCCACCCCTCCAACAGGTTTTCAGAAGCTATCAATCACAGGAAGGGAGACTACTCATTTTTCTCCCAAGGAGCAGCTGGTGTATTCAAACTGTCTTTGAGTTGGCAGTGCAACTCCTTACCCACTAGGCCACAGGTTCTCCTGGATCAAATTTAACCAAAAGACTATTATATAAGCTTGACCCCAAAACATTTACATAATATACTAACACACAGAGTGGATGAGAGTATTGTTTTTTAGAAATTTGAGACATAACCACCAACAGTCATTAATATTTCTCTTTTTTAATTTTTTTTTAAAATTTTATTATTTTGTGTGTGTACCGTCAAATTGGATCTGACAGGTACCAAAGGAGATTGCCCCTCCGTCTCCAGCAGAGCATCTGGTGGATTTGAACCTCACACCTCTGGGATAATGTTTCTTCAGCAGTTACTTCAGCATCCTGACCAAATTTCTCTGCCTAATACATGTTAAAATATGTTCCTCTATGGTTTTTCCCAGAGGTCCAAAACATTCTGAAGGAATGTTACACTTGTGTAACTTAAAAGAAAAACTTTTTAAGTCACTGATGTCACGTTAAAACTAACTCACAGTTGATCTTCACACGGGAGGAGACTGCCTTGGGGTTAACAGCTTATCTCCTTACGGACTTACATCAACAAAGATGCAAAACAAAACTAAAATTTAAACATTTTTCTTATCCTTATCCCTCTGATTCCCAATTTCAGAAGAAACAGTATTTTTATTATTTCTGAAATTCACTGATCTATTAAAATAGTCCATACTTCACAGTGCACTAAAAAGACATCTGTTCCAATTCTGGACATGTTTAATACTTGAAAGATTTTCCAACAAGATGGAAAGGAGTTGGATTCTGGAAAGTGGATTCTCTTGTTTTGGTTGTGGGTTGGGTGTGGACTGTTTGGTTTCTATTTCTTTCAGAACTGTGTGTGAGCTGACTGGATTTACTGGAGTTAGACAACAATGAGCTGTGGGCTGGAAGCCTCTTGTTTAGTGTCAAAAGGAACAGGTGGAGGACCTTTGTACTTAAATGTTGGTTGGGGCCTGACTAATTCTCTACTTTCGAGGCTCATGTGTAAAGTGCGGGCCTGACTAATTCTCTCGTTTTGAGGCTCAAGTGTGAAGTGTTAACTGTGTTTGGGAATAAAATTCTTCTAAGTGGTACAGCATTTGGTCTGTCAATTTGTTGTACTGAACTAACTTGGGGTTGCTATGATGCTGAACACTGTGCCACTAGTGTGTCAAATGTCATAATGGTTACCAATGGTGGACAGTCTTTGGTGGAGCTCCCAAATTAAGACAGTCTTGGAAGCAGGAGTAGCATCTACTTCCTAAACATGCCTCTGGAAACTCTTTTTTTTTTCCTCTGGAAACTCTTATGAACTTAGAGAAATGACATAGTCGTAGAACAGGGTTCAGGTCTTTTGTTCATAGGGTTGCTATGAGTCATGCTCAACTAGACAGTGCTTAACAACAACAACAGAACATAATAACAATAGGAAGACCAGAAACTGCCAATATTCACCACTGTAATTGCTAGGACCTCAGAAAATTAACATGGTAAAAATTTTAACTATCAACTACAGCCTCAGCTTTACTGCCCGCCCCCCCCCCCAAATTCGTAAAAGTTTACACAGAAAATTTACTACAGAGTAAATAAGAAATTTTTCATTATTATAATCATCGTTATATGAGTATCATTCACCAATGTTATATAATTTTTATGGTCAAATCCCAGAGTTATTTATCACATGCTCTGATTCAAAGAACTTAACCATATAGTGAAAGAATTACAGGTATTATTAGATCTGACAACAGACAAAAATTAATGAGAAGAGTTTCTAAGCACATAAAACAACCAGTGTACCCATAAAAAGTTTAGTTAAGTTGGTTCACTTATGAGATACTTTGACTCTGACATTAGTAACATTTATACACAAGTGGGAAATAAAAGCTCTTGCTGATTTTCTTGTTTGCTGAGATGAAGTCAAATACATACCCTCAGGGAGTAGTCACTCTCTGGGGCAATTTGGTCCATTCTTTCTTGCTTCTTGTACCCTTTCTTTCCTGTTGTCTCATCTAAATCCTCAGGAATTCTAATGTCATATTTATCTTTATCAAAATCAAATTCTGTTGCTCCATTTTTATAGCTGTAAAATATTTTTAAGACATTATAAAGTAACCAAAAAAGATAAATACTGTAAATACAAAGAAATAAATGAATAATAAATAATATATGAAAAATAAGTGGCAAAACAAAAAGCACTACATATAGTGATAAGGAGGGCTCAAAGAAATTCAAGAAGACACGTGAAAATGTAAAATAGCACATTTGTGTACTATGAATATACATTTTACATGAATGCAAAATAAAAACAGCTGGAAATTTCTCAAAACATTAAATATGCAACTGCTACAATAACCAACAATTACACTTGGGCTTAGGCACTTATGACCAAAAAATGACAAGTATATTTCTATAAAACCTAAACACAAATGTTTACAGAAGCTTTAACAGTACTATGCAAAACTGGGAAACATTTATTTTTCAAGATAATACTGGTTAAACAAACTATGGTTAAACAAATATTACTCAGCAACAAAAAGGAACAAACTATTGATAACACACAACCACCTGGATGAATCTAAATAAAGTGAAAAAGACAAATTTCCAAAGGTTTTATGCTGTATGATCTCATTTATATAACATTTGGATGATAAGATTAAAGAAACAGAGAACTAACTAAAAGTTATCAGGAGATAAAGGAGAAAAGAAAGCAAGTGTCTGTAGCTATACAAAGGCTAGAGAATCCTTGTAGGAAGGGGATCCTTGCAGTTATAAATACTTTATATCTTGATTAAATCAATGTTAATATCCTGGCTATGATATTGTGTTACAGTTTTACAAGATGTTACCCAGGAAACAGATACACGGTATCTCTGTATTTCTTATAATTGTATGTGAATCTAAATAATTTTAAAATACAAAAGTTGTTGTTAAAACACCAACAGGAGAAGCAGGGAGGTAAAAACAAAGGGAAAAAAAGGGGGGAAGAATCCAGATAGTCAAAAAGAACCATATTAGTATTAGACCTACATATATGCTTTATTCCTGTGTCTCAATGTCTTCTATCCCTTAGGATGACATATTAATAATCCTAAACCAAAGCTCCACTTTTATTTGGAAAGAAGCTCACAGAATAAAACACTGTAAATTTTATAGCACTATAACAATGTCATCTGGATTATTTTTCTCTCCAGGTGCTTAATCATGCTTGCTGCTATTGACAGAGTGACTTCAGTGTGTTCATTAAAGTTTACGAAATTCTAAAATGACAGAAGCAGATTGGTGGGCCTTTCTTCTGTAGAGCCAGTGGCTGGATTAAAGCTACTGACTGTTCTTTTAGTAGCCAAGCCCTCGACCATTTTTCCACCGTGTTGTTTGCTGTCCAGTCAGAACCTTCCTTTAGCTGACCCTCCAGGAGGTTTAGAGGCAGTAAATTACAGGGGAGAATGTCCATCATTCTCCCAAGAAGTAGCTAGTATACTGGACAAAAGTGCCTGCAGACTGCAACACAGCTTAACACTAGGTTACCTCAGTTCTCTGTGATCTGGTTTTTACACCACGGCAAATTTAAATCACTGTTAGGTTTAAGCAATGTTTAGCTTTAAGAATGAGCAAAGATTTATCTCCCTAAATTTCACATGGACTTGTCAGCTGAGTTTTTGGTCTTGGTGCTGTTTTGGATTTAGAACAAAGAAAGACTAAATTACTAATGGAGAGTAAATGGCAGAGAGAAGAAATTTACTTTTAGCAAAGTGACTCCCATAACATAATCAGGATAGAAGGGAGCTCTGGTACCCTAGTAGCAAGAAGTTGTACCACAATCCCAGAGGTTCAACTCTACCAGATGCTCTGCTGGTGAAGGAAGGACAATCTCCTCCTGTAGTAGTCAAGTGATGATACACACACACAAAATAATTAAAAAAAAAAATCAGGATAAAACAAAACATTAACTAGGTTATAAAAGGAGTATTTCTCAGCGTATTTTGACACTTACACTGGATAGACACAATGAACTTCACTTTCTAAGCAGTCAACTACCTGATTTCCCATACTTACCTTCTAAGATTCCAAATGATGATCCTCGTCCCTTTCTTACCCATAATAGCATCAAGCTCTGCTAGTAATTTCTGTTCCGTAGAAAACAGAGAATGTTCCAGAATTGCAGAAAGACTTGCTTTTGATTCTGTTAAATTAATCATCTGTCGTATATCCTAAGTTAAAGATTTAAACTATTAACATATTTTAACAATTACCATGCTAAGAAAACAATAAAAAACAGAAAACTATTTCCCAAATTATTGTTCTAAGTTTTAATATAGCAGTTCAATTTTAAATGAACCACAAAAAAAAAAGCCAATAAAAATATATCTTGCTTTTTTATGACCATTAGCTAAATTTTCATGACGAATCGCAAAAGTTGTAAGTCCAAAATAAGACTTATATAAAGAGAGGAGCACTACAGAAAGCTAACAAAAAATACAAGTACTTTAAGCTTGCCTTTTCATGTCAGCATTGCAACAGAGAAAAGAAAAATGTGAGTACTTAGATTCAGGGATAATGTTAAGTAGTACATAGGGACAAGAGTTGGAATGGAAGATGAAATTATAAATAAGAATTCAGAAGTCAGACGAATCAAATAGTTTAGCATGTTTCTACCAAAAGGATATGATGGTTGTTGAATGCCACTATTGGGACAACAACATGTTCTGCTTTGATGACTTCCAAGTAGGTCTGAGACAAGAAGCCCACACTCATGTTTTCTCCATTTTTGGTAAAAACGATTGCATCTTTACCCAAACGCATAGAACCTGACTTGAAGCCATTCCCATATAATCCAACCGGGACATGACCATTCACGGTAACTTTGTCACTGAAGCCAAAGCTAAAAAGAAAGAAAGTTTTGGTTTGTTTGGGATTTTTTAGAATAACAGTCAAGAATCTTCCTTTTTTCACTCAATAATCATAACACCAAATAAAAAGCTTGGGTTAGAATGTTAGTGTCACTCTTTGTTGTCGTATAATCTAGTGGTAATTAATCTATGTGATGCTTCTTTCCTTTCTGAAGGAAAAAATTGGGAAAATCAAATCTACATCACAGGGACATACAGATTACATGTACCAACACAGTAATTCATTGCCTTGCACACATGGGCTAAATATCTCGATTATAATTTGAACTCTAAGTATTTTAAAATTTCACCTCAAGTATAACTTTCTTTAAATGAGAATACAAGCCTTGTCCTAAGTATTGTTGTTGTTGTTAAGTGCCGTCTAGTAGCCTGCGACTCATAACGACCCTATGTATAACAGCCCTAAACCCTGCCCTATCCTCAGCCAAACTTATTGTCTTAGACACACCTATCCCCATTACTCCAGTGACTGAATCAATCCATCTCATTGAGGGTATTCCTCTCCTGTGCCGTCCCTCCACTCTCCCAAGCATGACGTCCCTTTCCAAGGACTGATCCTGCCTTGCAACATGTCCAAAGTATGTCAGACAAAGCTTAGAATTCTTGCCTCCAAGGAGCAGCCTGGCTTCAGCCTCTCCAGGATAAACCTGTTTGCTCTCCTAGCAGTCCACAGTATACTCAATACTCTTCTCCAGCATCACAGCTCTAAGGCATCAACTCTCCTTTTATTATCCCTAGTCATTGTCCAGCTTTCTGATGCATAGCAAGTAATTACAAAGACCATGGCCTGTATCAGGAGTACTTTAGTCTCCAGACTGACATCGTTGTTCTAAGTTTATGTAAACAAAAAACAAACCCACTGTCATCTAAGTGGTTATAACTCACTGCCACCTTCTATCCAGTTTCCAGCTCAAAAGCTGTAAATCTTTACAGGAGGAGGAGTCCCACCTTTCTCTCCTGGAGTGTTTGGGTGAAGTGAACCACCAACTAAGCGTTAGCAGCCTGATACATTTCACATTGCACCTCCAGGGTGGCTTTTGTGGTATCAGCCACTTCTGAGTGTCAACTAGTGGAGTCAACTTGAGTTTTTGGTAGCATAAAGAATATGTGGGGGAATACCAGAAAGGTTTTTGGCTTCCCAATTCTTCTACCCTCTATCTACACTATTAACTTCGCTTTCATTCAGGCATATGCTTACATTTTGTTCTGAAATATTATTTCTTTCATGCTATCTCATGTTTTAGATTGCTTTAAAAGTATCCCCTCTCCCAAAAAAATGTTGTTGATATGGTTGGGGCCTGGCCCATAGCTGACCCTCTAGCAGGTTGTCAGAGTTTAATCACACGGGAGCAGACACACAGAGCAGCTGGTGGATTCTAACCTCATGCCTTTGGAATGGCAATGCAACTCCTTACCACTAAGACATCACAGCTCTGTCCCTCAAAAATAGTGATGTTTTAAAGAACTCTAGTCAATGTAAATTAGAAAAAGACTAACTTACAGTAAAGTATAAACAACTGACAAACAATATGCTACTAAAAACCCATTGTTGTTGAGCAGATCCCAATTCATAGTGGCCTTCCAGCAAGTTACTGAGACTGTAGAGCTTAAGAGGAAGAGGTTGCCCATCTTCAATACAAACCATTTCTTCTAAAACAATGACTTTACATACCTTAACATTTTATGTAATTTTTCCGAAGTCATACCATTTCCATTGTCAGTGAATGTCAAGCATATATGGCCATTTATCACCGTCTTGTCAATCCATATCTGTTTAGCATTCACATCAGGATCATAAGCATTATCTGGGAAATAAAAGTTTTTACTGAGAAACTTTGATTCTGCATTTTAAAGGGAAAAAAATACTGCTGAATAATCCTTTAACAAGGAACAGGTGTCTTCTTGAAGGACATTTTAAAAGCTGAATTTATTAGAAACTTAGATTTGAAAATACAAAACTAAATTGTATCCTGCTATATAATCATTCACTATTACAAATTTAACCTTCATTTAATGTCCTCCATATGTTACAAGGGGTTAAGACTGAAACCTACTACATAAAAAAGGAGTAAAGGAAGAAAGATGATTAAAACAAGGACATCTCTGTCCAAAGAACTTGTCTTGCTATCATAAAGGAAACTGAGCTGAGTGTCAACAAATTGACAAGGACGATAGGCAGTAGTTATTGCTACCTGGCTTATGAGTTACCGTCTGCATGTCTCCAAATTGTGGTTCTTCTCAAACTAACCAAAGTTTATGGTAGCTTTATTCCTCTATTATTACTATTATCTCTGTAGTGATTCCATTCTATCATCCTTGTTTCTCTCAAAATTAAGGAATGTATAAAAGGGGGGGGGGAATATTTTTTAAAGGTAACCGTAATAAAATCAACTTATGTAGTATCTACGACCCACTTAAAAATCATCTCTGACTGACTGAAAATAATACTGTTAGGTATATTTTAATGTTCTTAATGCAACAGATATAATGGTCTAAGAAAAATACCTTCCCTAAGGTAGTCTACAATTAAAATCAGATAATCTTTTAAAAAAATATTTATTGAAAGATGTTGTCTTCATAAAAAAATTTAAATTTGCTACATCACAGAGCATCATGACTTTCAGATGCTCTGATCCTAAACTAGGGCTTCACCAAATAATTCCAGGTAGATCCTTTGAGTTGCCATTTAAAAAAAAAAAAAGAAAAGGACCATGAATACCTACAGTATTACAGCAGATCCATTCCAAGGTTTAACAGGCAAGCACACTCAAACAAGCCTGAAGTGCTGGGATACTCTGGCTAAAAGGTGAGCCAAAGGAATATTAATCTTCCTACTTACTGATGCCCGAAAAAGGAATCTACTCTGAAAATTATGCATTTTATTCTTTTATACTATTAAAACATGACTATTATTTTATAATAGCACATTTCTTTTATTATCAGAGTTAAGATATATTTTCAATAGAAATACCTTATTAAACCTAAATATTGTTGTTATGTACCACTGAGGGAGAACTGACTCATGGCTGACTCCTGTATGGGTTTTCAGTCTGTAAATTACACGGGCGAAAGTTCATCTTTCTTCCATGGTGCTATTAGTGGATTTGAATCATGTGCCTTTAGATCAGCAACCCAACTCTTTACCACCAAGACAAAGTTATTTAACTGCTAAACATTATGAACTAAATCAGAAAAGGCTAAGCAGTGTTCTGAACAGATGACATCCTTGTGCATCTTTATCAATAAATACATTACCAATCAAGATTCACTGGAGGTTCTTTACATTTATCTATCATTTTTCCATAATTTTTTTAAACTTCAAGTGTCAGCAACACATAAGAGAAATTAAAAAACTGAAATTCCAATTTACATACCTATCAATTCAGCAACTGCGCTGAATGGCCAAGTGTGACTAGTAGAATTTGTATGTAAAAACTTCGGGCAGAGCTGAAACAAAGCAGATTCATGTAAATTAACCCAGGTTTGGATTTTTTAAAAGAATACAAACTAATATAATTCTCTGTTCTAGAA
>NW_006399801.1:8322333-8328336 GCF_000299155.1 Elephantulus edwardii
TATTGTATCATCTGTATGAGATAATTAATTAATCTTCCTCTAACCTTGATGCCACCTTCTTCTTCGTGTATTCTTTTTTTTTTAAATTATATTTCTGAAACAAAGCAGATTCATGTAAATTAACCCAGGTTTGGATTTTTTAAAAGAATACAAACTAATATAATTCTCTGTTCTAGAACTAATGCATATTTTTATTTTATTATTTTTTATTAGTGTGTGTGTGTGTGTGTACCGTTCAAATCGGATCTGACTGGTACAGGAGGAAACTGCCCCTCCTTTTCCAGAGCATATGGTGGATTCTAACCATGTACCTCTGGGATTGCAGTGCAGCTTCTTGCCACTAGGCCACCAGAGCTCTCCAGATTTTTAATGAGTCTAAATTCACTAGAAGCTTTTCATTAGCTCAATTATGTTTTTAACTACTACTCCTCCAATCCTGATGGTACTTTATTCTACCAGCTCAGCTTCTCAGATTATTTGTTGGATATAAAGACTAAGTGACAGGAAATAACCCTGTCTCACACCTTTCCCAACTCAGAATCAGTTATTCCTATTTTTGTACAAAGAATGGGAATTCTAATATATTTAATTGTGCTTTCCACCTGTAAAATCTATCTTAAAATTATCCTATAAATGTTGTATCTTCACTCTAAGATACAAGACTTCGTCTTACAGGTTGTCAGCTCCTTAGTGTTAGGCCTAAAAAATTCTCCCTACTTGATCCTAAGTCTTTCCTGGCGGTCTTTTGGAGAAATCAGCAGTGTGACATTTTTGATGGGGTGGTATTAATAAGTTCAGAACTCTCTAAATATATATATATATATATATATATATATATATATATATTCATTTCTAAAACTAAAACTGACATCAGTTTTCTTCAGCCTACGAAACTGTTTGTCTCAGAATTCTTCCTTTCCTTTCTTGAGTCATGTAAAGTAGTTTAAGAGGTCTGTTTACTAGGAGAGGAAATTCATGTCTCCTAGATCAGCATTTGCCTCTTTGAAACTGTTTTTCCCAGCCATATGTAAAATATATCTTAATCTGCCTGTCTGCCAGGAGGGGAGGTGTGCCTTTACTGAGTTAGCCTTTATCTTTTCAGGGCCTGTTTTTCTCAGTCATGTATTAACTCTTTTCTAGGCTGCCTGTTTACTGGTATCTGTGTGTAAATGGATTTTTTCCCAGATATGGAAATTCTTTAATTTTAAAAGGTATACTGTTGAATGAGCTGCTGTCTAACCCTACTATAAAAGCATAAAATGCCACTCTCAGAGAGGGAGGCAGTCTCTGACAAGAATGTCACTGCTTTCTCCAAGATCTGTAATAAAGTGCTATGGATACTGCAATCCATCTGTCTAATTGGCAACTAAGGAAAGAACCCCTTTTGATCAGTAACATTTTAACATCTTTACATTATTTACTCTGAGTTCATTAAGGTTGAATGTGTAGGCCAGAGTAATCTATCTATATATCCTTCAAACGATGTTAATAAATTCAAATGCAATAAACAACCTTGATTTACAAATGAGTTCGTTAAATTTTACTCAGAAATACAGTATGAAAGGATATGCCAAGTCAATCTCATTCTACAGGGAATTCTAAATTCCTGAGTGTCTAAACAGGAGAAAATTAGTTATGGGATCACAGGACCATGAGTGTCTGTCTGAAATGGTCAGAGAGAGTAAGAATAGCACAATCCCTCACTGCCCCAGAGAAAAAAAATCAGATAAAGAGCCTGCCCTATGATGCCTCTGAAGGAAGAATATGACAGTTGTCCCCCCTCAAGCTTGATCACTGAGAAACTTTATAAAACCGAAGGTGGTCATATCAAAGACCAGACCAGACAATGGATCCTGATAAGAGTCTGAGCTTGATTAAAAATAGCTACAATCTAGGGGAGCTCTGGTGGCCTAGTGGCAAGGAGCTGCAACTACAATCCCAGAGGCTTTGCCGGGGAAGGAGGAACAATCTCCTCCTGTACCAGTCAGGTCTGATTTGACGGTACACTCACACACAAAAATAATAAAATTTAAAAATAAATTAAAAAAATACCTAAAATCTAACTTAATTAACACACCAAATTCTGAGAAATACCATCTTAGTCCTCCCCAGGTTGTTGTTTTCATACAACCCTATGTACAACAGCCCTAAACTCTGCTCTGTCCTATGCCAGTTGCTCTCTCTCTGGTTCACCCATCCCCATTACCCCAATCAATCACTCAATCCACCTCACAGAAGGTCTTCCCCTCCAGAGCTGTCCCTCCACCATCCCAAGCATGATGGCTCCAAGAACCCGTCCCTCCTTACAACATGTCCAAAGTATGTTAGATGGAGCCTCAGAATCCTTGCCACCAAGGAGCAGCCCAGTTTAACACTCTCCAGGATGAGTCTGTTTGTTTTCCTAGCAGTCCATGGTACATTCAATACTATTCTCCAGCACCACAGCTCAAAGTCATCAATTCTCCTCCTATCCTTCCGAGTCACTGTCCAACTCTCTGACGCATAAAAAGTGACTATGAAGACCATGGCCTGTATCAGATGCATCTTAGTCTCCAGAGAGACACCAGTGCTCTTCAGTACTTTGGAGAGGTCCCTAACAGAGGTCCCATGGCAATACGCCTTTTAATTTCCTGGCTACTGGTGCCAAGAGTGTTGACTGTGGAGCCAAGCAAACTAAAGCTGTGAACAATCTCAATCTCTTCACCATCTATCCTGATGCTGCCAGTGGTGAGAATCTTTGTCCTCTTGATACTGAGTCTCAATCCATATTGAAGGCTTCAGTCCTTGACCCTCTGCAGCAGGTGCCTCAGGTCCTCCTCAGTTTCAGCAAGCAGGGTTGTGTCATCTGCATAACGCAGATTGTTGATGAATCTTCCACCAATCCTGACTCCACATTTCTCCTCCTAGACCCCAGCCTCCCAGATAATTTGTTCTACGTACAGGTTGAAAAGGTAGGGAGATAGGACACATCCCTGGCGTATACCCTTCCCAACTTTGACCCATGAAGTGTTTCCTTGCTCTGTTCTGATGACTGCCTCTTGGTCCAAGGATAGTTTTCTCATTAGCATGATCAATTGTTCTGGGATTCCACCCTTCTCAGAGTCAGCCACAGTTTGTTATGATCCATATAGTCAAACGCCTTTGCATAATCAATGAAACACAGACAGACATTCCTCTTGTATTCCCTGCTTTCAGCTTCCCCAGGACCCCTATAAAAAGGAAACACACACACACACACACCCAAACTGCCTGCACGCCATTTTGATCCTGTCCTCATGCCATGCAGCCAGGTCACTTGGTGCCCCTCTCAAACCGCACAATAAAGGCCTGTTCGTTTCTTGGGACCAATTCCTTTCTTTATATCTCTCCCTCCTGCCCTTGCTCTCTTTTTGGTATCTAACAGCCTCTAGAGCCACAGTAGCATTAAGAGGTTTGTTTATTCGGCGAGCTCTGGTGGCCTAGTGGCAAGAAGCTGCACTGAAATCCCAAGGGTGCACAGTTCAAATCCACCAGATGCTCTGCTGGAGAAGGAGGAACAATCTCCTCCTGTACCACACACACACAAGAATAAAATAATTTAAAAAAAATAAAAAAAATTAAAAAAAGAGGTTCGTTTATTCATCGCTGACTCAGTTACAGTACCAACAATGGGGTTTATTAGTGAAGTAAGTTAAAGAGTGGAGGAGTATCACCCAAGCCCAGGTTTTAACCCAAGTTCCAAGGCACAATTCCTCAATTAGTCCAGGCTTACAGTTCAGCAGTCAAATCCAAATCATCCAGCATGGTTTGCCTCCAAGCAAATAAGCATCCAACAAGTAATAAGTTAGCTTCTCCTTGAAGCATCTGGCAAGAATAGCAAACACCTTTAACTGTGGCCTTTATCTCAGGGCTTCTCTATATACACCTTGCCAGAGTTTCACCACAGCAAAGCCAGTCTCTCCAACACTATCACCAGGGTCTCACCAACAGGGCCTGCTCTGGTCTCCACCACAAGTCTTGTGTGCCTCAAGTCTTGCTGCCCAATGTGTAACACACTCTTTCTCTTATAGTCTCACAGCTATTGATAATTTGCAAGATCATTCTGATTTGCAAGACCATGTGGCTGCAGTAAAGGTACCTGGAGACAAGAGTGAGCTAACACTAATGGCTAAGAAAGGCAACTTTTAGGCCAACACTACACTTAGTAATGTCTCTTTCAAATATATTAAGATACAGAAATGGCGCTTTCTTCAGCAGCATGTAAACTAAATCTGGAATGACACAGAGAAGATCAGCATGGCCGCTGAACAAAGATGACAGACACTCCTGTTAACTGCGCTGTATTTGTCACTCAAAGTGTAAGGGGGAAAAAAAGTGTAAGTAGTTTTATAAGACCAAAGCTTGAAAATGTCAATATGCAGAGAATTCCTATACTCTGTTCTGTGTTAACTTTTTAATGAAGCATAACTAAAGAAGGGGGACACTTGTTAACTATCAACAGCCTTAGAAATATGTCTGTGCAACTCATACCAATATCTGTAGTGCTGAGATGCTACTACAAATTATCAGAAAAATGTCTACTTTTCCTCTCTCCACCTTGCTTTTACCTAATTCCAAGCATTAGTTTCCCATTAAGCTGAAATACGAATCTAAGAAAAGGTATCATTTAGAGGTGAGGTCTTCAAACTGTAATACAGATTTAGTTCTCATTTTAGCCATTTTTACATATACAAATTATTAACACTAATTACAGTCTATGTCCAACCATCACTACCATCCATTTCCAAAACTTCACCTCAAATACAAATTCAGTACTAACTACGCTATCTCTCCCATTTCTTCCTCCCTTCAGCCCATAGTAACCACTAATCTAAGTATCAGGCCAATTCCAAATACCTCATGTAAGTGGAATCATGTCTCCTTTTAGGTTTGGTTATTTCATGTTTTCAAGGTTCATCCACGTTGTAATGATCAAGTTAAATGAGGAAATTCTCAAACGATATCATCAATATCATATGCTAGCAAAATTTTCTGAATTGCTAAAGCCATACCACCAATAGAGAACACCTAACTTAAAAGCCAAATTTAGGTTATGAAGGGCAGACATCACTGCTGTTGTCAGATCGATCTGAGCCAAAATGAAACCCAGAAAGAAAGTTTATATACTACACACACACACAATGTTGTTGTTATGTGCTGCCGAGGTGTCCCTATGTGTAATAGCCCTAAACCCTGCTCTATCCTGTGCCAATCCTATTGTCTCTGAAACACCTGTCTCCATCACCCCAGTCATTGATGACAGATTGATAGATAGATTAGATATTATATACTAATTTAAATACTGTATAAGACCATTACTGTAGAACTAGTATGAGGATCCAAGGGGGGAGAGGGCAGGGACAGTGGAGTGAGGATTGAGGGGATAATTTATTGATCACAGGGCTGCACAATCTGATGGGTGGAGGTGGGTTGTGAAGAAAATAGGAAAGATCTGGGGTGAAAAAAATGTATTTGAACTTTGTAAATAAACCAGTATAAAATAAAAATTTTTTTAAAAAGTTGTTTACATGTGTTTTATCAACTACACAAAGGCATTAGTTTAGATTGTATGCATCATAACAAATTATGGCTAACAACACAAAAAACTGAAATTCCAAACTACTTAACTGCATTCATGAGAAGTCTGTATCAAACGGGGATACTGCCTGGCTCCAAGTTTTTAAACACAGAGGTCTTTTCAACTGCCTCTTCTTTCTCCCTCAGCACCACTGGTAAATTCAAACTGCCAGACTTACAGCCTTTGGGTTAGCATCAAAACTCACTACAGACTAAGCCAGGAGAGTTCCTATGAGTGGAAGGTAAACTATGAAAAAGATACAAAAACTGAGGCCCTCCAACTGTGGTACTGGCAAGGATGACAGGGAAAAGAACCAATCATTCTTAAAAGAGATCCATCCCATAGTTGACCAATTCAGCAAAGTAGCAGGATACAAGATCAACATACAAAAATCAGTTGGATTTCTC
>NW_006399801.1:8330126-8354428 GCF_000299155.1 Elephantulus edwardii
AGGAGAGGAGCAAATGGGGGGGGAGGGGTTTGTGCAGGGAGAAGGGTGCAACAATGAATGAATGGAATCCCAAAATCTCTGTAGATGTTCATTGAAATGCAAAATAAACAACCTAAATTTTTAAAAAAAAAAAGGTGCACTGCAAAGTGGACTGGGGGACGTGGAAGGCAGGGGGGAGGGAGAAAAACGTGCAACAGTGAATGAAAACACAACCTTTCTATAAACTCTCATTAAAATAACAATTTTAAAACTTTTAAAAATATATAAGAATTTAAAAATTTTTTTAAAAAAAAAGAGATCCATCCAACAGGAATGCCACTTACAATGTAGAACATGGAGACAAAGGTTCACTTCTATTTTCAGGAAGAACAACTGTTAGAAAAACATGTTTGGTAAAGTAGTGAGGTAGCTCAAATTAAGGAAATCCTCAATGAGGTAAGAGTGTGACAAAAATGGACTTGAACCAATACCAATGGGATGTACATACAGGACTAGAAATACATCCTTCTTTTCTACGTAAGGTCAGATGACTTAAGTCAGAGCACACTCAAAAGAACAACCACAATATAATAATTCTATTTACATTTTTTAGGTTATCACCTAATGATTTTCCACAGCTGCTATACCCTCTTACATTTCTAACAACAATGGACATGGATTTCAATTTCTTTACATCCTCATCAAAATTCATTTTCTGTGATTTTTCGCTATGTTACTCCCCTCCTACACACACCAATATTACAAAACCTAGTGGATGTAAGAATACCAGAAGAATGTGTATTTATGCTTTACTGATTATGCAAAGGCATTTGACTGTGTGGATTATACAAGTTGTGGCTGACATGGAGAAGAATGGGAATCCCCGAGCACTTAATTGTGCTCATGCAGAACCTATACTTAGTATAGGAGGGTGTTGTGCAAACAGAGCAGGTTTAAACACTGCATGGTTTAAAATTGAGAAGAAAGTGTGTCCAAGAAGCTGGATTCTATGAAGAGGAATGTGACATCAGAACGGGAGGAGACTCATCCATAACCTGCGTGATGCAGATGACACCAAATTAACTTGCTCAAAGTGAGGACTTGAAGCACTTGTTGAAGAGAATCAGAGAATGCAGCCTTCAAATTGTGTCTTAACATCACGAAAACAAAGATTCTTACCACTGGACTAATAAATAGGCAGCATCAAGACGGCTGGAGAGGAGATTGAAACTGTCCACAGCTTTGTCTTGCTTGGATTCACAATTAACATCTTTGGTACCAACAGAAAAAAAGTAAGGAGACACATTGCACTGGGGAAATCTGCAGTTAGGGACCTTTCCAAATTATTGAAAAATAGTGATGTCAGTTTGAGGACTAAGATGCATCTGATTCAGGCCATAGTCTTTCCGATTACTAGCTATGCATCCAAGACCTGGACAACAAATAAGGATAACAGAAAAAGAACGGATGCCTTTGAGCTGTGGTATTGGAGAAGAGCACTAAACCTTACATGAACAGCCAAGAGAACAAACTTACGTCTTGGAGAGGGTGCAGCCAGAGTGCTCTTTGGAGTCAAGAATGGTTAGGCTTTGCTTCAAATAATTTGGACACGTTCTTAAGAGGTGCTATTCCTTGGAGAGGGACATGATGTTGGGAAGGGTGGAGGTTCAATGAAGGAGAAGACGACCTTCAACCAGGTGGACTGATGTGGTGACTGTTGCAATGTGCTCGCTCTTGTGTGTCAGGAAGTGTGAGGATAGCACAGGACAGGACTGGGTTCATATCTTTTGTTCAGAGAGTCACTATGAGTTGTACTCAACACCTAACAACAATTAGGTGTCAATGACTCATAGCATCTCTATGAACAGCAGACCTGAAGCCTGTCTTATCCTGTATCATCCTCACTATCCCTGTTATACTCCAGGGTCTATTGCTACAATCACTGTCAATCCAACTCAGTAAGGGTCGTCCTCTCCTTCATTCACCCTCTATCCTTTCAAGAATGATGTCCTTTTCCAAGGACTTAAAAAGATACTCGAAGTATGTGAGAAATTTCATCCTCACCTCTAAAAAGCAAACTGGCTACACTTTTCATTAAGATACATTTGTTTACTCTCTTAGCAGTACATGGGATATTCAGTACTGTTCTCCAACACCACAACTCTCCTATCATCCAACTTTCAGATGCATATTGTTCTGTGTCGTCAACTCGCCTGCGAATCATAGAGAACCCTATGTACAACAGCTCTAACCCCTACTCTATCCCATGCCAATCTTACTGTTTCTAACACACTTACCCCCATTACCCCAGTCACTGACTCAATCCATCTCATCGACGGTCTTTCTCTCCTGCACTGTCCCTCCTCCTTCCAAAGCATGATGTCCTTCTCCAAGGACTGGTCCTGCTTTGCAACATGTTCAAAATATGTCAGATGAAACTTTATAATCCTTGCCTCCAAGGAGCAGCCTGGTCTCACCCTCTCTAGATGAACAGGAAATAATTTAGAAAGCCATATATGAATCAAGCACACCTTAGTCTTAAAATTGCCATACTCCTCCTCAGCATCTTGGAGAGGTCCTTGGCAGCGGATTTCCCTTACTGCTGTTGCAAAGGTGCTGTTTATGAACACAAGCAAGATAAATCTTCTTTCCATCTGTAAGGATATTGTCTATTGGCCCAGTGGTGAGGAATTTTGGTTTTTTGGTATGAAGATGTAAACCATACTGAAGGTTGTAGTCTATGATATTTTTTGCCTTGGTAACTATGTCATCTCCATAATGCAGGTTGCTCATAGGCTTTTTCCTCAGATTCTGTTGCCACTTTCTTCATATAGTCAAGCTCCTTGAATGATTTGCTCTGCATATAGACTGAATGTTGCTGTTTACTGTCAAGTTGGAACCAACCCACAGCTGACCCTTCAACAGGTTTCCAGATGTGTTAATCACATGGGAGGAAACTGCCTATCTTCTCTCAGAACAGCTGGTGGATTCAAATAACGAGGCTTTGGGATTGCAATGCAGTTTCTTACCACTAGGCCACCAGAGCTTTTATAGACTAAATAAGTATGGAAAAAGGATACAGCCATGATATACATCTTGTTTGATTTAAACCATGTAGTGTTCCTCGCTGTGTTCAAAGAGCCTCCTGATCTAGGTGTAGATTTCACATGAACACAACTAAACGTTCTGGGATTCCCATTTTTCTCAATGTTAATCATAATTTGTTGTGATCCACATAGTCAAATGCCTTTGCACAGGCAACAGAACACAAAAACACAGCCTTGCAGTATTTTCTGCTTCCAGCCAAGAGCAATATGTCTTTACCATATCAAATAAAGGATACCAAAAATTTGGGTCTATAAACATCACGTTCAATGTAGGCAAGGCTCTTTGAAACTAGCTGTGTCTTCACTTTCTGTCCACGTATGATGATCTGCATCCTTGGCTTTAGATATAATATACTGCAGTAAGCCTGCAAAGACATACGACGGCATTGGTCTTTTCCAAAAATTATCAACAGATTTTTTTCCAATACTATTTAATCATATATTTAACCTGAAAAATAATAGCCTTGTTTTGACAAAGGATTCATGAACTCTATAATAATGTAATTATAAAGCTGTATTAATGATGGATTTAATTACTTTTTACTAAAGTAAGCTCATTACACCGAAGTCAGTAAAATGCAAAATCCATGAACCTATATTGTTGTTGCCATGTGCCATTGAGATGAAACAGACCTTAGCTGACACTCAAGTAGGTTTTCAGAGACAAGACCTATTTTACATCAGCAATGGTATTTCTGGTACCATAGCCTCTTCTAAATCCAGCTGAACTTCTGGCCATTCTCTGTTGATGTACTGTTCCAATTGCTTCTGGATGCTATTCAGCAAGATTTGACTTATGTGTGATATTTGTGATACTGTTCAATAAATTCTGCATTCTATTGGATCACCTTTCTTGGGAATGGGGACAATTATGGGTCTCCTCCAGTTAGGTGGCTAGGTAGCTGCCTCCCAAAATTTCTTGGCATACAATGGTGGGCACATCCAGGGCTGAATCTGTTTGTTGGAACATGTCAACTGATATTCTATCAAATACTGGGGCTTCCCCCTCCCAAAGCATTTGTAGTCAGCAGTATGGGGCTGGAATCCAGTTGGAAGTCATCTGCAGCAGCCGGACTCTATAGAGGTTTGTTTGCTGGTTCTGGAGAGGATTAGGGTGGAATGTTTACTCGCCAATGAGTATAAGTTGATTTGATTTGGCCTCCTATTTAAAAACCTGGTTTTATTTCTTTTTGGTCAAACATTCTTCTAAGAGGTATAGCACTGGTCTGTTCATTTGCTGTATAAAGGTAACTAGTGGTAGCTGTGATGTGTCAAATACAATAATGTTTACCCATGGTGGACAGTGTTTGGTGGAGCTCCCCAATTAAAACAAGATTGGAAGCAGGAGTGGCATCCACTTCCAAAATAGCTTGCCTCCAGAAACCCTATGAATGTGGAGAAATGATAAAGTTTCACAAGTGTTCAGGTCTTTTGTTCATAGGGTCGCTATGAGTCATCTACAACTGATGGCACTTAACAACAATGCCTTAGTTATTATACGCTACTTCCTGAAATGGTTCCATGTAAATCAATTCGCGTGGTACAGTGATAGTGGGTATTCCCTCCATCTTCTTTTGATGCTTTCTGGATCATTCAGGATCTTGTCCATAACATTTTCAGTATTGCAACTCTAGGCTTGAATTTGTTTTTAAGTTCTTTCAGTTAGAGAAATGCAAAATGAGTTTTTCCCTCTATTTTCTAACTCCAACTCTTTGCACATTTCATTATAAATTTTCTGCTCTGTCATCTAGAGCTGTCTCTTAAAATCTTCTGTTCATCTCCTTTACTTCAGTATTTCCCTTAGTTTGGCTTCTTGTCCCTCTATTTTCTAACTCCAACTCTTGTCCTTCTAGTGCAATTTTCAGAGTCTTTTCTGACCTCAAGTTTTGTCTTTTCTTCCTCCTGTCTTTGTAATTCTCTTTGCTTTCTTAATGGATGATATCCTAATGCCATCCCTTAATTCATCCGGTCTTTGATCACTGAGGTTCACTGCCTCAGATCTATTTTTGTGACAGTTTTTCAATTCAGGTGAGATTGACTCAAAGTCCTATTTTGGGTCTTGTGGACTTTGAATTTCCTTCAGGTTCGATTTAAAACTACACAAGAGTGATTGATGGTCTACTGACTGCCAACACTTAGCTTCCTCAACTACTTTTCCACAGATGCTATCAACTTTGATTCTTGTGTATCCCCTTTGGTGAGACTCATGTGTATATTTGTAGCTGTTTTTTGAAACTGTATGTGCAATGATTAAAATATTGATACAAAATTCAATCATTCATCTTCAGCCTAATGTCTATTACCAAGTACGTCATTTTCAACTACTGGTTTATAACCCTAGAGAAGCCACAAGATGGATCACAAGGCAGAACAGATTTCACCGCAGTGGATTTAATGACTAACGACGATACACTGGTAGTAGTGATTGAACTACTTGGCTGCTTACTTAAAGATCAGCAGCTTTAACTCACTGGCTGCACTGCCAACCCAAAGGCAGGTGGTTTGAATCTCTGTTAGAGAAAGAGAGGCTTATTTACAGCCTCTGAATACCCACTGGAGCTTTGGGTTGGTTCAGGAATGAGTTTGAGTTTTTCCTTCAAGAAAACAATAAAGCAGTTTGTTTTCATGAAGACACACAGTCTTACTCTTTGGGGCAGTTTTATTGTCCTTACAGAGTAGCTATGGGTTAGACTCAATGGCAATTAATTTTATTTGGTTTGGAATGACTATTATTTGGTTTGGAATGACTAACAAAGAGTTCTGAAGAAAATAAATTTCTATTTATAGATAGTTTTCTAACATAAGCAATTTTTCTACAATTAGTCTGAGTATACGTCAGTTGTGAGCCATCAGGAAGAGCACCCTGTCCCCCAACACATCCTTTTGCACAATACCCATTCTACAATTTATAAAAGAATGGCATAGACCTCACCCATTTTGATTACTATTCATTTACTCTGATTTTACAGTTCGAGTGCAAAAACTTCTGGCAACCAAGTAAAACTATTAATAATAGCAAGTCAACCTTAAGAGATTCCCATCTCTGCTCTATATTACATCTTTCTATTAGGGGTGAAGTCTGGAGTTAGAAGTTGTGCTCTAGGGAGCTCTGGTGGCCTAGTGGCAAGAAGCTGCACTGCATGCAATCCCATAGGTACACGGTTCCAATCCACCAGATGCTCGGTTCCAATCCACCAGATGCTCGCTCTGCTGGAGAAGGAGGGGCAATCTCCTCCTGTACGGGTCAGATCCGATTTGACGGTACACACAAATAATAAAATTTAAAAAAAAAAAGAAAGAAAGAAATTGTGGTTTATACAGGGACATCCTGAACTCAATCATATGCTTAACTCTGGTACTGGAAATGTCAATTTCTTATTTAATGATTCTCAATTTCAAGAAAACAAAAATCCTCACAACTGAACAACAGGTACTATTATGATAAATAGACTGAAATTGTCAATGATTTCATTTTACTTGTACCCACAATCAATGCCCATGGTAGCGGCAGTACTCAAAAGAAGTATTGCATTGTTTAAACCTTCTGCCAAGGACCTCTTTGAAGTTTTGTTCTTTGCTAAAGAGCAAAGATGTCAGTTTAAAGTGGAAAGTGTGATTCATCCAAACCATGATACTTGTTTGTAAATGTTGGACACTGCGTAAGGAAAATGGTGCCTTTGAATTTTAGTATTGGTGAGGAGTATAAGGAGACTTAGTGTGTAACATACTTTGGACATACCATTAGGAGGAGCCAGGCCTTGGGAAAGTAAAGCACTGTCAGCAAAAGAGAGGAAGACTCTTACACAGGTAGAATGACACAGACTACAACAGGATTTAAGGATAGCAAAGATTGTGAGCAAGGTGCAAAATCCCAGAAGCCTTCCATTATTCATAGGGTGATTAGTAGGAGTCAGAATTGACTTGATAGCACCTATTAACAACATGGTATACACTGATTCTAAATTAACATGGTACACATTGTTCTTGAGTTCTAAAGATAGTAAAGCTAAGAATCTATTAAAGAAACCATATCTTGATGTTGTGTATATATAACAGTAGCAATAAACTATTGTTGTGTGCACTAAATTGGAACCAACTCATAGCTGACTCTGTAGAGGCTTTTCAGAGGCTGTAACTCACACAGAATTAGACTGTCCACCTTTCTCCTGGGCGAAGCTGGTGGAATCGAACTACAGGTGGAATTCAACTCCCTGAATTGGATTGCCAGCACAATTCCTTACCACTCAACCCGAGCACTCCAATCTAAACATAATTTCACCTATTCTTCCTACTCATCCCTAGAATGTATCATTGGCAGGAAATAAAAACATTTCTGTACAGGCCAAATAATTTAAGACACCATACATACTTATTTGTTGGGTCCAAATTATTCTGGTATTTACTAGATGAGTGATCTTGGAAAAGATTAACCTGTGTGTAAAATGAGGACAATCAGAGTACCAGTTTATCAAGTAGGAGCCAGAAAGTGTTTAAAGCTACAAAAAACAACCAGTGTTTAAAGTTTGACCAGCTACTCCAATGGAGACAGGTATGGCAATCTGCTTCCATACAGATTTACAGCCTTGAACACAATGAAGTGGTTCTACTGGGCAGAGGGCTTGGTTTCAGTTTCTGAATCAGACTAAAAAAATTAAATGGCTTAAGACTGGAAAGTGGTTAACATAGCAAGCACTACAATTAATTTTCTTTTTAATGCTTAAATGCCATCAAGTCAACTACTACTCATAGAGGCCCTATGCACAACAAATCTAAACTATATCCTGTTTCATCCTTTTGATCTCATTTTGTTACAGTTACCATGTCAAATCAATTTTGTTGAGGGTTGTCTTCTCTTTCTTTCTGACTCTACTTTCTCAACACAATGTCATTTTCCAACGACTGACAGACAACATGCCCAAAGTATGTTGAGACAAATTTTCACCATCTTTACCTCTAAAGAGCATCTTTAAAAAAAAAAATAATTTTACACTGATTTATTTACAAAGTTCAAATACATTATTTTTCCTATCAGATCTTTTCCATTTCCTTCACACACACCATCAAATTGCCTGACTCTATGTTTAACAACTCACACACACATATCCCCACCGCCCATCCTCAACCCTTTGCTTCCACACTCCCCCCTCTTGAATCTTCATACTCATTCTACAATAATGGCATTATACAGTTATTTGTCTCTAAGGAGCATCTTGTATGCAGTTCCTTCAAGAGTATGTGTTTGTTCTTTAGGAAGTCCACGGGATACTTAGATCTTTTCTCCAGCATCACAACTCAAAGGTATCAGTTCTTCCATCAATATTACTCACTGTCCACCCTTCAGATGCACAGGAAGCAACTGAAAATACCATGGCTTGGATCTAGCAGGCCTTAGTATTTGATATCTTTGTCTTCAGCACGTTAAAGATGTTCACTGACTCCCTTAAAAAGGCAAGCAGTTCAAACCCATCAGATGCTAGCTGGAAGAAAAATGGGCAATTTACCTATGTGCAATTTATAGCCTAAGGAAAATAACTGGAGCTATGAATTGGTTCTGACTCAGTGACACTGAGTTGAGTAACAGCGGATTTTCCAAACATTAAGTGTCTTGATTTCTTGGCTGCTGCCATAGGTGATGATTGTGAATTCAAATAAAATGAAAATCTGTGATATTTTCAATCTTTCCTTCATCTTCCACGATGTTGCCTATTGATCCAGTGATAGGATGTCTGTTTTCCTAAGGTTGAGATCTGCTATCAGTGACCTCTCCAGAGTACTGAAGACCAAAGATGTCAGTCTGGAGACTAAGGTGCACCTGATCCAGGTGATGATTTTTGCATTACTTGTTAAGCATCAGAGAACTGGACAGTGACTAAGGATGACAGAAGAAGAATTAATGCCTTTGAGTTGTGGTGCTGGAGAATAGTGTTGAACATACCATGGACTGCCAAGAGAACAAAAAGGTACCTGGAGAGAGTGAAACCAATCTGCTCCTTCTGATTTTGAAGCTCTGTGTCACATACTTTGGGCATGTTTCCAGGAGTGCCAAGTCCTCAGAAAAGGACATCACATTTGGAAGGATGGAGGGACAGCCAGAAGAGGAAAACCCTGGATCAGATAGACTGACTCAGTGACTGGGGTAATGGCACTAAGTGTTATCAGAGACAATGAGATTGGCTAAGGACAGCGCAGGGTTCAGAGCTATTGTACACAGGGTCATTATTAGTTGTAGGAGACTCTACAGTAAATAAAAACAACAAGGTTGAGATGTAACTCATATTGAAAACTGTAGTCTTTTGAAGACTGTATTCTTTGATCTTCATAAGACTTTGAACTTGATGTTGAGATGAAATTCACACTGAATGCAGTCTTTGCTCTTTAGTAAGTGTGGGAGACCTTCACTTTCTGTATATAAAGTTGTGACTGTCATCCACATAATTCAGTTTGTTGAAAAGTCTTCCTCCACTGCTGATGTCCCATACTTCTTCACGTGGTTCAGCATCTCAAATGATCTGCTAAATAATGAATAGAGAAATGATACATCCTGATACACATCTTTCTGAATATTAAACCATGTAGTGTTTGCTTGTTCTGTTTAGACAACTGCTTCTTGGTCTCATAGGTTTCATATGAACACCTTTATATTCTGTGACCCCAGTCTGCATGTGTGTGTGTGTGTGTGTGTGTGTGTGTGTGTGTGTACACCCATCAAATCAGATCTAACTGGTGGTACAGGTGGAAATTGCCTCTCCTTCTCCAGCAGAACATCTGGTGGATTTGAACTACTTATCTCTGGACTCGCAGTGCAGCTTCTTGCCGCCAGAGCTCCCCAATTCCTCCTCTTTTTATACTACCCAGTTTGTTATGATTCACACAGTCAAACGCTTTTTCAGAGTCAATAAAACACAAGGAAATATCCTCCTGGTATTCCGTTTTCAGCCAAGATCCACTTGACATCAGTAATGATATCCCTTATGCCACATACTCTTTTAAATCAAGCTTGAGTTTCTGGAAGTTCCTTTTCCCAGTACTGTTCAAGTTGTTGTTGAATAATCTTCAGCAAGGTTTTACTTTTATGTCATATTCATTATTATTTGTTGTTGTTATGTGCCGAGTCGCTGGTGACTCATAGTGACCCTATGCACAAGAGCCCTAAACGCCATTCTATCCTATACCAACCTCACCGTCTCCAACACACTCATTCTTACCACTCCACTCACAGAATGGATCCATCTCATCAAGGGTCTTTCCCTCCTGTGCTGTTCCTCTACTATCCCAAACATGATGTCCCTCTCTAAGGACCAGTCCCTCCTTGCAACATCTTCAAAATATGTCAGACAAAGCTTCAGAATCCTTGACTCCAAGGAGCAGTCAAGCTTCACCCACTCCAGGACAAACCTTTTTGTTCTCCTAGCAGTCCATGGTATATTCAACACTCTTCTCCTGCAACACAGCTCAAAGGCATCAATTCTCTATCATCCCTAGTCACTGTCCAACTCTCCGATGCATAGACTACAGCCTGGATCAGGCACACCTTGGTCTCCAGCCTGACAACTCAACATATTCCTCCTCGTACAGCCCAGCGTCTCGGATGATCTGTTCTGCATACAGATTGGAAAGGTATGGAGACAAAATACATCCCTGACGAACCCCCTTCCTGACTTTGAACCATGTAGTGTCTCCTTGCTCTGGTCCAAGTATAGGTTTCACATTAGCACAATCTAATGTTCTGGGATTCCCATTCTTCTCAGAGTCAGCCACAGCTTGTTGTGATCCACACAGTCAAAAGCCTTTGCATAGTCAATGAAGCACAGATAGACATCCTTCAGTATTTCTCTTTCTGCCAAAATCCATCTAACATTAGCTATAATATCCCTAGTACCACGACCTCTTCTAAATCCAGCCTGCACATCTGGCAGTTCTCTGTTGGCATATTGTTCCAAATGTTTGTGGGTAATTTTCAGCAAAATCTTGCTTGCATGTGATATTTTAATGATATTGTTCGATAATTTCCACACTCTGTTGAGTCACCTTTCTTTGGAATGGGAAATCTGGCTGTCCTACAGATTTCTTGGCACAGCTCAGTGAGCACATCCACAGCAGCATCTGTTTGTTGAAATATATCAGTTGGTATGATGTCAACTCCTGGAGCCTTGTTTTTTGCCAATTCCTTCAGAGCAATTTGAACTTCCTCCTTCATCACCATAGGCTCTTGCTCATATGTCATTTCATGAAATTCCTCTGTGTCAGCCAATTCCTTCTGATACAGTGACTCTGTGTATTCCTTCCATCTTCTTTTGATACTTCCTGGATCATTTAACATTCTACCCAAAGTATCCTTAAGTATTGCCACCTGCGGCTTTAATTTGTTTTTCAGCTCCTTCAGCTTAAGAAAAGCTGAGCGAGTTCGGCCCTTTTGATTTTCTGACTCCAGCTCTCTGCACATTTCATTATAGTATCTTGCTTTGTCATCCCAAGCTGCCTTTTGAAATTTTCTGTTCAGCTCTTTGATTTCTTGGTTTCTTCCTTTAGCTTTGGCTTCTCGGCTCTCTAATGCAATACTCATCTGACATCCATCTTGGTCTTTTCTTCTTCTTCAGCTTTTGTAATGATCTTTTGCATACTTTATGGACGATTTTCTTGATATCCTCCCAGAGCTCATTTGGTCTATGCTCATTGGTGCTCAAGGCCTCAAACCTGTTCCTGAGATGGTTTTGACATTTCAGTGGGACAGATTTAAGGTCAAATTTTTACATATTCATTATATTGTTTCATAATTTTCAGTCTGTTGGACCGCTTTACTTTGGACTTGGGACAAATAATGTACTGCTTCCAGTCAGATGGCCAAGTAGAGTTCTGTATTTGTTGGTAGAGACTGGTGAGCATGTTCAGGGTTGCAAATGTTTCCTGAAACACTTCAATTGATATTGCATCAATTCCTGAGGCCTTATTTTTTGCCAATACCTTCAGTGCAGCTTCAATGTCTTCCTTCAGTATTATTAGTTCTTGATCAATATGTACTTCCTTAAATGGTTCCTTGTCAATCAATTCTTTTTGATATAATGATTCTATATTCCATCTTCTTTTGGTGCATCCTATGTCATTCAACATTTTGCCTGTAGAATCCTTCAGTATGGCAACTTGAGGTTTGAATTAGTTTTTCAGCTCTTTCTGCTTCAAAAAAATGTTGGTCTGTTCTTCCTTTTTGGTTTTCTAATTCCAACTCTACACATTTTGTTAAAATACTTTGCTTGGTTTTTCTCAAGCTACCCTCTAAAATCTTCTTTTCTCTTACCTCAGCTTTTCTTCCCTTTGTCTTGGCCTCTTTATGTTGGAACCTAAAGGTATGTGCTTTGAATCTAACAGCTGCTTCGAGGAAGAAAAACAGGACATCTCCTCCCCTACAATTAAATTCCTCTAAAAACTCACTGGAGGGTTAGCTATGAGTTGGTTCCAACTTGATTATGCTCAATAACAATAAAAACATGCCCTAGCGAAAAACATTCAAGAAAATAACTCATCACGAGAAAAGCTGGAAAAGTGATTAAAAGAAATGCTAAAGGATACACTGACAAAGAAGATTACTCAGAACTGGCTTTGACAAGCACTGTGGCATTTGGACAAGAACAAACTGGGAGGAGGGTAGAGAGAATAGTGCAACAATGAATGAGTGGAAGCCCAAAATCTCTGTAAATGTTTATGAAAATTAATAAAATATAATTATAGAAAAAAAAAAAAAGAAATGCTAGCCACCACTGTTATAAAGCAGGTCTGACATGGGGATTGGGAGAATAGGACAAGCGTGGATAAATAATGACCACTACATTGGAACAGATGAAGGAAAGAACTGTTTAAATAGAATATATGATTAGGCATTATATGTATGACAACAGCCCAGAATAAGAGGTACATCACTGCAAGCGGGGTAAGGAGAGGAGGTAGTAACTGTGCAACAATGAATGAATTTTTTTTTAAGTGAACTAGGAGAGGGGAAAGGGAAGATGAGGGGATAAAATGTGCAACAATGAATGAACAAAAATCTGACTTCTCTGTAAATGTTGTCAAAATCACAATTAAAATAAAATTTTATTAAAATAAAAAGAAGTGCTGGCAAGACCACACTGAATTTTAAATAACTAATAAAACTTTTACAACCAACAGTTTTTAAAATCATTCAAAAAATAGAACTTTTAAAACATGAATGCCTAAACAAAGTACTTACCTCTGAAATGACCCTCAAGTAAAATATACAAATAGTATTTTTTTTTGTAAGGTGGTTGTTGTTAATTGCCATTGTCACAGGCAACTCACAGTAACCCTATGAAAGAAAGACCTGAACATTTGTATAACTTTCATTGTTTCTCCAAGTTCACAGGGTTTCTGTAGGCAAGCTATTTCAGAAGTGGATGCCACTCCTGCTTCCAATTTTGTAAGGCATAAACCAAAACAACAAAAGATTTTGAGAACTGCTAGATAAGAGCAGTCAATATTTTGTAAAGTGAAAACATGGACTAAAATGAAAGCTGTGCAAGCTCTGGTGGCCTAGTAGCAAGAAGCTGCACTGCAATCCCAGAGGTGAGCAGTTAGAATCCACCAGATGCTTTGCTGGAGGAGAGACAATACCAGTCAGATCTGATTTGACAGTACACTTACACACACAACCAAAAAAACCTTTTAGTAGGTAAATTTATTATTCCCATTCTTCAAGCTGGAAATCCAGACACACAAAAAAGTGATGTAACCTAGTGTCCTAGACCACTTATCAGTCAATATCTGAACCCAAGGTAGGCTGACTCTATAGTCCAAGTTCTCAGTCACTAAGCTCTATGACTTGACAAGGGAGCAGACCCCAAAACAGAACTATGGAAACAGAGACACCTGAAAACAAGGAAATTTCCAAAAGAATGGTAAAGGGAAGCCAATGAAATCACAACTAATGAAACTAACAAAATACAGGGTATGTACAAACATATGTGAGTGGGAAAAATTACTGGTTTTCTAGAAGTTTAGATGAAACACTGATTATTACACAGTGAACAATTAAAGCCATTAACTTCAGGGAAATTAACTTTAGGAAAAACAAAAAGCTGTGCAGGAAAGAAAACGCAGTGGCAGTAGAGCAGTTGGTGACATTATGAATTAAGACTGTCAAATAAATTCAGCCTCAGACAGGAAGTGAGTTTAGTCCGAAGCAAAGATTGCTACAGGAGCACTGGTGACTTAAATTATATGCTGGATGGCTAACCTAAAGGTACAAATCCATCAGCTGCTCAAAAAATACAAAGACAAGGCAACCTGCTCCTGTCAATTTACATCAGAAACCTGATGCAGGGTTGCCATAAACTGGAACTGACTAGTCAGTTATGGGTTTAACAGAGGAAAACCTCAATATCAGCTTCAAGCAAACTTCAAGAGGTAGGCAAAAAGGGCTTGTCTTTAACAGAGCTCAAAAAAGTCTACGGAAAAAAACAGTGTGAAGCAGAATGAGAAGATGAGCTGATCGGACAGTAAATCACAGAAGATTTTCCATGAGACCAGCTTATTGTTCAAGAGAGGCCCTCAAGGGTTGTATGTTGACTCAGGTTGAGGGGAAGCCAAAGTTCAGGGATTAGGTAGGAGAGATGGTTAACACATTGCCGCAAATGACAGCAAATGTGTTTCTAAGCATGTTCGTCAATTTAAAAAGTGTAAGACAACGTGTTAAGAGCGAGTACTTTGTTTCTGACTGGTCATTAAAACAACCTGAAAGGTGTGCACATGGCTCTGAACCCTAGTGGCACAGTGATTAAAACACAGAACTGGTAAACTAAAGGTTGGCACTTTGAACCCATCAGAAAAGATGTGGAAGTCTGCATTATGTGACGATATACAGCCTTAGAAACCCTACGGGGCAGTTCCACTTATGTAATATCAGGTCATTAAGAGTGGATATCAACTACTCAACAGGGTAGTGTGGCTTCATGGTAAGGAGTTGCACTGCCAACCCTAAGGAACAAGCTTCAAGTAAGCCAGCTATTTTGTTCCCAATGCAATTCATCCCTTGATTTCCTGGCTGCTGGTACCAAGAGTGCTGACTGTGGAGCCAAGCAAGCTAAAACTATTAACAATCTCAATCTCTTCACCATCCATAATGATGCCACCAATTGGCCAGTGGTGAGAATATTTGTTTTCTTGATGTTGAGCTTCCATCCTTATTGAAGGCTGCAGTCCTTGACCTTCTGCAGGTCCTCCTCAGTTTTAGCAAGCAAGGTTGTGTTATCTGGATAACTTAGGCTGTTGATGAGTCTTCCTCCAATCCTGACGCCACATTCCTCCTAGTATAGCCCAGTGTCCTGGGTGATCTGTTCATGCCTCTAAAAACCCGCTGAAGGGTTTTAACTGTACTTACCCATAACAACTAATACTCAACAACAGAACTGGTTTTGGTTATCTAGCTTTGTTATAAGTAAACAAGAGTGCATCTATAAATCTTGTCCAAATTATATGGGAAGAAAAATTGTTTGCAGTAAGACATTTACTGCACAGAAAGGATGAGGGAATTTCTGTAGCTATCACTTTTTGCAGGATCATAGAATTCAAGTAAAATTCAACACTGTCAACAGTAGAGTGACAGCAAATAATATCCTAATTTAAAACAGTTTAAAAAAATAATCTGGCATGAAGTAGCTGGATTACACGCTTTCACAAATGTACTATTAGTCAAATGACTGTAAGAGGAAAAACATCAATTACAAAAGGTTAAAAAAGTGATCTAAGTATTAGAAGAATAAGAGGCAGTAAAAGATATCTGTCAGGCAAGCTCATTTTTTAAGTAGTGCTGTTGTTGTTATGTGCCGTCGAGTCGTTTGCGACTCATAGCAACCCTATGCACAACAGTCCTAAACCCTGCTTTATCCTGCGCCAACTGCAATGCCTCTGACACACCCATCCCGATTACCCCAGTCACCGAATCAATTTTTAAGTAGGGCTTTTAAAATAAATACTAATGGTGAAAAGCAAAACTTAGAATCTCTTCTAATCAAAGTATTTCAGAGTTATACACACAAAAAAGATGAAGATGGCACTGCAATCCCAGAGGTACGCAGTTCAAATCCACCAGATGCTCTGCTGAAGGAGGAGGAAAAATCGCCTCCTGTACCAGTCAGATCTGATTTGACAGTACACACATTAAAAAAAAAAAAGATGAAGATGCCTATGTGCCAAGAAAATCTTAATGAAAAAGAAATTTGCACTTCACATACTTTTAATGTATAAAATATTCATATTTTTTTTAAAAAAATTCATCGTTTGGTTTTTCCCTGAGTGATCCAAAAAAACAATGGCAGAACATATTTAGTCCAACTGTCATTCCCTAACTCCTTTGCTCAAGCAAAGAGCTTGGTGGAGACATTGTCCAAAAGGTGCAGGTAAAAGATCTCCATCTATGAGTTTCCAAATAGGCCTTATCACTCACAAAGATCTCTACCACACCAGAGAACCAACTAACAACAGTATCCCTGTCTCTTAAGGCCACTTTGCCCCTGATTTTTGCTCCCTCTAGAGATATCATTCAAAAGGAGAGAGGACCAAGGAGATTAAAAACAAGTGCAGACACAGGAGACAAACTCACTTTTCCCTCCTACTATTGGGTTGTATGCAACTCAAGGGCACCTAACAACCACTGATTCTGCAAAGGTTATCCCTGATGTGGGGGGTACAGTATATATTTAATTAACATTTCAAGTCAATATATAAACACTGTTGGCACTAATTGCTAATCTAAAAGTGGGTAGTCAGAACCCACATAGCTGTTGTTATGTGCCGTTGAATCACTTGCAACTCATAGCGACCCTACGTAAAACAGCCCTAAACCCTGCTCTATCCTGTGTGCCAGTGGCACTGCCTCTGACACACCCATTCCAATTACCCCAGTCAAAACAAAGTCCTGAATTCTAAGCAGTCACCATTTAAAAAAAAAAAAAAATCACCCCAAAGTCCTGGTAATCGATTTCCCCTAAAGTGTAGATATTAGGTACCAACACTGATTCTGTCAGCTCTTAGGATGACTGCATACAGCAGCCCAGAACACTGGCTGGTCGGTCCTTCAACATCTTCACAATCTCTGCTGTGCCCACTGCTGCAGGTCTTTCTCACTTTCACCAGCCACCGATTTTATGAAGCATGTCTTTCTCCAGGGACTAGCTGGCCCCTCCTGAAAACATATCCCAAGTATGTGAGACAGTCTCTCATCAGCCCCTGCATCTAAGACACATTCTAGCCTTACTTCCTTCAAGATCAGGTTTATTCTTTCTTCTCAAAGTCCATGCATATTCACCATTCCTCACCAACAGCACAATTTGAATGCTTCAGTCTTCCTCAGTCACAGAAAGTACCCTGGTGCTGTAATGTACTGAGCTGAAAATTGAAAGATCAAGGGTTCCAAGCCAAGATTTGCAGCCTTGGACATTGATGGCAGGTGGCTATAAATTGGAAACAACTCCCAGAAGAGGGGCTTTCCCTCTTAAAATTACAACTTTCTTTAAAAAAAAAAATAAGTCTACACAGCAGTTCTACTCTGATCATGGGATCGCCATGTCTGGCAATCAACTTCACAGTAATCACCACCAACAAAGCCAGTGAATGGTAAAAATGAAGAAAGCTGCCACCTGTACAGCCCTGCTGCTATAAGACTATCTCATTCAGTAAGCCTTATGTAACCAAAGGATCTGTACCAGAATATATAAATTTCACAAATTTATCACCGAAATGCAGAGAAAACACACGCACCAGCCTTGAAAAATTCCGAAGTGACACCAAGTGCTGGCATAAACGAAAGTCACTGCATTTCCTCAAGTAGTCATTAGCATGTGAATAGTCAACGCAGAGACTGGAAACTTCTCGCCAAGAGTCCATTACCTTCAACTGCCTTCCATACAGAGTAACTTTTCTACAGTAATGAGGTGACAAAGCCACTCCCACATTTTAAGGCTCCAGAGGTGTGACCGCGCCCCATGGAAAGGCACGAAATGCTGAAAGATTTCCAAAACATTCGCAACATCCCCAAATCGAGGTGCTGGAGGGGAAACAGAAGTGCGTACATCTAGTGATTGGGCCTAAGAGCTTCAATTGGATGAAAAGTGGCGGAAATTTAAACGCATTTAAAGACCCATCCCTGCGGACCATCTCGCGGGCGGCCCTGAGCCCTGTCCCGTAGCCAAGAGATCAAGGCCGCCGGGCACTTGGGCCCGAGCCGCAGCTTCTCCTCTCTGAAGCACACCCCCACCCCGGGCCCGGAGGCAAGAACGCGATAGGGGCCCGGGACCTGCAGGACGGCTGCCGAGGCCTCACCCTCGAACGACAGCTGCAAGGCAGCGACAAGAGAGCCAGGAGGAGGAGCTGCGGCTCCGGCGCGCCCGGCGAAACAGAAAGGGAACCGAACGCTGCCTCGCCCAGGCCGCCCCAGCCGGGCCCTGCCTGCAGCCGAGCCGCCGGATCCGCCGAGGCGCTCCGCCGACGGCAGCGATATGGCGGCCCCCTCCCCTGACCCGGCCGCGGCCCCAGCCACCGCTCCCGGCCAGCGAGTCGCCACCGCCCACTGCCGGCCCCCCCTCGCTTGCCCGCCTGCCCGCCCTCCTGGGATACGGCCCGCTCCACCCCTCGCGGCTGCTCACCGCGCTGAGGCGTATCCCGCTGGGTGGCTGCGCCGCCATCTTGAGCGAGCTACAAAGCCAGGACCGGCCGAGGCCGCAATCCGATTGCAAAACTGCGGGGGCGATTGTGGGGGTGGTGACGCCCCGCCCACTTCCGGGGCTGGGCAACCTACTGGCTCCGCCCACACGTTTCCGCCTCCAGGCAAAGGTAAATTGCTAGAAAGTTGAAGCTAGAGGCATCGGAAGAAGCATTGTGGACCCCTGAGCTTGCGGAAGTAAGGCGCATGCGTGAATCACAATGCCTTCTACTCATCACTACGTTGTAACTGGACTTGAGGCTTGAGGATCTTGAGTTTGAAATCTGCCACCAAATATGGTGGTAACTTGAGAACGTGAGCTACAGGCGCTTGACTTGTGTCGATGTGCATTGCATTGAAAAGAGTCGTACCTTGCTCATCGGAATGTGATTTGAAGCCTAATTAACAAGATCAAGACTGGAATTTATAAATTTTTCATTTACCATGTAAATTAGCACCTTTCATTCTGATCAACTTGAGGGCTCTGGTGGCATAATCTTTAGGACAGCCAAAGGACAGCCCTGCAATAGTTGGAATCCATCAAGGGGACTAGAGAGAAGGGGAAATGGGCAAGACTCCTACGTGATTTACAGCCTCTAAAATCTAGTGGAAGGTCAGCTACCCTTTCCACTCTTACCTTCTCAGCTATGGAGTGGGGGAGTCTCATTAAGAAAAAAAAAAGTGATTTTAGTAAAGTGTATTTCTTCTTGGCGGCATTGATCAGAAAAACAAGCTAAAAAGATGTGAGTACGGTGAATACAACACGGTCTATCTGATCCTACAGAGATAAAGAAATGCTCTAAAAATGCCTTTTGGTTTAATAATAACCTATTGTTATTTTCATTGTTTTTAGGTGATATCCATTTGACTTATAACGACTTTGTTGTTATGTGACATCTAGTTGCTTGCCATTCACAGCGACCCTATGTACAGCTGCTCTGAACCCTGCTCTATCCTGAGCCAACCGTATCGTCTCTGACAGACCTACTCCCCTTCCCCAGTCACTGAATAAGTATAATGGCTCCAACCCTGGAAATTCTTTAGGAAAAGACCAAAGACTAGTATGCTCCAGATAAAACAACAAAACAGTCTGATCTTGTGCCATCTTCATAAGCAGACTCATAGTGACCTTTGGCGAGCCTATAAATCTTTATAGGAGACTGCCCAACTTTATCCCACAAAGTGGCTGACGACAGCAAACCAGTACCTTTCAGTGAGCAGCAGCACCACATGTAATGTAGTACACACTTACCTTACTCCAGTCTTCCTTTCTCTCTCTCAATCACTGTCTTCTAGTGCATGCTAACCCATGTTGGTGGTGATGGTGGTGGTGTGTGCCATCTGGCAACTCTGAACTGGCCTATCCTGTGCCAACCTCACCATTTCCGACATACTTGAGCCCTTTGTTACAGGTTTGCATGAGAACAATTAAATGATCTGGAATTCCCATTCTTCCCAGTGTTGGCCATAATGTGTTGTGATCCACCTAATCAAATGCCTTTGCATAAACACAGTATGTAGTAAAACACAGATACCCTTCTGGTATACTCTGCTTGTAGCCAAGATCCATCTGACATCAGCAATAATACCCCTGGTGCTGAGGCCTCTTCTAAATCCACTTGAATTTCTGGCAGTTCTCTGCCCATGTTCCAGCCATTTTAAAATAATTTTCATTGGGAGCTTTAGTGGCCTAGAGGCAAGAAGTTGCACTGTAATCCCGAAGGCATGCGCTTCAAAGCCACTAGATCCTCTGCTGGAGAAGGAGGGGCAATCTCCTGTGCCAGTCACATCTGATTGGATGGCACACAAGTTAAAAAAATTTTTTCGAGACTTCCTCAAGCAAAAGACCTTAGACTGCCCGGCCTCTCAAGGTCGGGCAAAGCCTAAAATCCTTGTAGATCCCTCCTGACAGCCCTCCACAGAACACCTCCAAGTGAATACTACTCGCAAGAACAAACTCAACAATTCACAAGAACAGCTCTAAGACATAGACGCACGCATCACTCCTGTAGGTTGTGTCTTCCACACTGCTACCACCATGAAGCTGCTTGCAATGACTGTGCTGCTTCTCACCATCTGTAGCCTTGAAGGAGCCTTGGTTCAGAGACAGGCGGAGGAGGGAAATGCGCAGAGTACTTTCACTCAGTACTTTCAGAGCCTGAGCCGGTATAGCCAAGACCTGCTGGAGAGAGCAAAGGCCAGTGAGATTCCAACCCAGGCCAGGGATTACTTTGAGAAGACAACGGACAAGCTGAAACCCCTGGTCCAGAAGGCTAGAGAAGATATACTTAGCCTCATCAACAACTTCATGAAACACAAAGCAGAGTCTGCTGCCAAGTGAAGTGTCCAGACCTTTGCCTTTCATCCTCATCTGGCCCCTGAAATATGGCGAGGACTCCAGCTTCTTTCTCTACTGATTTCTGTTTTCTACAATAAATACTGAATCAGTAAAAAAAAAAAAAATTTCATCAAGAATTTGCCTGCAGGTGACATTAATTTGATAATATCCACATTCTATTGTATCACCTTTTATAGGGATGGGAATAAATATGGAGCCCTTCAGTTGGCCAGGTTAGCTGTCTTCCAGATTTCTTGGCACAGCCTGGTGAGTAAGTCCAGGGCTGGAACTATTTGTGGGACTCCATCAATCCATTTCAGAGATTGTAAATCTTAACTGGAAAAGATGGTCTATGGACTTGAACCACCTGAGAGGCACTGTCCTTTTGGTTAGCTACTCAAAATATTAAGATTATGCAACCAGAATCCCTTCATTTTCTATGTACTCAATATTATTTCTATTGTTGTCATGTTAAAACCAACTCATAGCTTACACTCTAATAGGTTTTCAGAATCTATAAATAGCACAGGAGATTACCCATCTTTCTCCAAAGGAGCAGCTGTGGATTTGAACCACATGCCTTTGGATTTAAAGCACATCTCCTAGGGGAGCTCTGGTGGCCTAGTGGCAAGGAGCTGCAACTACAATTGCAGAGGTGAACGGTTCAAATCCACCAGATGCTCTGCTGGGGAAGGAGGGACAATCTCCTCCTGTACCAGTCAGATCTGATTTGACGGTACATGCACACAAAAATAATAAAAATTTTTTTTTAAAAAAAGCACATCTCCTTATAAATAAGTTATCAGTGTTCCTACTAGGTCACTGTTGTTATTTTGTTATGCGTCATCAAGTTGCCTTGCCTCATAGTGACCCTTTGTACATTAGCTCTGAAACCTGCCCTAGTTGGAGTCAATCTCATTGTCTCTGACAGACCTAATCCCATTCCTCCAGTCACTGAGTCATCCTAAGACTTCCTTTCCTGTGCTGTCTCTCCATTCATCCAGGCATGATGTCCCTCTCCAAGGACTGGTCCCTCCTGGTCATGTGCCCAAAGTATGTGAGACAGAGCCTCAGAGCTATCTAAATATTAATTATAATATAAAATTATACTTTATAGTCTGTTCTGAAACTTGTTCTTTTTACTTTAAGCTATATTTTAATTTGAGGCTTAGGTGCTCAAAATTTTAAAAATTCATGAATAAGTTAATGAATATGGAATTGTAAAATAAACAAAAACCTGTATTCTGCTATCACTTTTACTACTGATGATTAATATTGCCACTGATAATGGTAAATGGAACAGTGAAAATTATCTGAATGAAAGTTCTGGTCAATGCCATTTAAAATCCTCTAAACAATACAAACTGGACCCTGGCCTCTAAGACTCTGGTGAAAAACAAGAAGATGCAATCAACTGATGGCCTGAGCCTGGGAAGAACATACCAAACACCTGAGTCCAAGCCAGTGTTGGTTACATCCCATTAACAAGTGAAAAAAACAATCTCATTTTCACATTTCCTTGCACATGCTCCTCAATTATCCAGTAAAGATATAGGTCAGCTTTTCCTCTAATCATTCAGTAAGCAAAACCTTTAACTGTGACTTATCTCAGAGCAATTTACAAATCAGCTTTTCCTCTGGTTACACCTTGCCACAGTCTCTTCACAATCTCTCCACCACTGTTGTCCCTGGGACAACACTTTGCAGTATAGAAAGCTCAACCTCTTATATTGGTCCCACCACTGTTGATGATTTGCAAGGCCATGTGTCTGCAGTCAAGGTAACTGGAGATCATGCCCCCATAGGATCTTGACATAAATTTTTAATCTCTCAAAAATAATAGCAGCATGTGAATCCCTTCATAAAAACATAGAGAACAACTTGTAGTTGTTGTGTGCTGTCAAATTGGAACTAACTCATAACTGACCTTCCAGTGAGTTTTCAGAGGCTGCATGGCAGGGGATTACCCATCTTTCTCCAATGGTGCAGTTGATGGCTTTGAATCACATGCCTTTGGATTGATAGCCGAGCTGTGCAACTAGAGTAGCAAAACCAAATCTCATGAAAAGAATCTAAACCAACCAGGGCAAATAATAACTATCAACTCCTAGCAGAGAAGCACTTGGAATAACCTGATACATTGCTCTTTAACACTTTGGAGAGGTCTTTGATAACAGATTTTTCCCAATGCAATACATCTTTTGATTTCTTGACTGCTGGTACCAAGGGTGTTGATTGTGGATTCAAGTAAAATCAAATATTAGACAATTTCAGTCTTTTCTCCATCTATCATGATGTTGCCTATTCATCCAACAATGTAGATTTTTGTTTTCTTGGTGTTAAGATGAAACCCATATTGAAGACTGTAATCTTTGATCATATACAACAAGTTTTGCAGTTCATTTTCTGCAAAGAAGGTTGTGTGATTTGCATAGTGCATACTATTGATGCTTTTGATTCCACAACTTTCTTCACAGAGTCCAGCATCTCAAATTATTTCCTCGGGATACAATGGGAGCTCTGGCGGCTTCGTGGTAAGGAGTTTTGCTACCAACCCAAAGGAGCTCAGTTCTAATCCACCAGCTGTTCCATGGGAGAAAAATGTGTAATCACCTCCCATGCCATATCCTCCCCCTGAAAACCTGCTGGAGGGTAAACTATGGATCAGTTCAGTAGTGTACAACAACAGACTGAATAGGTATGGAGAAAGGATGCAGCTCTGATGTGCAGGGAGGAGAAAAAAACCCTCATTGTTCTCAAGTCAGAGCTGACACAGCTATCCCTCCAGTGGGTTTTCAGTAGCTGCAAATTGCACAGCAGACTGTTCATCTTTCTCCTGAAAAGGAGTTGGTAGATTAGAGTCACCTACATTTGGGTTGACTGTAAAACTACCAACTAGGCCATCAGAGCTCCCTAACTAATGTTGTTGTTGTTGTTCTTATGTGCTGTGGAGTCCTTTCTGACTCATAGAGACCCTATGCACAACAGCCCTAAACCCTGCTCTATCCTGCGCCAACCGTACCACCTCTGACACACCTATCCCGATTACCCCAGTCACCGAATCAATCCATCTCAAGGAGGGTCTTCCCCTCCTGCGTTGTCCCTCAACCCTTCCAAGCATGATGTCCCTCTCCAAGGACCTGTCCCTCCTGGCAACATGTCCAAAGTATGTCAG
>NW_006399801.1:8355778-8367935 GCF_000299155.1 Elephantulus edwardii
TAATACTTCCTGGATCATTTAATATTCTGCCCAAAGCATCCTTGAGTACAGCAACTCTAGGTTTGAATCTGTTTTTCAGTTCCTTGAGCTTAAGAAATGCTGAGCGAGTCCAGCCCTTTTGATTTTCTGACTCTAGCTCCTCGCACATTTCATTGTAGTATTTTGCTTTGTCATTCCGAGCAGCCTTTTGGAATCTGTAGTTGTTATTATATACCATCAAATTGACTACAACCCATATTGACTCTGGGAGCAACATCTGAACCTTGTCATATCTTGTGCCATCTCCACCATCTCTAATATCCTTGATTGCATCATTACAGTCACTATGACAATCTATCTTACTGAGGATCTTCCTCCTAGGCTAAACTTCCAACTTTCCAAGCATGATGTACTTCTCCAAGAGCTGTGCCCTCCTAACAAGTCCAAAGTCTGTGAAATGAAGCTTCACCATCCTTGCTTCCAAGAAGCACCTTCATTGCACTTTCTTTAAGACAGACTTGTTGGTTCTTTTGAGATTCTAAAGGATAATTGAAGGGAAAACCCTAAGAACAATAGAGGAACACTGGTAAGGCTGGAGATAGAGCCCTCAGATTAGAAGACAATCAAAAGAAGGAGTACCAGCTGTAAAAATTTCCTGCTAACTTGAATGTGGAATGTATGAAATATGAATTTAGGGAAATTGGAAGTTGTCAAAAATGAAACAGAATATATAATGATCAACATTCTAGGCATTAGCAAACTGAGATCAACTAGCACTGGCCACTTAGAATCAATCATATGATCTACCATTTCAGAAATTAAAAACTGGGGAAGAATGGGTTGCATTCTTAGTCAAAAAGATAATTTCAAGAGCTATCCTGAAGTACAATGCTCTGAGCAATAGAATACTATGTATACTCAGATAGAAGACCTCTTAATGCAATCATTATTCAAATAAAAATAACAACAGCTAAAGCCAAAGATGAAGAAATTGAAGAGCTCTCATGATATAGTGGTAAACTGCGATGTAATCCTAAAGACACTTAGTTCAAATTTACCGGCTGCTCCATGGGGAAAAGACAATCTCCTTCCAAGGGATTAACTGCCTCTGAAAACTCACTGGAGGGTCAGCTATGGATTAGTTCTGACCAAATGATAAATAGTGTGGTATCAATTGAGCATACATTCAAGATTCATGAATACTAATTAGTGACTAAATCCAAAAGTTGAAAATAAAGGACTGGTGGTAATTGGGAATTATAGATTTAGTGACAGAAATTATGTTAAAAATTTAATGACTGAATTTTTCATAATCAATGATTTATTCATAGCACACAAATTTTTTAAAATAATACAAATGGTGACTATTCACATTGACTTCACTTGATGGGCTACACAGAAATCAGATTGACTATATGGGTGGAAAGAATCATTGGATAAGGTCAGTATCAGCAGTAAAAACCAGATCAGATGCTGAATGTAGAATAGACCATCAATTACTCACGTGTAATTTCAAGTTGAAGCTTAAGAAAATGACGCTATAAGAAACAACATATGGCAAGCTCTGGTGGCCTAGTGGCAAGAAGCTGCACTGCAATCCCATAAGTGAGCAGTTCGAATCCACCAGATGCTCTGCAGGAGAAGGAGGGATGGACAATCTCCTCCTGTACCAGTTAGATCAGATTTAACGGCACGCGCGCGGGCACACACACACACACACACACACACACACACACACACACACACAGAAAGAGAGAGAGAGAACCAAAATATGATCTTGAGCTTGTCTCACCTGAAATTAAGAAATATCTCAAAAATAGGTTTGAGGTACTGAACACTAATGATCAAAGACCAGATGAGTTGTGGGGTAACATCAAAGATGTTATCCAAGCCCCTTCCTAGGAATACATGGGACCAAATCACAATCAATCTTACAAGTCTCTTAGCAGAGTTAGGTTGAGACCAGTTTCAGGAGACTGGGAGGCAGCAAAGGCAGTACCATCTGGAGATGGAGGGTGGGTGTCTCCATCTCTTCGTCTGGCATCCAAAAGGCTTGACGCCATCCTCTCCTTCAGAGCACTTTCTTTTAAAAAGTACTTTCTTTTTACTTTTTTTTCTTTAACTCTTTTGTACAGTCTTTGTTTTATTGCATTAATAAACCTTTTTCACATATTATGCTGGGGAAAAAATATGTTATCCAAGAAAAAAAGCAAAAGGTCATTACAAAGAGAAGGGAGAAAGAAAAGACCAAAATTTATGTCAGAAGAGACTGAAAATTGCTCTGGAGCATTGAGAAGCCAAAACAAAGGGAAGAAATGACAAAGTCTAAAAAATATTAGCGTAGTTGTTGTTAGGTGCCATTGAATCAAGTACGACTCATAGCCAGTCTATGAACAACAGATCTGAATCTTGCCTTACATTGTGCCATCCTTATTATTTCTGACAGACTTGAGTCCTTCTCAGATTAATTGTGCCAATTCATCTGGCTGAGGGTCTTCCTCTCCTTCACTGTCCCTCCACCTTTCCAAACATGATGTCCCTCTCCAAGGAAGAGCCTCTCCTAACAACATGCCCGAAGTACATGAGATAAAGCTGTTGTAAAGTGGCTTTAATCACTTCTGAGTTGTAAACACTGGAGTGTAATACCTTTTTACAGATTGGTATTTTATTAATAAATCATAAATTATTTAGCCAACGTCTCCAAACATTTGCTATAATCAGATAGACCATAGTGAATAACTTGAACATAAATAATTTTATACATACATATGTACATATATGGGATGTTAGATATAACATATCTATGTTATGTTAGATATAACATAAAAAAAAGAGCTTGAGGGCATGAAGGAGAGAAAAAAAAATCAAGAAATTGGTCCCAAGAAACGAGCAGGACTTTATTGTGCGGTCTGAGAGGGACACCAAGTGACCCGCTCGCTGCATGGCATGCAGACAGGATCAAAATGGCACGTGGGCAGTTTGGGGGGTTTCCTTTTTATAGGGGTCCTGGGGAGGACTAAGATGGTAATTCTCAGAATTTGGCATGTTAATTAAGTTAGGTTTTAGCTATTTTTAATAAAGCTCAGATTCTTATCAGGATCCATTGTTTGGTCTGGTCTTTGTATGACCAGCTTAGGGGTTATCAAGTTTCTCAGAAAGTGATCAAGCTTGGGGGTGGTGGGGCAACTGCCATATTCTTCCTTCATGGGATAAATTCCTTGCAGTGCAATTGCTACAGCAAAGGACACATATGTAACGGAGCGAGTCCCCAAAAAGATCACGGAGCCAATTAGCCGAATTAACAAAGTTTGAGTTCGAACCCGGGCTCCTGCGTGCTGACACAGCAGCCCTGAATTGATGTCTGCCCCTCCTTTTATACCTCTGCTACTCCCCTGCCCAACCACACACGCCATGCATGATTGGCCATCCACAGCAGTTGGGGTATTTGTCCACCTTCAATTGGCTAGCCACAGCCCAGGGAAACAGTTTGGAAACCTATTTGAATCTTATCGGTTACTTCAGATACAGGAATGCGGAAAAATCCCTTGTGCCCTTAAAAAGAAGAAGAATTCCACTTTATGGCAGTTGATCAACCAGGGTGGGATTTACCACAGGTAGGGGTTGTTTGTTTGCTAAAAACCACTCAAGCGGGTGGGGTGGGGTTAACTGTACTTTACCAGAAACTGAGTTTCTGATAACTGGTCCTTCCAACATACATTTGTAATGTTGATAGAAATTAACAAAATTCCTCCACAAAGGTTGAAGCAATTAAAATTTCTGACTTAAAAGAGGATCTCATTTTCAACCATTACAACCTCTCTTGCAATGTAAGTAAATAATAACTTAGAGCAACTTAAATTTCCCCCTCATATTGTAAATTTGGCCATCTTTTTTGTACATACAGAGAGTTCAGCTTGATGAATATTTGCTCAGAATACAGACTGAATAGACATGGAAAAATGTCACATGTCTTCCTGATTTTAAACCATGCAGTGTTCCCTTGCTCCATTTGGACAACTTAATGATATAGTATAGATTTTGCATGAACACAATTAAGTGTTCTGAGATTTCTATTCTTTTATTTCCTTCTTCTGAGATTCCTGTTCTTAATGTTAGCCATAATTTGTTATGATCTATACAGTTACATGCTTTTGCATAGTCAATAAAACACAAATGCACATTCTTCTGGTATTCTCTGCTTTCATCCAGGATTCATCTGCCATCAGTAGTGGTGCTCCATAGCCCCTTCTAAACCTTCTGGAACATCTGGCAGCTCTCTGTTGGATAGCAAAAGAGCTGAGGTGAGAAAAGGAAGTAGTTGCTTCCAAGTAAGAACAGGCCTTGAGTGGTTTGAGATTGAGGCCAGTGGTGAAGATTAGAATAGCATGCAGGCAGACAAAGGCTTTATTATAGGAGCTGTTAAGGAGGTAGGGAGGGGATGATAGTTTGCACACAGGAAGTTGGGGGTAGGGGCCTTATCAGGATGTGCTCAAACGTGGGGCAGTTAGGAGAGGGAAGCCTTATCAGGTTATGGCTGGGCTGGAACTAGGGACCTAGCTCTTTCTGTGCGAAGGAGAGGGTGTTAGAGGTGGGAATAGGGGTGAGGGAGAACTAGGAATAATGAAGCAACATTCTTCCTTCACCGTCAATATACTGATCTAGCCATTTTTGGATGACCTTCAGCAATATTTTGCTTGCATGTGATAGTAATAATGTTGTTGTTAGGTGCCATCAAATCAAGTACAACTCATAGCAACCCTATGAACAAAAGACCTGAAACCAATCCTGTCCTGCACTATCTTCAAACTTCCTGACACACACGAGCCCATTGCAGCAGGCACCCTGTCAGTCCACCTCGTTGAGGGTCTTCCTCTCCTTCACTGATCTTCCACCCTTCCCAAAATCATGTCCCTTTCCAAGGAGTGGCACCTCATAATAATATGTCCAAAGTATGTTAGACAAAGCCTCATCATTCTTGTCTCCAAAGAGCACTCTGGCTGCGCCCTCTCCAAGACATATCTGTTCATTCTCTTGGCTGTCCATGGGATGTTCAGTACTCCTCTCTAACACCACAGCTCAAAGGCATCAATTCTTTTCCTGTCATCCTTATTCATTGTCCAGGTCTTGATGCATAGCTAGTAAACAGAGACCATGGCCTGAATCAGATGCACCTTAGTCCTCAAATTGACATCACTACTCCTCAATAATTTGGAAAGGTCTCTAACTCCAGATTTTCCCATTGCAAAGCGTTTCCTTATTTCCTGACTGCTTGTACCAAGGGTCTTAATTGTGGATTCAAGCAAGATGAAGCTGCTGACAGTTTCAATCTCCTCTTAATCCATCAGGACACAGCCTACTGGTTCAGTGGTCAAAATTAAGATGCAATCCATACTGAAGGCTGCATTCTTTGATCTTCTGCAATAAGTGCTTCGAATTCTCCTCACTTTCAGCAAGCAAGGTTGTGTCATCGACATAACACAGGTTATCTAGTTTCCCTCCAATCCTGATGCCACACTCCTCTTCTCAGACAAATTATCCCTTCTTGGATAATTTGCTCAGCATACAGATTGAACAGGTATGGAGATAAAATACATCCCTGGCATACTCCCTTCCCAATTCCAAACCATGCAGTGCTCCCCTGCTTCGTTTGCACAACAGCCTCCTGATCCAGGCATAGGTTCCACGTGAGCACAATCAAGTGCTCTGGGATTCCCATTCTTCTCAATGTCAGCCACAACTTGTCATGATCCACACAGTCAAATGCCATTGCATAGCCGATAAAGCACAAAAAGACTTTCTTCTGATATTCTTTACTTTCATCCAGACCAGGAAATTTGGAGGACAGCTGTCTGGCCAATGGATTGGAAGAGGTCTATACTTGTTCCTATTCCCCAGAAGGGTGATCCAACAGTATGTGGAAATTATGGAACAATATCATTGATATTACATGCTAGCAAAATACTGCTGAAGATCATTAAAAAAACAGCTGGAACAGTACATGGATGGGGAATTGCCAGAAGTTCAAGTGGGATTTAGAAGAGGCCATGGCACCAGGGATATCTTTGCTGATGTCAGATGGATCCTGGCTGAATGTAAAGAATACCAGATGCACACCCATGTTTATCGTGGCTTTGTTCACAATAGTAAGGAGTTGGAAACAACGCAGGTGCCCATCAACAAACGAATGGATAGAGAAGCTGTGGTATATTCACACAATGGAATACAACGCTGCATTGAAAAACAAGGAACTCATGCAATATTATTCAAAATGGGTGACACTGGAGGACATTATGCTGAGTGAAGCATCTCAATCACAAAAGGACAAATACTGCCTGGTGCCACTGTTGTAGAATGGGACTGATATCAGGGTTGGGATAAGATTGAGAAAAACTGCATAAATTTTGTATACTGCAATGAAACAGATGAGGGGGAGAACAATTTAAAAGTGATATATGATAGGGTATTATGGTTATCACAGGAGTCCTGAATTAAGGTTGCATAGTGGAGTGTACTCAGGGCGGTGGGAGGTGTGCGGGTGTGTGTGTGTGTGTGTGTGTGTGTGTGTGTGTGTGTATTGTATACCAATGAAAGAATTTTGCTTTTACTTTTCAAAGAGAGGAGTGAACTGGGGGGGGGGATGACTGGGCATGGAGAAAATTGCAACTATGAATGAATGGAAATCCAAAATCTCTGTAAATGTTCAATAAAATTAATAAAATTTTTTTAAGTGGAAAAAAAAATACCAGAAGATGGTAATGATAGTGTTCTAGAATTCCACATTCTGTTGGATCACCTTCCTTGGGAATAAGAACAAGTGTGGAATATGGTTATGAATCTTTTCCAGTCAATTAGCCAGGCACCTGTCCTCCAAATTTTCTGGTGTAGAATGGTGAGCACATCTAAAGCTGCATTTGTTAGTTGAATATTGGTTTTCAGTGTTAGTGAATTCTTTTTCATACCTTGACTCCATCTTTGGTACCTTGATTCCTTCCAGCTTCTTTACATATATAAAGACCAAGTATATTTTTTCCCTTGGAACCTTTAATACCTTTGTCCATTTTTCTGTTACATTTTTAAAAACTATAAAAAGACCTCATTTAGTGGGGAGGAAGTTAGCCTATTGTAATCTGAATCTCAAATACTTGAGACTTAAAGCCTGCATCACCTAACTGCCCCAACCCCCAACTTCCTGTGCAAACTACCATCCTCTCCCTACCTCCTTAACAGTTCCTATTCTCAGCTTGCCATTTGTTTTTTATACAGTTTAAGATTATTTTTGCTGTGTAGAATTATTATTATTATTACTATTATTATTATTATTATTATTTTGTGTGCGTGTACCGTCAAATCAGATCTGACTGGTACAGGAGGATATTGCGCCTCCTTCTCCGGCAGAGCATCTGGTGGATTCGAACCGTTTTTCTGGGATTGCAGTGCATCTTCTTGCCACTAGGCCACCAGAGCTCCCCTGTGTATATTTTTTGAAAAGAAAATTTATATCATCTTTTTTTTTTTCCTTATTGTACTGTCGAATCTCATTCGACTGGCACAGGAGGAGACTAGCCCTCCCTCTCCCGTGGAGCATCTGGTGGATTTGAATCACATGCCTTTGGGATTTCAGCACAAATTTTATTATTAAATTTTACATTCTGGCTTCTGGATTTTATATTACTCAACTTTACAACATTAATAGTGGAAATGTAAAAAGGACATTAGGCTAGAAAAGCAGAGTATCAGCAAGAGTGAAGGACCTTCAATGAAATAAACTGACAGTGTCTGCAAGAGGGGGTTTAAGCAGAGTGTGGGATTGTGTTGCATGATTGGGCGAGGTTTCCTTCCATTGTATGTGAGATCACCAGGAGTTGAAGCCATCTGGATAGCACTTAACACCATCTCTACTTCTGTTTCATTGACTGTAAAGGCATTTCATTGTTATGGATAACATTGTGAACAACTGGGCTGCCAGAAACTTAACTGTGCTTATGTGGAACTTGTACATAAAATAGGAAGAAGTCATTCAAACAGAACAAGGAGATAGAGTTGTGGGTAATGATTTAGAGGCCATCAAGTTGAATATGACTCAGAATGACCCTACAAACAACAGATTGGAAGCTTGCCCTATCCTGTACCATTTTCAGGATCTCCAACATTCTTGAGTCTCTGGTGACAATGTTAACTCATCTTGTTGAGGGTCTTTTTGTTATTCTCTGACCTACCTTTTCCAGAATAATGCTGTGGTTTTTTTTTGCCCCAAAGACTGGCCCCTCATGACAACATAGCCGATGTATGCAAGACAAAGTTTCACCATCCTCGCCACTAAGGAGGACCCCGGTTGCACTTCTTCCAAGATAAATGTGTTTCTTTGAAAGGTCTTGAGCTATTCATTACTCTTCTCCAACACCACAGTTCAAAGGCATTGATTCTTCTCTGTATTTACTAGTCATTATGCAACTTTAAGATGCATAGGAAGAAATCGGGAATACCGTGGTTTTGGATCAGGTTTTCTTAATCTCTGAACTGATATTTTTGTTCTGTAGCACTTTGGAGAGATCCTTGGAACAGATTTGCCTGACACACATCTTTGGATTTCTGGACTGCTGTTACCATGGATGTTGATTATGAAGTCATTGACACCTTCAATCTTTTCTCCATCTATCATGATGTTGCTTCTTGGTCCAGTGGTGAAGATTTTATTTCCTTGATATTAAAATGTAATCCATACTGAAGGCTGTAGTCTTTGATCTTCTTCACTAAGTGCTTCAAAACTTCCTCACTTTCTGTAAGCAAGGATGGACCATATGTATTACACAGGCTATTAAAAAGGTCTTTCTCCAACCCTGATACTATATTCTTCTTCATATTGCCCAGCTTCTCCAGTAATTTGCTCTTCATACAGATTAATGAGGTGTAGAAAAAGAATACAACCTTGATGCATACCTTTCTTGATTTTCAAACCATGCAATGTTCCTTTGTTCTGTTCAGACAACTGCTTCTTGTTTTGTGAACAGCTTTCATATGAGAACAATTAGGTATTCTGGAATTCCCATTCTTTTCAATGTTACTCATAATTTGTTATGATCTACACAAATACCTTTGTATAGTCAATAAAATGCAAATAAATATACTTCTGATAATCTCTAGTTTCAGACAAGATCTGTCTGACATCAGCAATAATAGCCTTCTTTCCATGGCTTCTTCGGTATTCAGCTTGACTTTCTGGCAGTTTCCTGTCAAAAGTTCTAGCAAGATTTTACTTGCATGTGAGATTAACATTATTGTTCAATAATTTCAATTTTTTGGTTAGATTACTTTTTTGGAAAGGGAGCAAATATGGATAACCTCCAGTTAGCTGGCCAGGTAGCTGTCTTCCAAATTTCTTGGCAAAGACTAGTGAAGAACAATGGGGAATGGGTTTCTACTGGATAATCGAATAAAGAGGTTTACAGTGACTGAGTTTAGAAACTAATTGCAAAGTTTTTCTATCATAGTCACATTTTCTCACAAGGTATCAGCTCTTGCTGAGTTAAGCAGGTCATGTTACTTGCCTTGCCCTCCATGTTTAGTTGTATTCAATAGCACCAACTTGGACTTTTTACAAGGTCCAGTCTTTTTGTTTTGTTTTGTTTTGTTTTAGGTGACAGATATGCTCTAATGATAATTTATTTTTTTAATTTTTTTCTCATTTAATTTTTTTCTTATTTATTCATTGTTGCACATTTTCCTCCTTGCCTAACTCTCCCCCCTAGTTTGCTTTTCTCTTTGAAAAGAAAAAAAAAAATATTTCATTGTTATACAATCCCCCACCCCACCAAGTCCACAGTCTACTTTACTATGCATTTCTTTTTCTGGAATCTTATCATGAAAATAATACCTAATCATATATTCTTTTTAAACAGCTCTCTCCCTCATCTGTTTCAATGCAGTATACATTATTTATTCCCTCTTTTCTTAAATTCCCCCCAACCTCAATATCAGTCCCATTTTACAACAGTGGCACTATGCAGTATTTGGCCTTTTGTGACTGAGATCTTTCACCCAGCATAATGTCCTCTAGGGTCGTTTGTTAATGGGCATTTGGGTTGTTTCCAGATCTTTGCTATTGTGAACAAAGCCACAATAAACATGGATGTGCATATATCTGCTTGGATGGCAGTAATGGTTTCTTTGGGGTATATTCCCAGTAGTGGAATTGCTGGGTCAAATGGTATTTCTTTTTGCAACTTTTTGAGAAAGCACCATACTGCCTTCCACAGTGGCTGCACCATTTTACACTCCCACCAACAGTGAATAAGGGTTCTAGTTCCTCCAGAACCTCGCCAGCATTTGTTGTTTACTGTTCTGTTCAATTTTGCTACTATTACTGGGGTGAGATAATATCTCATAGTTGTTTTGGTGTCAATACATCTTGTTGAGGCTTTTCCTTTCTTTCTCTCACCCTCCATCTTTCTTAGCATGTCTTTTTCCAAGCACTGGCCTCTCTTGACAAGAGCAGAGTAGGTGAGACAAAGTTTCATCATCCTAGCCCCTAAGGAGCACCCTGGTTGCCCTTCCTCCAAGTTAGACTTACTTGTCCTTTTGGCATTCATTGGGATACTCAGAATTTTCCTTCAATGACAATTCAAAGGCATTGCTGCTGCTTCTTTTATCCTCCTTCATTTCACAACTTTTAGATGCCTAGGAAAGAACTGATAACACCATAGCTCATAGCAGGTACATTTCATGTTTTTAACATTCTTTGCTCTTTAGCACATTAAAGAAGTCCTTGACACCAATGCAACAAGGTATTTTTTTTTCTTTTAATTTTCTTACTGCTGTTACCATGGGTGTTGGTCATGGATCTATGCAAAATAATTGACAAGCTCAATCTTTTCCCCCATCTATTATGATGTTGTCTATTTGTCCAGCTGTGAGGATTTTTGTTTTCTTGGTGTTAACATGAACCATATTGAAAGCTGCCATCTTTAATCTTCTGCAATATGCATTTAAAGTCCTCTTAACTTTCTACAAGCAAGGTTGAGTCATTACATAAAGCATGCTGTTGATGAATCTTCCTCCAGTCCTGATAACACATTCTTTATCATATTGTCCACTTTCTCACATGATTTGCTCTTCAAACACATTAAAGGGGTGTATTTCCTTGTTCTGTTCAGACAACTGCTGCTTGGTCTATGTATGTATAGATGTCACATGAGTACAATTAAAAGCTCTGAGATCCCTATTCTTCTCAATGTGATCCACAGTTTGTTATGAACTACATAAATAAATGCTTTTACATGGTCAGGAAAACACAAGTAAACATCTTTTGGTATTTTCCACTTTCAGCCAAGATCCATCTGACATTAACAATAATATCCCTCATTTCACAACTTCTTCTAAATCCTTCTTGAATTTCTCCAGTTTTCTGTTGATGCATTTTCCAGCTCTTTTTGTTGTTGTTAGGTGCCATCGAGTCGTAGACTACTCATAAAGATCCTATAAATGAAAGGCTTGAGCACTGTTTGTATATAAGAGTTTCTGGAGGCAAGCCATTTTGGTAGTAGATGCCGCTCCTCCTTCCAGGCTTGTTTTAGTCAGGAAGCTCCAGAAAATACTGTCCACCATGGATAACCATTACCACGTTTGCACATCAGTGTCCCAGTGTTCAGCATCACAGCAACCATGAGTTACCTCTGTACAGCAACGCACAGACCAGTGCTATACCACCTAGAAGAATGTGGCAGGAAAACAATTTTTCTAAAATTTATTTTAATTTTTTTTTTTTTTTGGGAAAACAATTTGAACCCGGCCTGAGGGCTGCAGATTAAAATCACCCACCTTCGGCTTGGTAGCATAACTTTCTGTTCCCTAGGCCAATGTAGCTCTGTCGTCGACATAGACATATGACATCAGCAATAATATCCCTCATCCCACAACTTCTTCTAAATCCTTCTGCAGTTCTCTATTGATGCATTTTCCAGATGTTTTTTGATAATCTTAAGCAAGATTTTACTTCCATGAAATACTCATGACATTACCATACTCTGTTGAATCACCTTTTTAAAAAATAGAAACAAATAGGGCTATCTTGAGGCATTTGGCCAGGTAGCTGTCTTCCAAGCTTCTTGACCTCGGCTAGTGAGCACGTCCAGGACTATTTCTCTTTGTTGATATATATATATATATATATATATATATATAT
>NW_006399801.1:8368035-8370004 GCF_000299155.1 Elephantulus edwardii
ATATATTCTTTCAGTCTTTTGAACTTAGTTTTTTACCAATGCTTCAGTGCAGCCAAGCTTCTTTATTATTTTTGGTTCTTAATCATACACAACTTCATGTTCGACCTATTCTTCTTTGTGTAGTAACTTTGTGTATTCCTCCCATCATCTTTTGGTGTTTCCTGCTTATTCAAACATCCAATAGTTTGCTCATGGAGTCCATCAGTATTGCAACTCAAATTTGCTCTTGAGTTCTCTCAGCTCGAGACTTGCAGTGTGTGTTCTTCCCTTCTGGTTTTCTAACTCCAGGTCTTTACACATTTTGTTCTAATACTTTGCTTTGTCTTCTTTCAAGTGATGCTAGAAGTTCAATACACTATCCAATGTGCCACAGAGTCCTGCTTTATCTTCTTGAGCTGCTTTTTAAAGTCTTCTGTTCAACTGTTTCACGTCAGCATTTTTCTTTTGACATTTTGGGGTTCCCCGCCCTTTTTTTCCTTGTTCCTCTAGATGTGATAGTGCATGTTTCAGAGTCTCTTCTGACATCTATTTTGGTCTTTTCTTTCTCCTCTGTCTTTGTAATGACTTTTTGCTCTCTTAAGTCTCCCATCTTATTTCTGTACTGAGTGAGTGCTAAGAATGACTTTTCTCGGCTCATTTGTTTTGGTTTCACAGGAAGTTTTATTTGGGTAGGGTAGTCTCAGAAACGGTCTCCTTTAAGCATTGACAAACAGCAGATTTCTGTGGGGTTTTCAGTTTCAGTACTAGGGCTGAGATTGTAGGGTTTTAGAGCAAGACAGTGCCATGTTTCCGTTTCTGGCTCTGCCTCTCTCTGAGCAGTATTTTGATTGCCTTTGTAGAATGTGGAGACCTTGTCTCTTCCACCTAAGGAATTCACATGCCATGTCTGGCACATAGTGATCTTCCAGTGGCTAGAGTTATGTCATGCCAACACACATGGGCTATCCTCTCACAAATGCCCCCTGAAGCTCTGTATGTCCCCAAATCTCTGCTCCCTCAGAGTCAGTTCCCATTTCTTGCTATGGTCAACCATGACAAGCTTGACTTCTCCCAACACACTGCCCTCTGTGTAGTAGTCTTTTGATTCCTGGGCTGGACACATGGCACTACTCCTTTTGGGGGGGGGAATGGAATTAGAATAGTTATATTCTAAATTGGGTGCAGAAATTGATCCACTGGAGAATGAGACAAAAATATTAGAACTTACAGTATCAGAATAAATGCTAATTTTGCTTTTATCCTGCTTAAAAAAATCTCCATTTTTTGTATTATAAAATACACTTATCTGTTCATTCACAAGTATACAAATGGAACATATAAGCTTATACATAAGAGGGAAACATGCTTAATTCTACCAAGGGGTGATGAATAAAACAGTTTAGAAACCACAGAGGTGATGCAGAGCTGGTTAGCTGCTACAACATTAACAGTTACCATCATTATTTCCATTGTATAAATAACAAAGCAAAGGCACAAAGTACTTGGCCAAGCTAGTATTTTCCAAAGCTGACATTCAAACCTACACAAGCTGATTTCAGGGACTATACACTCACTACAAAGTTTATGGGCCCACAAGATTAAGATGTACTAGGGACATCATGCTTGGGAGGGTGGAGGGACAGCACAGGAGGGGAAGACCTTCTATGAGATGGATTGATTCGGTGACTGGGGTAATCGGGATGTGTGTGTCAGAGGCTGTGCGGTTGGCACAGGATAGAGCAGGGCTTAGGGCTGTTGTGCATAGGGTCGCTATGAGTCGCAAATGACTCGACGGCACATAACAACAACAGTATATTTTTAGGAGCTCTGGTGGCCTAGTGGCATGAAGCTGCGCTGCAATTACAAAGGTGCACGATTCAAATCCACCAGATGTTCTGCTGGAGAGGGAGGGGCAATCTCCTGTGCCAGTTGAATATAATTCGACAGTACACAAATACTTTTTTAAGAAAAGATGTAATATATATATATA
>NW_006399801.1:8370104-8411923 GCF_000299155.1 Elephantulus edwardii
ACTTTAATGAATTTCACTCACTGGAAAAAAAATGTCAACTTATCACAGGGAAAGCAAACACTGTCATGGTTTCAATTCAGCAAAATTAGGAAAGGAGTTGTCCCCATAGTCTCTGGATCCCAGTTCAGGTGTGCAGGTTCCAGGTCCAATTGGGAATGGATAGTGAGTCCCGGCCGGGCTGGAGGATGAATCTCTGGGGCTGGGCTGGGGATCCAGTGAGTCTAGGCTGAGCTGGGGTGGGGGGGATGAGCTCTTATTTGAAGGTGTAGCTGGAGGGATAAGCCCCATATGAATGGGGGAAGATGAGCCCTAGAAAGTGAGATGGATAAGCTTCCACAGGTTAGGGGTGAACAGTGAATCCAGGTTGAAGTAGGAGGGTGAGCACCCAGCGTTGTGGGGGATGAGCCCTTGGGGTGTGGAACTGACGGTGAGTCCAGGCGACCTGGGACACTGAGCACCCCCAAGGGGTTGGCTGCGGGATAAGACCTCCCGTGGGTGGAGGTGGGGGTATAGGGTGGAGTGGATGGTGAGTCCAGGCTGAGCTGGGGCACTGAGCCCCCTGAGGGTGGGGCCAGGGCTGAGGCCCATGGGGGGCAGGCAGAGCAAGATGGTCTCACTCCTTTAACTCCCACTCCTGCAGCACATGGGGCAGAGCTACTAGCTTGCTGTGTGTTGAGCCACTTGAGGATGCAGTGCACATGGAAACAGTGTGAGCACTGGCCCCTCAGCAGCCGGCAGTCATCGCCCGGTACTCTGTAGTCTGGACAGCAGCTACCGAAGACCATCTGGCAGATGCTACAGTTCTAGTCGCTGGTCACCCAGAGCCAAGTGGCCACACTGTTTCAGCACTTCTCCTTCATGGCTGGGTCTTCAGCCTGGTGATGGAACCAAGTGACAAAGTGCAGGGTCAGCTGTTTTTGGACAATATGTGGGAGGAGGCACTGGCTCACTCGGTTGTCTTCTGAAAAGCTTGGCAGTGGGCTGACCAGTGGGGCTTCAGCACGTCAGTGTCCCTGGTGAGAACCTTCATGCTGGCACCCTGTGCTTGGTGCCCTGAGCCCAGTTTCTGCAGTTGGCCCAGGTCCTGCCCTCGACTCTCATAACTGGAGGAGGTGGAGGGGCTGGTGTAGTGTATTCCCCCCCACGTATAACACATCTGTACACATATATATGCACACACATATTAGAAGCTAACTCACGAGTGGATTGTGCTGTTGACAAAAGAAAAATTAAAAACCAGAGTATAATGTTGGCTTCAATTCAGGCATCTATGAACAAGTTTGAAACCTGTTCTTTCCCGCATCATCCTTAAAACCCATGCTCAAGCCCATTGTTGCAGTTACTGTGTGAATCATTCCTTGACAATTTTCTTTTTCGCTGAAACTTTTTACCCTCTACTTTTCTAAGCATGTTGACTTTTTCCCAATGACTGACTCCTCTAAACATGCCCTAAGTGTGTGAGATAGTTTCACCATCTGTACCTCTACGAGCGCTCTGGTTGCCCTTCAGATCTGTTTGTTCTTATGGCAGTCTGTGAGATACTCAACACTCTTGTTCAACATCATAATTCAAAGGCATCAATTCTTCTTCAGTCTCCCTTCGACAAGAATATCAAGCAACTGAAAATGTCATGGTTTGGGTTACGTACATCTTAGTTTTTAAATTTAAATTCTTGTTCTTTAGCACTTTGGAGAAGTCCTTGACAGCAGATTTTCCCAATGAACATGTCTTGACCATTGCTATGATAAGTGCTGATTATGGAACAAAGCAAAATGAACTTGTACCACATTGACAACTTTAATATTTTATTTTTTTTATTATTTTTGTGTATGCACTGTCAAATTGGATCTGACTGGTGCAGGAGGAGATTGTCCCTCCTTCCCCAGGACAGCATCTGATGGATTCGAACTGCTCACCTCTGGTTGTTGTTATGTGCATCAAGTTGCTTGTGCTTCATAGCGACCCTATGTACAACATCCCTAAACTCCGCTCTGTCCTGTGCCAATCACACCGTCTCCAACACTCCCATCCCAATTATCCCAGTCACTGAATCAATCCACCTCATAGGGGGCCTTCCCCTTCTGTGCTGTCCCTCTACCCTACCAAGCATGATGTCCCTCTCCAAGGACCTGTCCCTCCTTACAACATGTCCAAAGTATGTTAGACGGAGCCTTAGAATCCTTGCCTCCAAGGAGCAGCCAAGTTTAACCCTTTCCAGGATGAATCTGTTTGTTTTCCTAGCAGTCCATGGTACCCTCAATACTCTTCTCCAGCACCACAGCTCAAAGGCATCAATTCTCCTTCTATCCTCCTTAGTTATTGTCCAACTCTCCAATGCATAACAAGTGATAGCAAAGACCACCATGGCCTGTATCAGACGTACCTTAGTCTCCAAAGAGACACCACTGCTCTTCAGTACTGGCATTGCAGTGACAACTTTAATCTTTTCTTGATCTACCATGTTGTTGCCTACTGGTCCAGTGGTGAAGATTTTTGTTTTCTTAATATTGAGATGTAAACCCTTATAGTAGTTTTTTATCTTCTCACTATAAGTGCTTCACATCTTCGTTTACTGCAAGCAAAGTTGTGTTATTTACATAAAGCAGGTTATTGATGAGTCTTCCTCCACTTCTGATTTGCTTTCTTTTTTATATAGTTCACTTATCGAATTATTTGCTCAGCATATAGACTGAATATGTATGAAGAAAAGATACAACCCTAACACATATCTTTCCTGATTTTAAACCATGTAGCAACTTCTTCTATTGGAACAAATGTCTTGTTCTATGTATAGATTCCATATGATCACATTAAGCGATCTGGAATTCCCATTGTTCTCAGAGTTGCCCATAATTATTATGGTCCACACAGCTGGATGCCTTTGCATTGTTAATAAAGTACAACAGAGATCTACTAACTGTCTTTATGGAATAATAGCTATTGAAAACAAGTAAGTTAATAATTTTGTTGTAAATTTGGATAAATGATGATGCAAATCTACCTTGATGTTAAAAATGAATTAAGACTATGATTGGCTCTTCATAACTTAAAATACAAGTAATCTAGAGAAAGTAACTATGAAACACAGAATTTAAACCTCTATACTTATTTATAATTCTGGGAACAAATTTGTTAATGTTTTCTTTTGAAGCATATTTCACTATATACACACAAATGGTGTAATTTATACCCCCATGGTACATTTTTCTTTTTAGCCTTATTTTTCTTTATGCCTGATAGGCAACATTATGATAGATGGAGAAAAGACTGAGATTATCAATGACTTAATCTTCCTTGATCCACAATCAATATTCTTGGTAACAGCAGTCAGAAGATGTATTGCAATGGGCAAGTCCACTGTCACAGACCTCTCAAAAGTAGCGAGGAACAATGATATCCATTTAAAGGCTAATGTGCAACTGATTCAGGCTACAATCTTTTCAATACTTGCTACCCATCTGAAAGATGGACAGTGAATAAATATGACAGAAGAACTGATGCCTTTGAGTTATGGTGTTGGAGAAGTGCACTAACTATATCCTGGAATGACAAAACCCCCAGATATGTCTTGGGAAAAGTGCAATGAGAGTACTTCTTAGAGGCAAGGATGGTGAAGATTTATCTCACATATTTTGGGCATGTTGCGAGGAGAGGCTTTCCCTTGGAATAGGATATCATGCCTGCAAAGGTGGAGAGTTAGGGAAAGAAAGGAAGACTCTCAAGGAGATGGAATGACACAATGACTGTAGCAATGGGCCCAACCACGTCACAAATGAGAGGATGACATAGGATAGAACAGATCTGTTGTTCATAGGGTTTCTATGAATTATACTCAACTCCACAGCATCTAACAACAATAACAACAACATGTGGAGAACTAGGTGGTTCTGTGATTTCCAAATACTTCCTTTCCATACATGTTGTAAGCCTAGATAAAGTTCCAAGAGACTTTTGTGTGTTGAAGAAATCTATTTTTCTGTCAGTCTGTCATACTGTGATGGCTTGTATGTTGGCCACCAGCACTTTAAGTATCAGGAAGGTTACCACTGGTGGACAAATTTCAGCAAAGCTTCCAGACTAGTATAACAGTCTTCTCCAGTATCACAGCTCAAAGGCGTCTTTCTATTATCTCCAGTCACTGTCCAGCTATTTGATGCATAGCAAGCAGTTGCAAAGACTATGGCCTGGATCAGGCGCATCTTAAGTCCCTAGACTGATGTCGTTGCTCTTCAGTACTCTGGAGAGGTCCCTGACAGCTGACTTTCCCAATACAATTGGTCTCTTGATTTCCTAGCTGCTGGTACAAAGAGTGTTGATTGTGGAGTCAAGTAAGCTAAAACTATTAACAATTTCAGTATCTTCACCATCCATAATGATGCTGCAAATTGGCCCAGTGGTGAGAATCTTTGTTTTCTTGATGATGAGCTTCAATTCATATTGAAGCCTGCTGTCCCTGACCTTCTATAGCAAGCACTTCAGGTCCTCCTCAGTTTTAGCAAACAGGGTTGTCAAAATATGGCACGTACAGTGTATGAATCTAGAAAAATTGCAAGTTGTTAATAAAGGAGACTGAATGAATAAAGATTGATATCCTAGGCATTAGTGAACTGAAACATACTAAAATTAGCCTTTATTATTTGGACAATCATAGAGTCCACTATGCTGGGAACGACCAATTGAAGATGAATAGCCTTGTATGTATCAAAAACATTTCACAATTTCTGAAGTACAACACTATATAGATAGGTTGCTGTCTATATGCATTCAAGAAATACCAGTTTCACTGACATTAAAATTTAGGCACCAATCAGTAATGCCAAAGATGGAGGAACAGAACATTTTTACCAAAGTTTGAAACTAGAAATGAATCAAGATGCAATGATAATAACTGGTGATAGAAATGGAGAAGTTGGAAAAGGAAGAAGGACAGTATATTGTAAAATGTGTTCTTTGTGAAAGACATGATGCTGGAGACTGCATCATACAATTTAGCAAACCAATAATTTACCTACGAGAACTACTCAGAATTTGACAAACCAATGACTTATCCACAGAACTACTCCTTTTTCCAACAACACAAATGATCAGTATACATGTGGACCTCAGAGACGGAATATACATCTGTGGAAAAAGACAGAGTTGGGAAATATCAGTTGAAATGAGGCTAATAATGAATGACTGTAGAACAGACAGTCAATTGTTCCTAAGCAAGTTCAAGTCAAAGCTGAAGAAACTTCAAGTAAGTCTCTGGCAGCCTAAGTCCATTTTTTTACTATATCCTATCCAAATTTGCAGATCAGCTCAAGAGTAGATTCAACATACTGAACACTAACAACTAAAGACTAAAGGACTTGTGGGATGTTTTCAAGGCATTATATATGAAAAAAGTAAAAGAAATTAAAAGACAAGAAGACAAAAATTGGTATCAGAAGACATTCTGAAACTTTAACTTAAAATAGTTAAAGTGAATTGAATTAAGAAAGTGAACAGAACATTTCAAATGAAAGAATGAGAACACAAAGTATTAATGAAATATGCAAGGACCAGGAGTTAGAACTAAAAAGGAGGAACATGTTCAACATTTCTCAAGCTTAAGGAATGAAAAAAATATGCAAGCATCAAGTTGTAATAGTGAAGGATTTCATAAGCAAAATATTCAATAACCCAGGAAGCATCATGATAAAAAGATGAATGGAATATAGACTATATCAACAAGAAATGTATGAAGCATATAATCAAGAACTGATGGCTTTGAAGGAAGAAGTCCAAACTGTGCTGAAGGCACTGATGAAAGAGAACCTCCAGGAATTGCTGCAACAAAGATTGAGCTGCTTCAACAAATGGATACAATGATCACAGCCCATTTCCTCATGATCTGACTAGAGGAAATTCTAAATTGTGGCCATTGCAACGAAAAGTTATCTAATATAAAAATTCTTAAACAGGCATGTGTGAGGCCTGAGTATACACTTCTGGCCATTTTGAAAATAATCTTTAGCTTTTGCTTCAAGAGGAAGATGAAAGATGGCTAACTCGAGGGTCCTGCAAAGCTTGCTGCCTTATAGCCTACCTTCAAACAAACTTGGTTTGAGTCCTTCTTCTACTGCCTTTATTACTTTTTCAACCTCAAGCAGGTCTGTTCACCAGTCTGGAAGCCCTTTCTCCACTTGTGTAAGGGGAAAGTAATAATACCTACTTTGAGTTAGAATTAGACCACTTGGCTGAGAGGAAGGGGGCAATGATGGTGCCACTAGAGCCAGAAATGCTGCCGCTGGGCATGGTCTCCAGAAGAGTGCAAGGTCCAGACTTCACAAGAGCTTTCGTGGGGGTGGGGGTAAGGCCATGTGGCTTCTGGGAGAGAGCTTCAGGGGAGAGCCACTTGGCCCCTGGGGGGGAGCTGTCCAGCCCCTGGGGAGAGCCTCCTGGCAAAGAAAAGCCACCCAGGCCCTGGGGGGAGACATCTGGTGTGTATGAAGAACTTTATCTTAGCCACTTTCCTCCATTTTCTCCTCCAGAACAACTGTAAGTAACACCACCAAAGCCCTTTTCTTTGTGACTCACAAGTTTGTTCTCTATAGGTTTGCTCCATTTCCTATAGGTAACCTGAGTCTTGTTTCAGAACCTGAACCCTGAGCCTGGTTCCAGAGACAAAAGGGAAATATAACTGCCAGCTAAGGTAGCAAAGGTGGATGGAACCTCAAAGTTCAGCCAGCCACTCCCACTGGACTCACTCACACAATGATAGTATCTTGTAACTGAACAAGAAGGCATGCAGCTTCAACTCAAGACCACCAGTAAAGTGCTAACGTGGACGCCCTTTCCTCTTCATCTCAATGCCCCTGTTCAGCATGAAGCAGCTGGAGAGTCTGTACCCCATTCCCAAATGAGAAACCCACAAGTGAAAAAGACGATCTCATTGTAAAAAAGAAATAAAATGAAAAATTATCACCATTGGACTATGCCCACCATTACCCTGTCTTTTTGGTCCTTGCCAGATCTTTCTCATTTTCTTTATCCACTCCCTCCACCCATCAAATTGTGCAACCTTGTGATTTCATCTCTACCCATCCTCACCCTTTTGCTCCCAAACCTTATCACACCTTTGATCCTTATACATGTTTTTTTTACAATGAAAACAATTTATCAAACAATATGGGACCTTCTAAAGATTAAATCCCTGTGTGCATCAAAAACTTTTTCCAACAGAGTGAAAAGAAAACCCAGTGGCTGGGAAAAAAAAAATTGACAATACCATTCAAATAAAGGTCTCATATCAAAAGTTTACAGAATCTTACAGAGCATCCACAAGAAAAAGACTGATACCACAATTACAAAATGGGCAGAAGACATGTATAGACTTTTCACAAAGGAAGATATTCGGATGGCCAACAGACACATGAAGAAATGCTCAAAATCACTGGCAAGAAGAGAGATGCAAATCAAAACCACAATGAGATGCCATCTCACTCCAGTAACAGTGGCAAAGTTTAATGGGGCAGCAAGTAATAAATTTTGAGAGGGTGTGGCGAGATAGGAACTCTTATACACAGTTGGCGAGATTGTAAAATGGTACAATCATTCTGGAAGGCAGTGTGGCATTTCTTCAAAAAGCTGAACATAGAAATTCATAGAAATAGACATACTTCTTACTCAGTGGAAGAATGAAAATGTCATTTGAATGTTGTTGATTTAACTGAGTGAGGGTTAAACAGACTACATGATTTTCAAGTACTCACTTCTGCTCAATGGTCAGTGTTATCATAAAGGGAACCAGTATTTTCAGAAAATAACACATTCTAACTTTAAAATGCAATTAGTAATACTTTAAAGAATCTACATGTGAAATGCTTTTAAAAATACTCTTCCAGCAAGTTTAAACTGTTAGAGATATATACTGAGATGACTCAGGCATAATCAATATAAAAAAAAATCTTTCCATTCTCTCCATACTTTACTTCGCATCACAAATTTTGTGCTATTAGTTCACTGATATGTTAATTTTATTTTCATTACATAAATTGGTTTAGAAACATATAATCAGATCCAGATATACTACAAGGCATTTACGGAGATAAGTTTTGTTGTCAAACAGAAAACATTCTGAAATTCACCGGCAAAATTGAAACAGAGTCAGTTAAAAGCATTATCTTGGCGCCTTTCTTTTTTTAGAGTATAGCTTAGTTTTCACCAAAGCATCAATAGATAAATGAAACAAATCCTGTCTTACAAAGTTAGCATTCCATATGCTCCAAAAAATCGTGTTCAACACTTTCTTCCAGCTGTTCTAAGACCCTTGGGTCCTCCGTGACACGATCCTCTAAGGACAGAGGTCCTGAAGGGTCAGCAGAAAGTTTACTTTGTGTTTTAAAAGCACAATTTAGTGTCTTGAAGAATGGCATCAGTTGCCTAATGCTGGAGACAGAATGTTGGCGCAGAAGAGGAAATTCATTCTTCACAGTGTTGTCATCAGAGCTGCTAATATCCTGCAAATAAAAAAAGCCCATAAAAAATAGATTTGGTGGTCTGGCCCGCGGAGTCCCCAGCCGATCCACCCGCACCGGGACCGATCCTGAAAGGAGAGTCAGCCGCGCTTGCTCTCTCGCCATGTCTGGCTCTTCTAGTGTCGTCGCTATGAAGAAAGTGGTTCAGCAGCTTCGACTGGAAGCTGGGCTCAACCGCGTGAAGGTTTCCCAGGCAGCTGCAGATTTGAAACAATTCTGTCTGCAGAATGCTCAACATGACCCCTTGCTGACTGGAGTATCTTCAAGTACAAATCCTTTTAGACCCCAGAAAGTCTGTTCATTTTTGTAGTAAAATGAATCTTTAAAAGGTTTCCTAAACCACTCTTAAGAACCAGTGAATATTCAAAGGAGAGCTAAAATAAGAAGCTTGTACAAAAGCTTATCCCTACAACATATGTGCCATACTCTACAGATTCTACTTTTGTCAGTTCTTAACATCTACCTCTGAATTTTCATGAGTTTCTATTTCACAAGGGTAGTAATTATTTTATATACACTGGTAGCTGCATATAATAAAGTCCTTGGTATAAAAAAAAAATAGATTTGGTGAAACAAAGGACTAGTGGATTTAGTTTTAGTAATGGTCATGCAACCAAACAGAGATATCTGTTTTTTTATGAAAATTCATTAACAGAACTGAGCATGAGAAACAAACACAAATTCTAGGTTTTCAGGTAACATTTTACAACAGGCTTCCACCCAGAGTCCAACACTACTCTAGGCTTTTATTCCTCCTCATCAGCAATTCTTTTTAGACTAAGAGTCAAAGAGGAACTTAGGTGGTAAGAATGCTTCTGCATTCTGTGTTACTCAAGAAGTTTCACCCTCTAGCAACTGGGATAAGAAAACAGTGTTTGCATGACTCAGAAATGGGAAATTAAGATGGGATTTATAACCATCTCCAAGATTCAAACTCAGATAGGAGAAACTGTGAAAATCATTCCCTAGCATTAAAATCAAGTGCTGTTTCTATATGAGATCAAAGTGACAATCACAGCTCGAAAATTTAGATGGGAAGCCTTGGGGGCACTGAGCTTATGCTCATAGGGAGGATAATTCAGAAAAGGAGGGTGAGAAATGTTGCACAATTTGAAAAATTCAGTCCAAAGTCCTTGAACGGAACATTAGTTGAGTGTAACTGATATATAGCTAAAGAGCTGGTGCATGTTGTGCTGTGTATATTTTCAACAACAAAAGTCATGATTATGAAATGCCTGACTCACATCTTGGTTATTCTTCTGTCCCCATCCTCTAACCATGGACATAATTTTCAAAAAGGAATACACTTACCCCGTATTTTAATTTTAAAAGTTCTAAAATCCTAACAGTATGGGGTTTGCATTCTTGGTGGTTCTCCTCCACCTCTGACAGGAGGGCAGAACCCTCCGTGTCCACTTCTGGAACAAATGCCCACCTGTAACTGGAGGGGGGAAAAATTCAAAACACCAGGTCAGAAAGGAGAACTTAGGGATTAAGAAGTTTCTTAACTGCTTTAAGACACAAGTCACATACCATACAATTAACCCACTTGAATGAACTGTTCTTTGACTTTTAAGAGGTCCTGGGGGCATAGTGTATTGAGTGCTGGGCTGCTAATGGAAAGGTTGGTGGTTTTAACCCACCAGCTGCTCCAAGGGGAAAAAGAATAGGGCAGTTTATGAGTCATCATGAGTTGGAACCAACTCAGCAGATTTGAGTCATTCAATGACTTTCCCCCCCCTTTTTCAGAAAACAGTTGCCTTTATTAAAAATATAATCTAACTGCATGGTGCCATATACATTACATTTAACTTCTGCTATACTATGCAGTAAAACAGGAAGAAAATGGCTTAGTATCTGGAATAAATATGACTATAATTATAATCATAATGCCTGTTCTGATATAATTTAATACAGTGGAGCATTACATTTTATATATGATGTCTCAATTTGTATCAGTTTGTTGTGCTGAAATGCATCTGAATAAAAGTTGTTACTAGATTTTTCAGAAAACAAACATTATCAAAGTTGAGAAAAGTATTTATTTTTAATTCACCAACACTGGTTTATTATTATAAAAAGCTACTATGCATATAATGAGTATTTTAGATTGTCACTGACACTGGTTTTACTTTCTACATATATACTTCAAAATACAGATTCTGAAGTTTAAATATTGTAGACTATAGTTTGGTAATATTGGTAAAATTAATTACATTGTTCTTATCATAGAAACAAAGTAGTTTGGGGAAAAATTTTTTTTTTTGCCTATATGTCCTAATAAATAATTTTTTTATTATAATTTTTTTTAATTCATTTTAATGAACATTTACAGAGATTTCTGATTTCCATTCATTCATTGTTGCACTTTTTTCTTTACCCCCCCCCGCCCCCAGTTGAGTCATTCAATGACTCATAGTGTGTTCATAGTTATGCATGCATCATCACAATCAATTGTAGAATTTTTTACTATCCCTCACAAATTCCCCTTTCCCATAGCCATCATTTCCTAAACCCGTTATCCTTCCTACCCCTGGGCATCAGTTCTGTAGAAGTGTTTATTTTAGATAGTATATACAAATGCAATCATAGAATATGGAGTCCTTTGCAACTAGCTTCTTTGACTTAGCATAATGATTTCAAGGTTTATTCACGTGGCATCACTTATCAGTATTCCTTCTTATGGCTGAATTTCATTTCTCTGTATGAATATACCAAACTCACTGCTTTTGAGTCAACTGACTCATGGCAACCTTCCACTAGGTTTCTAAAGCTGTAAATCTTTAAGGGAGGAAACTGCTTTTTCCCTTGAAGTGGCTGGTGGATTGGAACCATTGACCTTTCAGGTAGCAGCCCATCATGTAAAGCACATTTTATTTCCTGTATTTTTCATAAATAACAAGCCCTCATAAATAATACATACACATTCATGATCCAGGAAGCATTAAAAGAAGATGGAAGGAGAATACAGAGTTATCGTACCAAAAAATAATTGGCTGACACAGAAGGATTTCATGAAACAACATGTGATCAAGAGGCAATGGTGATGAAAGAGGAAGTTCAGGCTGCTCTGAAAGAACTGGCAAAAAACAAGGCCCCAGCAATTGATGGAATACCAGCTGACATATTTCAACAAACAGACGCTGCCCTGGATGTGCTCACCAGGTTGTACCAAGAAACCTGGAGAACTACCTGGCTAATGGACTGGAAGTGAGACATATTTATTCCTATTCCAAAAAAAAGTGATCAGATAGAGTGTGGAAATTATCAAACAATATTACATGTAAGCAAAATCCTGCTGAATATTATCCAAAAATGACTGGAACAGTACATCGACAGAGAGCTACCAGAAATATAAGCTGGGTTTAGAAGAGGTTGGAACATTTAGAGACATTATTGCCAATGTCAGATAGATCTTGGCTAAAAGCAAAGAGCACCAGAGGAATGTCTGTGTTTCATTGACTATGTAAAGGCATTTGACTGTGTGAATCACAACAAATTGTGGCTAATCTTGAGGAGAATGGGAATCCTAGACTTGGACCAGGAAGCAGTCCTTAGAATAGAGCAAGGAAACACTGCATGATTAAAATCAGGAAGGGAGTACGTCAGGGATGCATCCTGTCTCCACACCTTTTCAGATCATCTGGGAGGCTGGGCTTTATGAGGAGTAATGTGACATCAGGTTTGGAGGAGGACTCATCAACAACCTATGTTATGCAGATGACATAATCTTGCTTTTTGAAACAGGAGGATCTGAAGCATTTGCTGCAGAAGGTCAAGGACTGCAGTCTTCAACACGGATTGAAACTCAACATCAAGAAAACAAAGATTCTCAGTACTGGACCAATTGGCAGAACCATGACAGATGGAGGAGAGATTGAGATTGTCAAAAATTTCAGCTTGTTTGACTCCACTATCAACACTTTTGGTACCAGTAGTCAGGAAATCAAAAGACACATTGCACTGAAGAAGTCTTCTGTCAGGGTTCTCTTCAATGTACTAAGGAGTAATGATGTCATTACTTAGTCTGGGGACTAAGATGCGCCTGATCCAGGCTATGGTCTTCGCAGTTGCTTGCTATGTATCAAAGAGCTACACAATGACTAAGGATGATAGAAGAAGAATTGATGCCTTTAAGTTGTGGTTCTGGAGAACAGTCCTGGACATACCATCGACCACCAAGAAAATAAATAGGGTTATACTGAAGAAGGTGAAAAAGAGCTTCTCTTTGGCGGCTAGGATTTTGAAGCTCTGTCTCACATACTTTGGGCACATGGCCAGGAGGGATGAGTCCTTGGGGAAGGACATCATGCTTGCAAGGGTGGAGGGACAGCATAGGAGAGGAAGACGCTGAATGAGATGGACTGACAAAGTGACTGGGGTAACGGGGTAGGTGTGTTAGAGGCCATGAGACTGGCTCAGGACAGGACAGGCTTCAGAGCTGTTTTACATAGGATTGCTATGAGTTGCAGGTGACTTGACTGCACATAACAACAACAATAACACTTGTATTACACATGGAGTACACATAGGAGATTGATGTGTGAGGAGGTCAAACAGCCTGGTGAGGGGAAAAGTGCCATGTGTGTATTCTTTGAAAAAAATACAGTTATCAATTCTTCACTTGAAGGACTATTTCTACATTCTGGTTCTCATGAATAATGCTGCTATGCACAATGATGCCTATCAAAATTCACTTTTAGCCACAAATGTCTCTATGAGCCTCTCTGGAGGGTCTGGAGAGGTATGGAAAGAAAAGTAGAGTGTTGACCAGGCATGAAGTTAATTGTATGAGCACCTGTGTTAAGCCTACAGGAAATATAAGCCATTGGGACAGAGTAAGTGGGACAACAGTATGCTTCATGTAAAGATAATTAGATTAAAAACCAACAGGCAAAAAAAATGACACAAACAGAGCAAGGACTACCACCAGTGGTTGAACCCAAGCATTCAGTAGCAAAAACCACCTCCTCAACACATACACCCCAAAAAACCCCATGCCCACCCCCACTAGTGTGAGCCAAATACACGAAACCGTAGATGTTACAAGTAATCTGAGACTTGGTAATCTGAGCTCACATTCTGGCCATTATACCCCTTCCTGCAGCTTCTCATGCGCTCACTGTACATTAAAGTACAAATGAAAGTGAAGGCATTCATGACACAAGGATACACGGTTTTCGGTGACTTACATTTGAAATAAGGGCATTTTATCAGGCGGAAAAGAAAGTGCTGTGTCCAAGAATTTGCAAGCTGATAAATATAAGATGAGTTCACTTGGGGCAATCTCTCCCTTTGAGGACCCATTTCCATCAGGAATATAAACTTTTGTTCTGTTTATTTTGTTGCTATTTCTGTAAAATTTCCAAAGAAAAGAACTTTTGTTATCAATTTCATCCGCTATAGTCCACTCACCTCTGCAATGTCCATAAGAAGGCCTTTCCTTTACATTTTTTTCAAATAGTTGGCCCCATTATAAGTGCTTTAAGAATATAGTATTTAGGACTAGAAAGCACTGTATCATAAAGTTATGTCCATCATTCTTGAACCCTGCTCACATTGGCATTGTACTACTTACTTCAGTGATTCATCTTCCTCTTTCAGATCCTCTTCAAGCTGTGTGAATATCTGAATCTGAAAGAAAAACAATCATGCTTTTAATCTTCTATTTGAGAGAGAGTAAACCTAGCTTAATATTTAAAATGTACCTGTGTACTCATGAACAACTGCCTTCCCTGCCATCAGACCAGAAGAACCAAATGGAGTTCAGTTACTATTACTGAAGATTTGGATTAAAGATTTTATAGAATCTTAATCAAAAGGGGAAATGCCGAACATAACTTATAAAAGGGATAAAATTATTGAAAGCAACTTGAAGGGTTAGATAGGAAGCTCAGGAGGATATATGTTTATGTCAACAGGGGATGCTGGTACAATTTGAAGAATATATATAATTCAAGTTACTGTACTAGATGTAGAAACGTGAATTAGTGTTAGTTTTACTGTGCACATTTTCTAACAATAATAGGTAAGAAAAAAATGTACACATCTATAAAAGTAAATTTGTACTATATGTTATTACTTTGCTATTAAAAAGGTTTCTCTCTTCCTCCTTCTCATTGCTATCAAGTCTAAACCAACTAATAGCTGACCTGCCAGAAGGTTTTTGGAGGCTACAAATTGCATGTAAGTAGACTGCACACCTTTCTCTCATGAAGTAGCTGGTGTATACAAACCACTTGTCTTTGCATTGGCAGTGTATCTCTTTACACACTAGGTCACCAGAGCTCCTTATTTAAAAACTAACAAAATCATAACAAATAGAACAAATTTGCTGGAATATCTAACAATGGTGGGATCAAATCTCACTATAAAAGAAAATACTCATTACTTATCTAAAAACTGTATTCCAACGAGCCTCAAAATGACTTTGCAGATAAAATTTGATACATGTGAAATAGTACATTACTATGTTTCTGAATAAAAACAAGCTTCAATCTTGCATTCAAAAGCAAACTGTTTGTACTTACCAGTTCAGAGATCATTATTGGCCACAGAGAAGTCAAATGTTGAGCAGATATTCTTAGCAGCAAAACTCTGAAAAAAAGAAACATCTGAGCAGCAACTATGGGTGTCTGTCCAACTCTGAGATTTTCTGTCAGGCGTTCTAAAGAAAGAAGAGTTTAAAATGTCACACAGATGGGCAGTTCTGGGTTACTTATTAGACAAAAGAAGAAAAATAAAATGGCAATTGTTTTGACATGTTGACAATGACCCAGTGTAACAAATGTGTTTTAAGATAATGTTTTTGTGACCTTTTTCTGCCCTCATCCGTTTTGGTAGGGAACCACCATTTTTCCTGGCTCTGGGTAGAATCAAGCCTCTATCCCAGCCCACATTTGAGAAGGGGGGTCAGAACATCTTACTCACAGCCAGAAACCCACTGAGTGGGTCCATTTACATTTTCTTCTAAAATGTATAAATTATGAGACACAGAAACCCAAAATCATCCTTAGTAGATGTTGGACCTGTCAGACCAGATAGACTGGGCAGCATACAACAATCTATTTTCAGAGGAGAGAACTGGAAATCCTTACAGTATAAAGTTTAGATTTGATGGTTAAGACACAAAATTTCATTATTGCAGGGAAAAAAAGATGCGTGCAATAAATTATCTAGCCTCTAACACTCTTCCTGGCTTCTGCACTTACACAAGTGCTTGTAGAACACAGTTGGTTGGTTTTGTTTTTTTCTTCTTCTTTTTCTTTCCTCCTCATAACTTAAGGTCTTCTAGGAACATACAATATGCTACTGCAAATGGCTGAACTCTGGTCATGTCAGCTGAGAGATTTGCTATAGCCTCACTGCAGTCAAACTAGAACCAACTCATAGCTGACCCTTTAGTGGGTTTTCTGAGATGGTAAATGGATGAGAGGAGACTGTTCATCTCTCTTGTAAGGAGCAGCCTGTGGATTTGAATTGCCAGAGCGGCATGGCCTTTGGGTTAGTAGTGAAACTGCCTGCAGAATAGGCCACTATACTCCTCTTTATATGACCTAGTTTAAGTAAATTTCTTGTTTTGAAAAGTGAGAACATTCACAGCTCAGACAGTTGACAAACAAGCTGGCAATTTTAAAGAGTGGTCTGCACTTCCGGCTCCACGCAAAGTGGAGTAAGTAGATTCCATCTTACTCTTCTAATTACAACAAAAATGTCCTGAAGAAGATGTACACATTAACTTTTAGAAAAATGTGAAAGATGAGAAAAGGAGGCAGGACAGGCTAGGCAACTTGGGACTAAAGGAATGATTCAGGGAGTTGTGCAGGGATTTGTTATTCTGGCCTGAGCAATTGGACACTGTAACCAGGAATGTGAAAATCTCAACCTGAATAAGAGATGACCATCCTCTGACACCAGTGCAGAAGCAAACAATGCAGGAAGTTCTAGCCAGAGCAATAAGGCAAGAGAAGGGAATTAAAGGCTTAAAAACTAGAAGAGAAGAAGTAATTGTCCCTATTTACAGGTCACATGCTTTCCTAGGGAGAAAAGACTCAAAGACTTTCTACAAAACTTGACTGAGTGAGTGGGCTTAGCAAGGCTGCAAGACACAAAGCCAACACACAAAGTCACCCATACTTATACACTAAAAACCACTGCTACCAAATCACTTCTGACTCACAGCAACCCTCCATCGGGTTTCTAATCTTTTCAGGAGACTGCCCATGTTTTCCATGCAGAGCAGCTGATATACACTGCTGATCGTTTGGTTAACATCCTGACTTGTTACTCACTATACCAACAAGGTTTTTTCCTGTGTGTACTAGCAGCAAAATTTGGCAACAACAACAAACTCCTGAAAAACAAAGGGAACACCGTTTACAATGCATCACACCAAAACACTTTTTTGGTGGTATTTTTGCAATTGCTTGTGAATTTAAAATTATTTCAAAACAGAAAGCACTTTTATAAAGCGGTTTGCACACCTTGGGTACGTTTCATATTAATAGTTCAAATAAAAGCTAAATCCATGCTATTATTTTTCAGCTAAGAGTCTAGTATTTCTGTAATCTCTAACATTGCTCTCTGGGTTGACTTGACAAAGCTTGTATGCTGATCTTGTCTTTGACAGGCAGGGAGCTAGTGCAATATGGGACCAGATCCTCACTGCAGGCTGGGGACTCCAGACCATGCTGGTGACTCAGTGCCACTGGGCCCTTGTTTCTCACTGCTGGAACTGGAATTCTCTTCCTCTGCCTACTTCAAAGGGGACATGTGTCCTACTAATGACCACGTTCTATCACTCACTATGTAGTCTAAGCACTTATATTTCAGCCCAAATTCGGCCAGTTAGCAGCAATAGAACTTTTAGGCAGGTGCTAATCTCTCTGAGGATCAGTTTTCTGATGTCAAAAATAGAGCTAATAGGTATCCAACAGGGAAGTCTTTAAAAATGGGGGAAACTCCAACAGACCTGACAGGATCCATCTCACTCAACTTAGAACCGCAGAGAATTCCCTCCAGAGCCCTCTGATTTCTTAATCAGCAGCTCTGTGTTAGTGGTGCTTGTCTACTCTCATTGCTTTATTAAAAGCAGTATTCCCTTCTCCTTTTCAAAATAATTGCTTTGAGCTTATTACAGCTTCTTCTGTGAGCAGTATAAAAGTATGGTAACTGAGGTGAGGTATTTGAGCTCAGTAGCTTGACACCAACTTTGTCCAGTACCATCAGATGGTGCTTTAAAGCAGGCACAAAAGATTCTAGGGGTGTTCCAGAAGAGTAACATGTTGAAAATTCCCTTCTATTAATTTTTTGCTTCAGTCACAGTTGCCACAGAGCCATGGTGACTCAGTGTGTGAGAAAAAAACTGTACTCCACAGAGGATTTCAATGGCTGGTTTTCAGAAGCTGATCACTGGGATGTTCTTTTATGGTGCCTCTTAGTAAAATGAAACCATTAACCTTTCTAGCTTTTTTCACAGCTGAGTGAGTTTACCATTTGTACTATCCAGGGATTTATTTTTACTAGGAATAACCAGTCATTCTGGGATACAACTTAGAAGCGTCAAGATGTATCTACTCCTTTCCTGGAGACCTGGGTATCATAAGGCCAATCAAGCAGCCACGGATTCCACCAGAGAATATGCTGCATTTTCTCCCTGGATAACCTCTTGAAGAATGGGCCTGCCAAGTGGCAGCTCTAGACAGCAACAACAGACAAAGATGTGCTTCCTAACTTTCAGGTAATAAACAATGACAGGGGAATGAAATATTTCTTTTTTTAATGCTCTATAAAATTTAGCTCTTGAACTACCAAAGTAAAAGGTACAGAAAACCCTAGTGTCAAAATAATCTCCTATCATAGTCAGGATGTTTGTCCCAGCTTCTCAGGGGAGTGGCTTCTCGACTTCTGGGTGAGAGTTGGCCATGGTAGAATTCTCTATACCAAAATTTGGAGATGGTGGTTATCTGTTCTTTTTCTGGGTCTGGCTTCCATGGAGCTAGCACTCTGTCAGCCCTCTGCTGTTCAGTGGGAGGATTCTCACCTCCCATGTGGAGACCGGGCCAACACAACTCCGGAGCCCACACCACTCGTCTATCAGTGGAGACCTGCATGTTGCTATGGTGCTGAGCAGGCTTTAGTGGAGGTTCCAGACTAAAATGAACTAGGAAGCAAGGCCTAGTGCCGTGCTTCGGAAATGAACCAGTGGAGACCCTCTGGATTACAACCACCTGGACTGCAACTCATCATGGTGACGTGACGGTGCAGGACCAGGCTGTGTTTTGTTCTGTTGTGCCTGGGTTAGGGCAGCTCAATGGCAACTAACAAGAATAACAGCAGCCCTCTGGGCTTCCAGCTCAAATTTTAGGAGGATGCATGATGGCAGAGAGAGGGGAGATGAGGAGTTTCTCTTTAAGGAGAGAAGAAAAGCAAGTGTCTACTCTCAGAGAAGTCACTAAAAAGACCACAAGGGACACTCCTTGACACATTTCTTCTATATCATTCTCTTCTTTCATTCACTAAGGAAAGCAGAATTAATGTCTAACTTCAAGACCTACTGAAATTATCAGAAGGTCAAGTGGCTAGGTACATGAAGCACTGTCACAGATGCTGCTTATGAACTTAGGGAATCAGAACTTTCCCCTCCACATTCTGCAGGGATGCAACAGAATTCAGCTCTGACTCCAAATTCAACCTTGAGAAGGCTGTGATCCCAATTGCTGACATCCTGGATACCATCCAACTGTATCAGTCTCCTCTCTAACTGGAGCAAGGAATGCTGCTTTGCTTTGTATCTGAATATTCACTCTCATTAGATAAGAAACTGAAATATTGTAATTTCTCCCTATTACATGTTTTGCGCTTTACATTTTGAAATTATGCAGGTTGAAGTATATAAAGGCATTTTTATTATTGTAAACATAAATTTCTGGCAATATTAATAATTATGAAACTTGTCAACATTCTGAACTGCAGCAAGTAAGACCAAGCTAACCAAGGAGTAAAGCCAGATGAAAATTAGTACACCTATTAAGAGCACTTTAGTGGATGGCTTCAGGAAGAGCATGCGCTTTGTCAAGTGACAAGTTTTTATAAATATCTTGTTTCAAAAAAGAGTTAAGAGGGGAGTGAAATGAAAAAAATTGGTAAGCTGAGTCAAAAGAAATATACAATATATTGTTATTGTTAAGTGCCATCAAGTTGTAGATGACTTTCATCATTTCTCCATGTTCATAGAGTTTCCATAGGCAAGCTATTTCGGAAGTGGATGCCACTCCTGCTTCCAAGCTTGTTTTAATCGGGGAGCTCCACCAAACACTGTCCACCATGGTAACCAATATTGCATCTGACATATGAGTGTCACAGTGTTTAGCATCACAGCAACCATGAGGTACCTCTGTACAGCAAACGGACAGATCAGCACTATAACACTTAGAATGTTTGACCAAAAACAATTAAAACCAGGCCAGAGGGCCTAAATGCCTTTTTAAATAGGAGGTTGAATCAAATAAACTCACACCTATTGGTGAGTCAACATGCCACTTTAATCCTCACCAGAGTCAGCAAACAAACCTCTATAGAACCCAGCTGCTGCAGACTACTTCCAACCTGAATTCCAGCTCCCCCCTCAAATATATTAGGCATTGTAATTAACTATGTTAATCAATTGCAATTAATGTCATAAAAATGCCTACAAGAAAAATCAGTATAATTTATAAACTTTCAATCAAACGGAAAAAAAATTATTAAAAGGGCTTAGAGATTTATATTTTAATTATGCCTGGAGACAAACAAAAAATTCCTTCAATTGATGAATGAATAACAGAAATACGGGATACTATGCAGCAACAAGGAGGCATAAGTTACTAATAAATGAAACAGAAGAGTAACTCTCATACATTATGTTAAGTGAGAGAAGGTAGATTCAAAAGCTACCCTTGTATTAATCCATTTATATAACATCCTGGACAAGGCAAAATGAGATGAAAAGAAAGTAACTGGTTGCTAGAGCTGGGGCATAAGAAAATTTGCTCCTGACAAAGGGCACAAAGTTTTGAAAGATGGAAATATTCTACAGTTTCCTTGTGTAATGGTTACATGACTATGTGTTTCTTCTCAACATTTAAAAGAACTCAAAGTGACAATAGTCCAGATTAAGAGGTGCACAGCAAAGTGGACTGGGAGGGGGGTGGAGGGGAGGGGGGTGGAGGAAATTGTGCAACAATGAAAGAATTTTTTCTTTTAAAGAGATAAGTGAACTGGGTGGGGAATAATTAGGGAGGAAAATGTGCAACAATGAATGAATGAATGGTAATCCAAGCTCTTAAAATCTCAATAGAAAAATTTTTAAAAATACCAAAAAACTAAAAAACTCATTGTAAGCCAGTTAGAATTGACTCACATAACTGACTCTTTTAAGGTCTATAAGTATATAGGCTCTTTTTAGAGGCTATAAATCACATAGGAGGAAACTGCCCAACTTTCTCTCTCAGAATATCCAGTGGATTTTAACTGACCAAGAGGTGCCACTTACGGACCAGTAACGCAACTCCATGTGGACTATCTTACAAGAGCTCTCTTTACAGGATAATGATGAGAGAATCCAAAGCACAAGGAAGAATTCAAGATACTAAAGAGCTGAACAGACGATTCCAAAATGCAACATGAGATGACAAAGCAAAATATTACAATGAAATGTGCAAGGAGCTGGAGTCAGAAAATCAAAAGGGCCAAACTCATTCAGCATTTCCTAAGCTCAAGGAACTGAAAAACAAATTAAAACCTAGAGTTGCTAAAATCAAGGATGCTTTAGGAAGAATATTAAATGATCCAGGAAGTATTAAAAGAAGATGGAAAGAATATACTGAGTCATTGTATCGAAAGGAATTGGCAGACACAGAAGAATTTAATGAAATAACATATGAGCAAGAGCCTATGGTGAAGAGGGAAAAAGTTCAAGCTGCTTTGAAGAAAATGGCAAAAAACAAGGCCCCAGGAATAGATGGTATACCAATTGAGGTATTTCAGCTAACAGATGCTGCCCTGGACGTGCTCACCAAGTTGTGCCAAGAAATCAGGAAAACAACCACTTGGCCAACTGACTGGAAGAGATCTATATTTGTTCCCATTCCAAAGAAGGGTAACCCAACAGAGTGTGGAAACTATAGAACAATATCATTGATTTCACATGCAAGCAAGATTCTACTGAAGATTATCCAAAAACGACTGGAACAGCACATCAGCAGAGAACTGTCACAAGTCCAGGCTGGGTTTAGAAGGGGTCGTGGTACTAGGGACATTGTAGCTAATGTTAGATGGATCTTAGCTGAAAGCAGGGAATACCAGAAGAATGTATATCTGTGTTTCATTGATTATGCAAAGGCGTTTGACTGTATGGATCATAACAAACTGTGGCTGACTCTGAGAAGAATGGGAATCCCAGAACACTTGATCGTGCTAATGCGAAACCTATACTTGGACCAAGAGGCAGTTGTCAGAACACTGCATGGTTTAAAACTGGGAAAGGTGTATGCCAGGGATGTGTCCTATCTCCATACCTTTTCAACCTGTATGCAGAGCAGATTATCCGGGAGGCTGGGCTCTATGAGGAGAAGTGTGGCATCAGGATTGGTGGAAGATCTATTAAAAATCTGGGTTATGCAGATGACACAGCCCTGCTTGAAACGGAGGAGGACCTCATGCACTTACTGCAGAGGGTAAAGGACTCCAGCCTTCAGTACGGATTGAGGCTCAATGTCAAGAAGACAAAGATTCTCACCACTGGACCAACTGGCAGCATCAGGATGGATGGTGAAGAGATTGAGATTGTTCACAGCTTTAGTTTGCTTGGCTCCATGGTCAACACTCTTTGCACCAGCATCCAGGAAATCAAAAAACATATTGTGATGGGAAAGTCTGCTGTTAGGGACCTCTCCAGGGTACTGAAGAGCAATGGTGTCACTCTGGAGACTAAGGTGTGTCTGATACAGGCTATGGTCTTTGCAATCACTTGTTATGCATCAGAGAGTTGGATAATGACTAGGGAGGATAGAAGGAGAATTGATGCCTTTGAGCTGTGGTGCTGGAGAAGAGTATTGAATGTACAATGGACTGCCAAGAAAACAAACAGATTCATCCTAGAGGGGGTTAAACCAGGCTGCTCCTTGGAGGCAAGGATTCTGGGGCTTCGTCTGATATACTCTGGACATGTTGTAAGGAGGGACAGGTCCTTGGAGAGGGACATCATGCTTGGGAGGGTGGAGGGACAGTGTAGGAGAGGAAGACCCTCTATAAGGTGGATTGATTCAGTGACTGGGGTAATTGGGATGGGTATGTCAGAGACAGTGCGATTGGCACAGGATAGAGCAGGGTTTAGGGCTGTTGTACATAGGGTCGCTATGAGGCGCAAGCGACTCGACGGCACATAACAACAACAACAACAACAACAACAACAACAAGGTCCTATAGTGATTACTTTTATAAAAAATAATGCATGGGAATGATTATATGAGACAATATGAATGAAGAATAGAATATATTGAAACACAACGTATTCAAACTTTGTAAGCAAACCAATATAAAATGATAAAAAGGAAAAAAGTATGAAAAGAGCTCTCTTTAAAATAATTGTAAAAGGGTATAATAAAAGGTGATATTACTGCCTGCAAATCACAGCATATTAATGAAGCCTAATAAGATTTATTCTCTAAGTATAATATTTCACTTGGTTTAATAGTTCAGAATTGTTTGTAATACTAGCCTACAGAATATTAAGTAAAATATCCTTCTAAAATTAATATTACTTCATTCCATTTGAGCTATGAATTTTAAAAGAAATTACTACTCATGGCCTGCACTGTCAAACTTTTGAAAACTACTTGGTCTGGACTGAAGATGCAAACCACAGTATTTATGATAATGACTTTCTTTGGAAACAGAGTCTTTGTAGATGTCAGTTAAGATGACAATATGACTGGAATAGGGCGGTCCCTCCTCCCATGTGCCTACTGTCCATACGAGAAGAGGAGATGAGCTAGAGACACACATTCAGAAAATATCATGTGACAACAGAGGTAGAGATTGAAATGATGTCTACAAATCAAGGAACATTAAGTACTGTCTGCCAGCAATGCAAAAAGGAAGGGCAAAGCATGGAACAGATTCTCTCCTAGAGGATGGCCCTGCAAATACCTAGATTTTACATTTTTAGCTTCCAGAAAAAACCTAAATTTCTATTGTTTTAAGATACTTTATGTGTGGGATTTCATTATGGCAGCCCTAGGAGTCACTGCAGTGACTTCAATATGGATTGTATCTCAACGTCAACCAAAAATTCTCCCCACTGATAGATGATAGATCATGAGAGACGAAGAAAAGATTGAAAACTGTCAAACATTTCATGTTACTTGGAATCACAATCAATACACTTGATATCAGCAATCAGGAGATCAGATGTATCGCAGTGGGAAAGTCTGTACCCAGGGCATCTCTAAATTATCGAGAAGCAGTGATGTGAATTTGAGGACTAAGTGGCGCCTGATTTAGGTCATTTAGTCACTTGCTGTGCACGTGAAAGCTGGACAATAAATAAGGATCACAGAAGAAGAACTGATGCCTTTGTGGTGTTGGAGAAGATTACCAAATATCCCATGGACTACCAAAAGAACAAACATACATGTCTTGGAGAAGATGCAACCAAAGTGCTCCTTGGAGGCAAGATGAAAAAGGTTCATCTCATACTTTGGCCATGCTGCTAAGAGAGGCTGTTTCTTGGTGGGTGACATCATGCTTGGAAAGGTGGAGGATGGTGAAGGAGAGGGAGACTCTCAACCAGGTAGACTGACACAGTGACTGCTGCCATGGGCTTAAGTGTGTCAGAGATTGTAAGGATGGCCCAGGACAGGACAGTGTTCAGATCTGTCATTAATACTGTCATTATGAGTCATGCTTGATTTGGCAGCACCTAACAACAATAACAACAGCAATGAAGAATCTAATGTATCAGTTAATAAAAATTAACATTATCATGAAGAAAATCAAAGATACATTGAAGCTTTATTCACAGTACTAATTGGCTTCTCAAACATCAACCTCCTTGAGACCTAAAGAACTAGATAGTGCTTCGTTTCTGCTGCTGACTGCTGTGAAAGGAATGACAATTGGGGGTTCTGGATATAGTGGGATTTAACTATGGAACAAAAATCCCAAGTTAAAATAATAGCCAGGCTTACTAGTCTGTGGAGAATGGTAGAAACCTGGGACTATGGCTCTTAGCCACCCTTTGAGGCAAGAAGAAAACTCATAAGCCTGTGTCACAGCTTTTAGCTAAACAATAGACAGGCCTATAAGGTGAACAGTAACACAAACAGGTTCATCCTGGAGAGGGTGAAACCAGGATGCTTCTATGAGGTAAGGATTTTGAAGGAATCCGACATACTTGGAGCATGCTGCAAGTAGGGACCAGTTCTTAGAGAGGGACGTCATGCTTGTGAGAGGAAGACCCTCGATGAGATGGACTGACACAGTGACTGGGGTAATGGAGGTGGGTGTGAGGGAGACAATGAGGCTGACCCAGGATAGAGCAGGATTCAGAGGTGTTGTACACAGGGTCTCTTTGACAGGTCTTAACACCATCACCACCACCACCACCACCAAAGTACTCAGTCCTTAGAACAAGAACAAGAAACCATATTGTTCATTAAGTTAATCTACATTGTTAAAGGGGGGGGGATAAAAAAGACAGTATTTTCTCAGGGATAAAGCTCAGAAGGCAGGAAAGATGAGGATATAAGAATGAACAGAAACAAGGGCTGAAGGAAGAAAATACTGTTACAATGTGGGATTGTAAGGAATGTCCTAAAACAAGGCATGAAAGGCTGAGTGAATACCAAGCTGCTCTGTAAACTTTCACTCAAATCACATAAAACATTTGAAAAAAAACTAACAGTAAATACTTGATATTTTAATCAAAGCTTCATATTCATGGAAACATTTCCAAAGTTCTTCTATAATGCTGATAGTTTCTGGCCTTACATAAGTATTGTTTTAAACACTCAACTATTGTGTCAAAATGTGCCATAAGTCCTTCTACCAGCTCATCTCAGCCGTGTGTGTGTGTGTGTGTGTGTGAGAGAGAGAGAGAGAGAGAGAGAGAGACAGACAGACAGACAGACAGACAGAGAAAGGCTGCCCATCTTACCTTGAATCAGTGGAAGGTAAGGGTGATACTGATCAAATTCTCCACTGAAGACAGCAAAAGCCTGGCGCTTTAACAGCATGGCTTTTTGCTCAAAACTTGAGAAAAGCTTTAAAGAACTGCTTTGCATGTCTAGAATTAAAATAGTAAATTAAATGACACTTAGTAAGAAAAATATACTAAGAATTAAATCACAGGAAATTCACAGTGTAATTCCTATCTTCCCGGGTGAAATGATCTTGTTGAAAAGGGGGAGGGGGAGGGCAAGGTTAAGTGATTCCTAGTCCTGTGTGATTTTTTTTTTTAAAGTGTTTCTTTTTTTTCAGTAATACTCAATGTTAGAAGTGGGCAGGCAGTACATAAAAATACTCCCAATACATCATGATGAACTTATTTCTAATACCAAAGTCAGGACTTAATTGTGGTTGCATTTTATCAACTCTCTTCATTACAAAGTGCAAAGATGGTTATTCTTAAAAACAGACCAGGCTAGAGACGCTCATTCATTTATTCCTGCTTTACACATATCACATCACGATTTGAGGGTGTAGATGGCACCAAAAACTGTTTTAAGTAGTCTTTTAAGTGCATAGTAATGTCTGGGTATCATATGCAAGTAATGTAGAACTTACTCATTAAATCTTTAAACATGGTTCTTTCATGAGCCAGAAGATGGTCAATAATGGACCTCCAACTAGATATTAAACAAAGCAAAGTCAATGAAATATATAATGGATGGTTGGTTGATCAAGAGCATCAAGACATTAAGGTTCCCCTTTAAGATCTTGGAAAGACTACTTTCTGAAAGAGGTTAATGAAACAAATAAATATCTGTTGCAAAACAGAAAGTTAAAAATAGAAGCTTTTCATTTGTAGGCACAAATGTAAGAGAATGAAAAACAATCTTCCCTGCAACTTTGTTAAATTGGCAAGGTTCTCTGTTTTTTTAAGGGTTACCCTCACAAATGCTAGAAAGTGGAGACAAACACCAACATTTATCATGTCTCTCCAGAGAGGTAATTTTGAAATGGGGTCCTCAGCACAGAAACAGGAAGGCAAGGATAAAAGCCCCAGGCCATACCCTAAGGCCCAATCTCCCTCCATCCCTGTGCCTTTCCCATCACTGACAGAAACCTGCCACTAAACCCGGGCAAAGGCACTGAGTGGCTTTATTGACCTCCCAGCAAAAGCAGCAGAATGTACGTCTTGTACTTGTACCTGTATTTACAGGAATCCTCACTGCCAGCCCTGGCCCTCCCAAGTATGGAATTTGGGCAGGTGGAGATATAACCACCACCAGAATCACTGTCATTTTAATGCTGGGCAAATATGGTCTCAAAATAAAGCAGACCCAGTATCTCCCTCTCTCTCAATGCCGATAAGTAGGAACCTACTTCTAGCTTATCCTCCACTGAGTTTCCAGGGTTGTAAATGTCACAGGAGGGGACTGCCCATCTTTTCCCCAAGGAGCCACTGGAAGAATCAAACTACCAGAGAAGCATGGCCTTTGAGCTAGCAGTGAAACTCCCTAAGAATTATGTCACCTGAGCTCCCTTAGACCAAGTGCCAGTGAAACTCAGCATCAAGCTCTTTAGGGATGGTACAAAAGGCCACGCTGGTTGCTGTGAAGTCAACTCTGACGTCGGACGTGCCATGTGGGTCGGAGCAGAATGACTCCGCGGCTGATACTGTGGAAGTATGTGGCTAGGACTTTCTCCTGGGAACTTCGGGGTGGATTCTAACTTCCAGCCATCAGCAGCCAGCCTTGCTCTCTGTGCCATTCAGACTCCACATGCTCTCTTAAATGAGAAATTAGGTTTTTTGACAAATGAAACATCTTTTTATAAGCCACCTTTGCCTTTTAAAGCCTGGCTTCCCTTCTCATAAACAGCCAAGTGTGCAAGTGAGTAATGGCGCTGATACACTATTATCTGGGTTGATATTATACAACTCTTTGCTCCTGCTTTGGGGATTAGGGCAAATGGTGTAAATCACAACACTGTGTCCTCTGGGAGATTCGGAGCACCTTTCCCTCCCTCCTCATGTCAGTCGGGTAAAGTGCAAGGTTTAAAGGAGGTACATGTCATACAAAAGCATGAGCACTCAATCATCACACTTATGAACCAAAAAGGGATCCTGGAGCACATTTGTCAGCGTGGCCTTTCTTACTGAATACAGGAGTTATCCATCTGAAAGAAAGCTGGGTCCAAAAACAAATCCAGGACCTCTTTCTTCCAGGCTCGTTTCGTGTAGGAATAACCGCTCAGGGCGCTCAGGAGCTGAGCTCCAGCACGGAAGCTGGGAGCATTGTAGGTACTAAACAGGGACAGGAAGAGACAGGGACAGGGTTAAAGACAGTCCGAGGAAAGCCATTTGATTCTGTTCTTTACATATCTACGTGCCTGTATTTCAATACACATGAAAAGATCACCTTACCTGTGGTTGCGCAAGTAAGGAAAAACATAATAAAGCAAACGTGAGATTAATGGCACAGCCTTTTCTTTTTCATCACTCCGATAAACCATGTCCAGGAGAGATGCCAGAACCTAAAAATAAGAGACAGGAAGAAGCTGGCACTCTTTCTCTCAAGAAATGCAGTTTTCAAAGCACAACATCAAGAAATTCCCTAGTGTAGCTTTGGTCTACACTGACTCAAACTGACCTAGGAGGGGCCTCGGCACACCATGAGCCTGGAATCTGTTAGTCTTCCTCAAAATGAACATTTGCAGAAGAGGTGACAGATCACGTGTGTGCTTACCTCTGCCAGGAGAGTGAGGGCCTGGACGCTGTACACAGAAGGGGCAGATGCAGACACCATCGAAGACACTGCAGCAGCTTCCGCTGCAACAGAAGCATGGGCATTTCAGGTGTGGTGGATAAGCTGGTTTTCACTGACCCCAAAGTATCACATGAACTGGAATCACAAGCTCCAACTTTCATTTTGACTGTGCATACAACTTAACAGTTGTTATGTGCCGTTGAGTACAACAGGTCTGAACCCTACTCTATCCTATGTCAATCTTATTGTCTCTGACACACCTATCTTCATTACTCCAGTCACGGAGTTAATCCATCTCATAGAGAGTCTTCCTCTTTTGTGCTGTCTCTCCACCCTCCCAAGCATGACATCTCCCTCCAAGGACTGGTCCCTTCTCGCAATATGCCCAAAGTATATCAGACAAAGAAGTCCATGGTATGTTCAATACTCTTCTCCAGCACCACAGCTCAAAGGCTTCAATTTTCCTTCTATCCTCCCTAGTCAATGTCTAGCTTTCTGATGCATAGTAAGTAATTGCAAAGACCATGACATGAATCAGTGCAGTGTAGTCTCTAGACCGACATTGTTGCTCTTCAGTACTTTGGAGAGGTCTCTGACAGCAGATTTTCCCAGTGTAATTTGTCTTTTAATTAAGGTGCACCTGATACAGGCCATGGCCTTTGCTATCACTTGTTATGCATCACAGAGTTGGACAAAACTAAGGAGGATAGAAGGAGAATTCATGCCTTTGAGCTGTGGTGCTGGAGAAGAGTATTGAGGGTACCATTGACTACTAGGAAAACAAACAGATTCATCCTGGAAAGGGTCAAACCGGGCTGCTCCTTTAAGGCAAGGATTCTAAGGCTCTGTCTGACATACTTTGGACATGTTGCAAGGAGGGACAGGTCCCTGGAGAGGGACATCATGCTTGGCAGGGTGGAGGGACAGCGCAGAAGGGGAAGGCCCCCCTCTGAGGTGGACTGATTCAGTGATTGGGGTAATCGGGATGGGTGTGTTGGAGATGGTGGGACTGGTACAGGACAAAACAGAGTTTAGGGCTGTTGTACATAGGGTCGCTATGAGTCACAAGCGACTCAATGGCACATAACAACAACAACAACAACAACAACAACAACAACAGTACCAAAAGAGTGTTGATTGTGGAGCCAAGCAAACTGAAGCTGTTAACAATTTTAGTCTCTTCATCATTTATCATGATGCTGTCAATCGGCACAGTGGTGAGAATCTGTTTTCTTGATGTTGCGCTTCAGTCTATATTTAAGGCTGCAGTCCTTGACCTTCTACAGCAAGCGCTTCAGGTTATTCTTTGATCAAATACACAATTTCAGGAATTCAGAATATGGACATTTTGATCAAATATGCATTTGCATTCAGTCTTCCTTCCATGTCCATCCTCACTACCATTCTCGGCAGTTCAACATCACCTTGGATGACTCATTTAATATCCGGGGCTTTGAGCCCCTTGGCATTTTCTTTTCCAAAAATCTTTCATTCTGCTCTTATTCAGCTGTTTGTTGCCACAGTTCTACCTTCAACTTCACCCATTTCCAGGAGCACCACAGGAAAATCTCTATCAAGCATCCTACGTTGACCACCACACATCTCTTCTCTGCGTGCTCATTCTCGGAACCCCGTGTAAGCAATCTCCTGAACCCACTAACCCCTGCTCTACTCTCCTGCCTGTCAGTGTGTCAGGTTTCCACTTCTCTCCCTGCACACACACGCCTCTGGGGCCCATCAACTACCCTGCCAACAACCTTAGCACCTGTGCTTCTCTCTCCCTCTGAAGTCTTCGTCTAAGCAAAGGCTAAATGCTAGAGTCTGTCTCCACAGTCCCCGCACAGCTAAATGCTCCTGGAGAAAATCACCTCACTACACAACTGATCGGACTTTCTTTACATGACTACGGACCTTGAAAGAGATCTGCCAGGTATTCCTACTACATGTTTCTGAGCAGTGTGCAGGCTCTCCCTGCTCTTTAACACAATTCTTTCACATCTTCACAGGCCCCTCAATCTCCATCAGCATCCTCCACTCTTCTCAGTTGATAACATCACCTCCTATTTTCCAAGAAAATGCTATTAAGTGGCACTCTTCTTTCCACCATGAGTCACTTACTTAGAGCACTCTTATCTACTCCATCTTCAGTTTCAACAGGCATGACTCTGTCTCCTATCAACAAACAATAGTTCCCTTGATGATGTGGATCTTGGCTGTATGGTCTTCAAAGGACTTTGCTTTGTAATTGCCCTTTCTCTCTAGGATTAAGTTTGTCTTCTCTGTTGCATTGTTTCCACCAAGAGGCTTTGATATACTGCAATGTAAAAATAAAACAATACAAACCATCCTTTGATCTTTAGCCTCACTGCTGGCTCTTTCCAAATTAAGCTCCAAAGAGTTTTCTGCTCTGTCTCCACTTCCTCACTCGTCTTTTCTTTTCTACTCCTCTGTCAAGCTTTTCCCTTCCTCTCATTCATGCTGCCCAATTCGGTGGGTCTTTGTCCTTATCTGACTCTGCTTCTTGGCCTTTACTTTATTTCTCAGTAGCCCTCAATTTGGTTATCTGGTCCTTTTTAAAAATTTTTTTTTTCTGGTAGTTACGATAACTTGAGGCTTAGCTGGTTTCTTTCCTACCTGTTGAATGTTTAAGGTCTTTTTAAAAAATTTTATTATTTTTGTGTGTGAACCATCAAATCAGTTCTGACTAGTACAGAAGGACATTGTCTCTCCTTCTCCAGCAGAGCACCTGGTGGATTTGAACTGCATGCCTCTGGGGAATGCTTAAGGTCTTTTTCTGGCTCCATGTCCTTTCCAGAGATCAGGCATTTAATCTGTGCAAAAGTGAACTCAATTCCTTCCTCCAAAAATCATCTTCCCTTAGTCTTTCACATCTCAAAATATTACTTAATCCAAAAGCCATCCTTGATTGCTCTTTTTCCTTTATTACTCACACACCCAATTCCCTGGTAGACCCCGCTGATTCTAACATTTAAATAAGACCCCTTCTAATACCAGTCTCCCCACCAAATGATCTCGTGCTCAAATTGCTGAAATAGCCTTATAGAGGGACTTCCAGTCCATATTTGTCATGGCAGCCCAAGTGATGTTTTCTAATGATCGAATAAGATCATGCCACTGCCCTACATACTTAAATAGCTTCCCATAGTCATTAGAATAAAACCTAACCCTCTTGCTATGCTCTGTCAAGCTGGCCACCTTCAGTCCCCACTTCTCTCTGAGGCTCTCCCACCATTCCTGGGAAGCTCCAGCCTCACTGGCCTCAGCCCACTGGCTGCCTCTGCTCTGGGCCCTTCCCAGATCTTTGTATGACTGCCTCCTCTTGTAATTATTGGCATTAGTGTCACTTCCTTAGGCATAGGTTCGATAACATAAAAAAGGCCTCCTCCATATCCTGGTCACTTTTTATGACATTGCTCTTATTTTCCTCACAATACTATGTATCACCTGAAGTGCTCTGCTTATGGATTGACTTTATTTTTCTATACCTCTCCTATCCAACAAGAAGCTACAGCTTTAGTAAAATCAGTTGCTAGGAACAGTACAAATTTCAACCTAAACTTAAGCTATTTTTTTTAAACACCAAAAACAAAGGTCCTCATTTTTCAGATGGTTGCACTCCACAATAGCGTTTACAAGCAATATCACTGTTGTTCTTCAGGGCTCGGACAGCTTTGCTCTTGACATGCTTATTTGTGATATGACCAAGTCAATGCCCTTAAATTCCACACTTGTTTCATCAACCTCCTTTTCTTCATTTACCCCATAAACAGTTAGTTGGAGATTGTATGTTTTCTTGAATGTTTGAATGGGAACAGCTTCACCTGGGACTCTGAATTTCTCTGCAGCGACTAGCTGTGCTTGCTGAGATAAATCCTCAATCATGGCTTCACCAAAACCCACGTTAAGTATCTGAAGCTGGCCTCTTATAAACATCTTCAGGATGGCAAAAGGGGCTTGCTTAGCTTTCTGGATAGTGACTCTAGTAACCCAATGGCTTGGGAAAGGCTCATTTTGAGTATAGTCTTTCATACCTTCTTTTTTACTCCATTTTGCTTTACTGACTGGTTCTTCTTGATTTTAGCTGCTATTGCAACCACTTGAGCTTGCTATGTGGTTGTCTGTGTGGAATCCTGTTTCTCCAGCTCTGGTACTATCCATCGCTGTGCAGACCCTGGCTCAGTCTGGTTTCTGTGGCTTCAGTAGGCATTTTATACAGGGCGTTCCCAAGAATAACATAACCCAATATACTACAATTATATTATTAGAGTAATAATTATATGACACAAAAGAATATTACTTGACATGCCAGGAAATTTTTACTGCTCCTATTACTAATAAAGTTATGGCTTCCTGTTGATGGAAAAATCAAATCAATCAATCAATACCCAGGAGTACTTCAAGTAATACACAGCATTGTGAGTAATATTTCTTGACAACCCAGGAACCAAGATGATGGCAGTAGATAAACAGTGATTTTTAATTTATTTTATTAAAGAAGAGCAAAGATATCAGCCTAGAGACTAAGGTGCACCTGATTCAGGCCATAGTTTTTTTCAGCTGCATCACAGTTGGACAAAGATTAAGAATTACAGAAGAATAATTGGTGCCTTTGAGTTGTGGTTCTAGAGAAGAGTATTGAACATATCATGGACTATCAAGAGAACAAACAGGTCTGTCCTAGAAAGGGTAAAACCAAGTTGCTTCTTGAAGGCAAGGAATCTGAGACTTTGTCTCACATACTTTGGGCATGTAGGCAGGAGGGAATAGTGTTTGGAGGAGAATATTATATTTGGAAGGGAGAAGGGACAGTGCAGGAGAGGAAGAACCTGGATGAGATAGATTGACATAATTAATGAGAGTAGATGTGTCAGAAAGAGTGAGATTGGCTGAGGATAAAGCAAGGTTCAGAGCTATTGTGCACAGGGGCACTAGGAGTCATAGTTGACCCAGCAGCACATAACAACAACAGCAACAATTGGCAAGGAATGAAAACCTCTTCACATCCTCACCAGCACTTGATGTTTTCAGCATTCTGTATTTTAAAACTGTAATTCATACGTAAACCAAAACCAATCCACTGCTGTCTAGTTGATTCCTACTCACAGTGACCCTCCATTGGGTTTCTGAGGCTTTAAATCTTTATGGGGAGGAGACTGCCCATCCTTCTCCTGCAGAGCAGCTGGTGAACTCAAATCACAGACTTTTCAGTTAGCAGTCCAAGATGCAATGCATGGTTCCACCAGGCTTCCTTAATTGATAATCAGTGACATCTCGTTTCTGTTTTAACTTGCACTATCCTAATAAAATAAGAGAACAGCTCTGAAGGTGCAGTGGTAAAGCACTTGATTGCTAAAAGAAAGTGTTGTTGTTGAGTGCTGTGGAGTCAGGACTGCCTCTCCAGCGCATTTTCAGAGGCAGTAAATCACATGGGAGCTGATTGTTCATCTTTTTCCATGGGATATCTATGTGCACTGATGAGAACTGCGTGCCTTTAAGTTGACAGTGCAACTCCTTACCACTAGGGCACCAGAGTTGTTGTTGTTATGTGCCGTCGAGTGGCTTGCAACTCATAGCGACCCTATGTACAACAGCTCTAAACTCTGCTCTGTCCTGTGCCAATCTCATTGCCTCCGGCACACTCATCCCGATTGCCCCAGTCACCGAATCAATCCACCTCCCAGAGGGCCTTCCCCTCCTGCGCCTGCCCTCCACCCTCCCAAGCATGATGTTCCTCTCCAAGGAACGGTCCCTCCTTACAACATGACCAAAGTATGTCAGACGAAGCCTCAGAACACTTGCTCCAAGAAGTAGCCTGGTTTAACCCTCTCCAGGATAAATCTGTTTGTTCTCTTAGCAGTCCATGGCACCTTCAGCACTCTTCTCCAACACCAAAGCTCAAAAGCATCAATTCTCCTTCTATCCTCCTTGGTCATTGTCCAGCTCTCTGATGCATAACAAGTGATTGCAAAGACCATGGCCTGTACCAGACACACCTTTGTCTCCAGAGACACACCGTTGCTCTTGAGTACTTTAGAGAGGTCCCTAACAGCAGACCAGAGTAGGCTGTTAAAATCTGTCACCTGCTCCATGGGAGAAAGGTATGATTGCTATAATGTCTTAGGAAATGTATGGGGAAATTTTACTACCTTGTCCTATGGGTTTAGTAGGAGTTGAAATCAATTTGATGGCAATAGTTTTGTCAGGTGTTTTTTTTTTTATGATGACACATGATATAGAGCTTGATGATTTTTTATTATCATCTCTCTTGCATTCCAAGAGAACAAATGCCTTAAATAATTTACCTGCTATTTTAGTATCTTAATATAGAACACAAAGTGGGACACATACCAGCCATGAAATAATACTTGTCTTCTCACAAACTTACAGTCTAGAACTTGCATATCCACTGCATGGCTACAAATTTTAAGCAGAGAAATAGAATAAAATGCATTCATGGTCAATACGCATGTATGTAGTTTGCTCAGGAAGACAGAAATAAAGTATTGTACAGATATAATTTTGTAAAGTATTACGAAGATAGTAAAAAAAACAACAATAAATCTGTTTCGGCTTGGAATTCTATTATTTATAAAGAGGGGCAATAAAAAAATCTAGAAATCATTTTACTACTCTAATGGCTTGCGGTTAAATTTAAATATTATGCAAAGATCAACCCCAGTATCACCTAATGCTACAGAGTCCACACAGCTGCACTGGTGGCGAAGGAGGAGTTTAATCACTGCTTGTGACACAAAGAACCAGGGGCAAATTAGCCAAGTGGAAGAAAGATCCTGTTTCTCTAGAATAATAACAATTGTAACCAGAACCACAGGCTGAGGAAACTTAATTGTTGGGTGATACCAGCAAATGATAATACTAATTAGAGCCTCTTTATCATAGAATTAATAATAATTATTTCTCTTATGAGGAGACCTAGTGGTCTCGCTCTCTTGAGGGCACATGATGCGCCCCCCCAGTTCCCTTCCCCAACACACCCTGAACAGACTTAAAATGCTTGGCTGTAAATGGAAAAGTCTGCAGTTTGAACCCACCAGCCATTCTGCAAAAGAAATGTGGCAGTCAGAATGTACTTCCATAAAAAGCAGAGCCTCAGAAACCCTAAGGAGGGATTCTATTCTGTTCTATAGGATTATCATGGGTTATCAGTAATGTTTTATTTTTATTTATTTTGGTGAGAAAAATTTGTATTTAGAATTAGCCAGATGGACTCAGTTATGATCCCAATTTTGTTGGTAACATCCAAAGCATCATATCATGGTCAGGAGCAAGTGGAACATAGGCCTAACTCTCCATCAGGCCTAATCAAAGTGTTGACCTTAGCCACATCAATGTCACAGAGCTTCTTGACAGCTTGTTTGATCTGGTGCTTGTTGGCCTTGACATCCACAGTGAACACAAGTGTGTTGTTATCTTCTATCTTCATGGCTGACTCAGTGGGCAGGGGAAATTTGATGATGGCGTAATGGTCAAGCTTGTTTCTCCTGGGGGTGCTCTTCTGGGGTATTTGGGATGCCTTCAGAGTCTCAGTGTCTTAGATCACTGGAAGGTGGGTGATGTGTGGATCGTCTTTTTTTTTTCCTTTGGATGCCCTTCAGGACAGCCTTCTTGGCCTTTAATGCCTTTGCTTTGGCTTCAGTTTTAGAAGGGTCAGGGGCTTCCTTCTTTGCTTTCGTGCCATATTTGCAGAAAGGAGCAATGTTTTATTTTTAAAATTTCTTTTATGAAAACTACAAAACTACCTATCAAAAGAATATGGCAGAAAAACCAGATTCCATTCCCTTCTGGGGTTATTGCCCTCTTTTGGGCACGTGGTCCATTTCCTGGGGCTCCAGCCCTCCTCCCTAACTGTGAGGCACATGGTCCGAGAAGATCCAATCAGAATCTTTTTTTGCATGAAACCTGGTTAAACCTCCCTGGAACACTTAGTTTCTGTTATGCTTTTAAACAGATAGCAACCTGAGGCTTTTCAATTACATGAGGCAAAAGGATTTCATTTTCTTGTCTTGGTTTCAGTTAATCTGATTTCTGTTATTTGCAGCCAAAAAGGTCTTGTGGGATTAGCTCTTCATTCCTTGCCTTTGTTGTTGGGTGTCATGGAGCTGATTCTCACCAGTGATCCCACCTGATGAAGCACCACCACCCTATAGGGTTTTCTCTGCTGTGATCTTTTCAGAAGCAGATTGTCAGGGCTTTCCTCTACAAAGCCACTGGGTGAAGCTGACACTAATTGATACTTACTGTGTCCCTGGTCCTACGCAATGCAGTTCATATTGAGAACGTAAACTATAACACTTTCTTGTCCCTGTGTTAAGTGAAACTGGTACCAAACACAATGTTTTGGCCTTTTGTTAAGCAATACCGGGACTGGCATACTTTCCTGTCCTAACGTTAAGTAATACACAGAACTTGCCCAAAGTGATATTAAATCCTGAAAGGGGGGGGGGAGAAATTCCTGTAGATCAATAAAAACAACTCACTTATCAAAACTAGCAGATTGCTCATTAAGATTCATTTCCAGTCTCTCACTGTACCCATTCTCTCAAACTTACTTCATCTTTAGTAAAACAGTCCATCCCAAATCAGTTTGTCAGAAAAATCACCCAGGCAAGGTCCCTAAACCATATAACGTATCCTCCTCTGACTTGAGGAGGGAAACAGTACATTTCTCCTTCTCTCAGATATCTGAGGGGTTTTCTGGGCAGTGGGAATTGACAAGCCACGTGACAGCATGTAATTCAGATGCCCATAAAGCAACTTGTTGATCGGTGATTAGCTTTCCCTGAGAAGCTTGAGACCACTTCTCTGGGAAGCTATAACCAGTAGGAAGGCTGGGGCGTGCCTTTCCCATGCTGCTTCCACTGTCAATTCCAAGTAATTGCAGAAATCCAAGTAAATTTAAGAAATAGGCTAAACACAAAGGAACACTGAAAGGCAAGGGTGCCTTAGTCAGAAGAGAAACGTACAACATAAAATGCCTGACACCAGCTTGTGGGATTACTAAGCTATTCTTATACGGTTCCATCTTCTTTATCTAACACCGATATCTGAGCACCAGATCAATGCACATTATCTTGTGAAGTTCCTAATGTGGACGCTTTTGGAGGCTCAGTCAAGGTTTAACATGGTAGCTTGTCACTCAGGATGCTCTCCAGTGGGATTCTAGTAATGTTTACTACAGAGAAACCTGTAAAAGCTGGGGCTCAATGTAACTGCCTTGTTTTTCTGAGTGTCAAAACATTTCTACCTTTGACAGGAAAATGACTATCACTGGTTTAAGGAGCTCCAGTGGTACAGTCCACAGGCAATTGTGCTGTTAACTCAAAGGCGGAGGCACTCTGGCAGGTCAAAGCCGCCCACAGCTCCACTGGAGCAAGATGGGCAGTCTCCTCCCACGTAATTTACAGCCTCTGAAAACCCTCTAAAGAGTCAGCTAGGAGTCAGCTCCTACTCCAAGGCAATGAGTTGAGGATCACTTGTTTTAGTGGAACTTAACCACTTTTTTATCACGTTAGTAGAAAATACTTGAATTTTTCTTCTCTGTAAGGTTTCTGCCTTACACAGATTCTGGTTTTCTCAAGTTTTATTGTAGGACAAAGATTTCTTTGCCATCAAGTATATTCCGGCTCATGATGACAATCCATGTGTTTCAGAATTGATGTGTACGCTACAAGGTATGCAGGGGCTGTGGATTTTGTGAACTGACTGAATCGCCAGGCCTTTCTTTCACGCTGCAGGGTAACTTTGAACCACTAACCATCTAGTTAATGGTTGAGTCAAACTATCTGCATCATCCAGGGACATATAGTTTGTTGTTGTTGTTGTTGTTATGTGCCATTGAGTCGCTTGTGACTCATAGTGATCCTACGTACAACAGCCCTAAACTCGGCTCTGTCCTGTGCCAATCTCACCGTCTCTGACACACCCATCCTGATTACTCCAGTCACTGAATCAATCCACCTCATAGGGGGCCTTCCCCTCCTGCGCTGTCCCTCCACCCTCCGAAGCATGATGTCCCTCTCCAAGGACCAGTCTCTCCTTACATGTCCAAAGTATGTTAGACGGAGCCTCAGAATCCTTGCCTCCAAGGAGGCACCCGGTTTAACCCTTTCCAGGATGAATCTGTTTGTTTTCCTGGCAGTCCATGGTATTCTCAATACTCTTCTCCAGCACCACAGCTCAAAGTCATCAATTCTCCTTCTATCCTCCTTGGTCATTGTCCAACACTCTGATGCATAACAAGTGATTGCAAAGACCATGGCCTGCATCAGATGCACCGTAGTCTCCAGAGAGACACCACTGCTCTTCAGTACCCTGGAGAGGTCCCTAACAGCAGACTTTCCCATCGCAATATACCTTTTAGTTTCCTGGCTACTGGTGCCACGAGTGTTGACGTGGAGCCAAGCAAACTAAAGCTGTGAACAATCTCAATCTCTTCACCATCCATCCTGATGCTGCCAATTGGTCCAGTGGTGAGAATCTTTGTCTTCTTGACATTGAGCCTCAATCCATATTGGAGGCTGCAGTCTTTGACCCTCTGCAGCAAGCACTTCAGGTCCTCCTCAGTTTTAGCAAACAGGGTTGTGTCATCTGCATATCGCAGATTGTTGATAGATCTTCCACCAATCTTGACCCCACATTTCTCCTCATAGAGCCCAGCCTCCAGGATAATCTGTTCTGCATACAGGTTGAAAAGGTAAGGAGATAGGACACATCCCTGGAGTACGCCCTTCACAATTTTGAACCATGCATTGTTCCCTTGCTCTGTTCTGACGACTGCCTCCTGGTTCAAGTATAGGTTTCGCATTATCATGATCAAGTGTTCTGGGATTTCCATTCTTCTTAGAGTCAGCCACAGTTTGTTATGATCCACACAGTCAAATGCCTTTGCATAATCAATGAAGCACAGATAGACATTTCTCTGGTATTCCCTGTTTTCAGCCAAGATCCATCTAACATCAGCTACAATATCACCACACCAGGCGTGGTGGCGTGCGCCTGTAGTCCCAGCTACTCAGGAGGCTGAGGCTGGAGAATCACTTGAGTCCAGGAGTTCTGGGCTGTAGTGTGCTATGCTTTTAATTTATATAGTTTATACTGTAAAAAACCGAAAACCATCTTTTTGCTAAAAGGATAAATTAGAAGCACTGCCTGGCAGGCAGCATCATTTGCTGACCCCTGCACACCTACCGCACACATCTTCCTCAGCATCAGATTCTTCTAGCGCGATCTGAGGCTGGGCCTTCACTTCCAAGTTCCTGCTCAGCCAGCTGGTTTGTTCCAGGGAGGAGCCAGCAATGTTCCCCACTGCTTCTAGGATTTTCTGCGTGACTTCCTGGGAGCATTCAGAAGAAAGAGGAGAGAGTTAGCTAAGGAAAACAACTGAGAGTATCAAAACCTCACTATTTGAATAGAAAGATAATGCATGCCATAACCACAAACCACATATACAAAATCAAAACTTCAAGAAGCCACATTAAAAGGCAAAAAGAAACAAGTGAAATGAATTTTAGTAATATGCTATTTAATACAATGAGAAGACCCCAACCACATGGACTGACACAGGGACTGTAACAACCAACCGGCTCAAGCATATCAGGAATCGTGAGGATGGAGCAGGGTAAGGAAACATTCAGATCTGTTGTTCCTGGGTTTGCTCTGAGTCATCATCAACTTGACAGTACTCAACAAAAAAATCTAAACCACATCCGATATGTAGTCAGTATAAAATGATGAACAGGATTTAATATTTACTTTTCATACTGAATCTCAGAAACCTGATGTGTATTTTACACTTCACCTCACGGTCTAGACCAGAATCAGATTCACTACATCTGTGGGAAAAAAAATCATTGGAGAAGCTCAGTATCTGCTGTACAAACTGAGCCATGTGCTGATTATGAAACAGATAATCAAGTACTCATATGCCAGTTCAAACTAAAGCTAAACAAAATGAAATGAAATCCACAAGAACCAAAGTTTGACACTGAATCTATCCCACCTTAATTTAAAAACCATCCCAAGAACAGGTTTGAGGCCCTGAACACTAATGAGTGGAGACCAGATGAGCTGTGGGAGGATATCAAGAATATCGCCAATGAAGAATGAAAATGGTCATTACAAAGACGGAGGAAAAAGAAAAGACCAACACAAATATCCGGAGAGAATCTAAATATTGCACTAGAATGCTGAGAGGACAAAGCAGAGAGAAGATATCAATAAGTTAAGGTGCTGAAGAGAAGATTTCAAAGAGCATCTGGGGAAGACAAAGCAAAGGATTATTATGAAATGTGCAAAGAGCTGGAGTCAGAAAATCAAAAGCGATGAATTTCTTAAGCTGAAGGAACTGAAGAACAAATTCAAACCTTGAGCTGCAATACTTAAAGGAAGCTTTGGGTAGAATACTGAATGATCAAAGAAGCATTAAAAGATGATGGAACGAGTACACAGAGTTACTGTACCAAAGAGAATTGGCTGACAGAAGAATTTAATGAAACAACATATGCAAAAAAAAAAAAAGCAATAGTGATGAAGGAGGAATTTCAAACTGCTCTGAAGAAACTAGCAAAAAACAAATCCCCAGGAATTGAAGGAATATCCATTGACATATTGCAACAAACAGATGCAGCCATGGACGCTCTCATTAGTTTGTGCTAAGAACTCTGGAGGACAACAATCTGGCCAACTGACTGGAAGAAATCCGTATTTACTACCATTACAAAAAAAGGTGATCCGAAAGAATGTGGAAATTATCAAACAGTAATCACTAGTATCATATGCAAACAAGATCCTACTGAATATTATCTAAAAACTATTGGAACAGTATATCAACAAAGAACTTCCAGACATGCAGGCTGGGTTTAGAAAAGGCTGTTACACTAGAGTCATTATAGCCAATATCTGATGATCTTAGTTGAAAGCTGGGAGCACCAGAAGAATGTCTATCTGTGTTTCATTGACTACGCAAAGGTATTTGACTGTGTGGATCACAACAAATTGTGGCTAACCTTGAGAATAATGAGAATCTCAGAACACTTAATCGTGCTTATGCAAAACCTATACTTGGACCAGCAAGCAGTTGTGAGAATAGAGAAAGAAACATTGCATGGTTCAAAATAAAAAAATTACCATACCTTTTCAATCTATATGTAGAAAAGATCATTTGGGAGGCTGAACTTTATGAGGAGGAATATGGCATCAGGATTGGAAGACTCATCAACAACCTGCACTATGCTGATGGTACAACTTTGCTTGCTAAAACTGAGGAGGACCTGAGGCATTTGCTGGAGAAGGTCAAGGACTGAAG
>NW_006399801.1:8416451-8424460 GCF_000299155.1 Elephantulus edwardii
GCTATGAGTCGGAAACGACTCGACGGCACATAACAACAACAACAACATCAACTTCCAGAAACTGGCACAAAATTCTTGCCTACCTTATGGTTTTGGTCAGTTACTAAAAAGTTAACATTCAATGCCACCTGCTTTGCCATCCTCTCTATGTAGGCTATATAGGTACACACTTCCCTCCCCATCTTACACCCCAACTGAGAGTAGATGCAGATATCAAACCCTTGGTATCTTAATATTTGAATGTGTGTTTCCTCTCAACAAGGGCTACAGCACAGTTTTCAAAATGAGGCCATTTGACAGTGATACCATAATGTGATCTAATCTACCGCACACACCCAGTTCTGCTGCCAGTGGTTCCAGTGAGTCTGCAGGGGTTTTGGCAGGAGCACTGAAAGTGTGGCATCCTTTTCAGCGACTATGTCAGGATGACATGATGCAGGCTGTTCGTTACTGGTGAGGCTATTTTCTTTTTAAAGCTCATGTTTGCCAGACTGCCATGTTGCCAAATGACTGTTCTCCCTATTGTAAGTAAAAAGTACGGTAATTTCCTCCAAAAAATAATGGACCTGAGTAAAATGCATGGAAAGGATGACATTAAGTATAAACAATTTTGGCACAGAGCACTCATGCATACCTTGTGCGTGTCTCATGACATTTTCAAAAGTTTATTTTGGCCTCATTCACCTGTTCTCCCCTACTTTAAGTAATTTACATTGTTTTGTTCATTTTCTCTAATCTGTATATTTATATAAATAGTCTGAAAATGGTCTTTTGATAGTTATTGTATGTCAAAGGTATAAAATCAAGAAGTCATCGATCAAGTTGGTTACCCTCCCAACGATCAGAAAATCAGCAATCCAAGCTGTGCCCTTTTCATTTCTTTGCTTGTCATTTGGGGTTATTTGTTTTAGGGAGCTCTGGTGGCGCAATTTGTGGGGATTTATATCGTTAATCTAAAGGTGGTGTCTCTCTGGCAGTCTGAATTCACCAGTGGGTTCAAGGGAAAAATGGCCAGTCTCCTCCCACATGATTTATAGACTCTGAAAATTTGCTGGAGGGTCACCTTTGAGTTGGTTCCTACTTGAAGGCAATAAGTTTGAGTTTGTGTTGTTTTTTCTTTTATTGTAATTTGAGTGTAAGTTTGCATTCAGTTTTATGACATTAATTATAATTCATACAATGTAGCTGTACTCTTCCCACTTCCGCCCTATGGTTCTCATGTCCACTAATCCTTCTAGTCTACCTCCTTCTGCCTTCTGCCTTATCCCTGGTTAAATGCTTTTATCTTATTCAAAACTCAAAGCTGTGCAACTTGCCATGGAGTATACCATTACATCACCAGGACTCCTCCCTTTGCTTATGGGGGGTGGGGGGAAGGTTTAAGAAAATATATCTGTGTAAACAGACAGGTTTATTATTCAAATTGTGATTAAGAGTAAGTTCTAAACATATCTGAGTACACTGGGGAGTAAGTGGCATCATCTTTTAAGTTTCATTTAAATATATTACATGATCATAAAGAGTAAGTTCTAAATATATCTGAGTAGAGTGCGGAGTAAATGGCACCATCTTTAAAGTTTCATTTAAATATATTACATGATCACAATGCAAGAATCTTCATTAGCAAACCTTGTCTCTAGATCTAACTAAACCTTTATAGAAATTGAAAGTCAGGAACAAATGCAGATCTTTAAAATAAAATTCTGCCCCAGTGTTTATGGTCCATACTTATTTTCTTTCTGGGTAGTGCAAAAAAGGGCTGTAATATTAACAATAAGCACAAACAGGCACCTCAAAAGAAAGATCTGGTGATCTGCTTATGAAACACCTGAGAAGATCCTGAACAATACAAGCTGGATCCTACCCACAAGACTCAGAAGGAAAATCAGTGGGCTTGGCTAAGTAGTGACTCAAGCCAGGGAAAAATATACCAATCACTTATAGCCAGTGTAATGTCAACTGTGACACAAAACCAACCTTATCCATCATAGATTTGACATTTTCCCCCCCCCGGATTCCCCTGCATGCACCCTTGCATGCAAGTACCGGTTTATGAAATCCCACCCTGCCCTGCCATGAACAGACCTCTCTACATGAGACCCTCTGACAGGACAGCATGCTTTGTTGTCACAAAAATCTAGACATTAGCTTCTGTATAGAAATTTCTAATAAAATTGAGATCTGATCAACCTGGCTTTTTCCCATTCCTTCTTTCAGAATTTGACCTGTGCTCTGTAGGGTCATTCTAGCCACTGGTCTTGTGGGGTTTGACAAGGTCAGAGCCTTGAAAACTCTATGGAGCAGTCCTCCTCTGTACTCATGGGGTCACCACGAGTCAGAGTCAATTGGACAGCGAGTAATAACAAGAGAGGCACAAGACCGGAGGACTAACAATTTGCTGTACTTTATCACATACACACCTGTAAGTCTTTTTGATACTTCTTGCTTTCTAGGCTGGGTGTTCTTGTTACAAAGTCATTCAGCATGCTGTTGAGACAATTAGGTCCAAATTAAAAATTCTCCAGGAAGAAAATGTTCCAACAAGCACTGTGACAGTGTCAGGGCTGTGGTATGATACCTGAGGAGCAGAAAATATCCTGGTGGAGCAAGATTCAACTGCACAGAGTCCTTTAACACTCCAAGCAATGAAGAGAAGTTCTCTTGCAGGGCTGGTGTCGGGAGCCTATTTATTTTTAAAAAAAGGAAAGCAAAATAAATTTCTAACCATGAACAACTAAAAAAATAATTATAATTATAAACATAAACATAAAATAGAAAAATATACATATATATTTTTTATTTTATTATTTTTTTTTGTGTGTGTGTGTGACCTGTCCCATGAGGGGCTTCAGTTGAACTCCAAAAATGATTCACTACTCACTTGACCCAGAAAGTCCCACAGAATCATGCAAATCTCCAGGCTCAAATCTCCAGGTCTATTTACCACCTGGGAAACTTTCTAGGCCATCAAGGGCATGCATATCAAGAAAGCCACCAAGAATTTGAAAGATGTCCTTTTGCAAAAGCAGTATGCATCATTCTGACGTTACAATGCTGGACTTGGTAGGTGTACCCAGGCCAAACACTAGGGTTGGACCCAGGGTCAGCAGCCCAAAAAGAGTGCAGAGTTTTTGCTGTATATGCTCAAAAATGCAGAGAGTAATGCTGCACTTCATGGTTTAGATGTGGACTCTCTGGTCACTGAGCAAATTCAGGTGAACAAAGTTCCCAAGATGTGCTGCACGGAAGACTCATGGTCGGGTTTACCTCTACGTGAGCTCCCACTGCCATACTGAGATGATCCTTACTGAAAACAAACAGACTGTTCCTAAACCAGAAGAGGAGGTTGCCCAGAAGAAAAAGTTCTCCCAGAACAAACGGAAGAAAAAAACCCTTATGGCTGGGAGTAAATAATTAAGCATTAAGTAACATTAAAAGTAAAAAAAAAAAGAAAGAAAGAAAAAAAAAAGTATTTTGTTTTTGTTTTTTGGTGCCAGGTGACTTAAAAGCCGAGGAGGGAATGGCTTGTCTACACAACCTGTTTACTCTTTTTTTTGTATTAAGATAACCACAAGCTGAATTTCAGTATCCAGGCAAGAATAAGGAGTTAAAAGACCTGGGATTTTGTTGCTGAAACGTCAGGCTTCCTGGTGGCTCTGTTTATAAAATGAAGCCTTAAACTTGATAAGAGTCTTTTCTTTCTAGCACTAATATTCTGTCTGGCACTGTTCTAATAGACGCTGGCCATTACTGGTGACCTGACTCCATTATTGGAAGATCACAAGTCACCCACCAGGAGACTGACCTTCAGTGACTTTCAGGTCAAGACTCAACGAGAATGAGGAGGATTCTGTGGTGATTGCTACAAAACAACCAGCCCATGAGTATACTAAAGCTCACACTGCAGCTACAGGTTCTCCGGTTCAAATCCTGGTTCCCCAACTTACTATTTCCTGTATGATCTTGGCAGTTTTTTTCTGCAAAAGAAGGATGTTTACAGAAGGTGTTTATACACCTAACCTAACATTGCCGTGAAGCTCAGCTGTTTTAACTTGAGCCACTTCTCCAATAACTATAATACCTACTAGTTCTCTTAAGGGAAGAGCTGACCAGTTCTGTCCACCTTTAGCCCTCAAAGGAAAGAACCATTAATATTTGTGGTGACACAGGTTAATTGCTTGTCAGAGATTATGACCCTCAATATACCTTTCCGCAACTCTGAACTCCAGAAGTGTTGCATCAGGACAATTATGGAATGCCAGTTTTGTTAACCAAAGAGACTGTAAATTACTTATTGCGAAGTTCCTGATACATACACACCAAAGCAGGGCTTTCTTGAGATGAGGCCTATATCTTTCACATTTCTTTCTATTATTTTATTTGCATAATTTATTAGATTGTTCTTTTCTCATTGATAGATTTAGCACTCTTGTTGAAAATCTAAGGACACTTACACATATTTTTTGTGTGTGCTTTCAACTCAATTTCATTGTCCATATGCTTAGTATCATACCAAAACTAATGATACCTGGCAGGTCTTGGCATTACTTGTTGGGCTGTTAACTGAAGGGTCAGTGGTTTGAATTCACTCGCTGCTCTAAGGGAGAAAGGTGGGCAGTCTCCTCTCATAAAGATTTACGACTGAGAAACCCACTAAAGTATTGCTATGAATTGGAATCAACCTGATAGAAGTAGGTTGGATACCAATGCCAGAGTGTATATTAATTGTAGCTTTGCAATATGCTTTGAGTGCAAGTAGTGTGAATCCTACTACTTTGTTCTTTTTCAAGATTGCTTTGGTTATTCCAGGCCCCATGTTGTTTTATATAAATTAGAGAACTGATTTCTCCATTTCTGCAAGGAAAGTTATTGGAATTTTGATGCTATACTTTAAGTAGTACTAGGATCTTATTACGCCTCACTCTCCCTTCTTGGATGGAGAAAGTTCTGTACACTGAGGAGGTAGACGTGTGGGTCTGGAAACTGCAACTGGGATGTAATTGGGGAGCTAAAGTAGGCCTGGAAAGCCTCCTTTTCATCCATGGAGGAAATCCTAGAGAATTTCCTTCCAGTCCCTCCTTTGACTGAGATTCTCTGACACAGACATGAAGTTCAGTGGACAAAGCAGGAGTCACAGTGACCCAGGCCAGACAGGAACTCACTGAGGTCAGCACCGCATGATCACTTCTCCTTTTCCTGAAAGAGGTCTTTAACCCTTCTCTGATTTAATTCAAACCTGAGTCTTTTAAAGTTTGCTGTTGTGTGTTGTTGAGTTATAGCTCATCATTTAGTGGGTTTTCAGGGCAGTAAACTGTATCAGATTAAATTTTTCATCCTTCTCCCATGGAGCAGCTGGTGGAGTCAAACTGTGTGTGCCTTTGGGATTGAAGCACAGCTTCCTACCACTAGGCGACCAGAGCTCCTCTCTTAAAGTTTAATAGGCCTTAAATAAAGCTTTGCTAGCATAAAATGTTCAACAAATAAAAAGTGGATTCTAGGGAGCTCTGGTGGCCTAGTGGCAAGAAGCTGCACTGTAATCCCAAAGGTGCATGGTTCGAATCTACCAGATGCTCTGCTGGAGAAGGAGGGGCAATCTCCTCCTGTGCCAGCCAGGTCCGATTTGACAGCACACAGCAAGTAGTAGTAGTAGTACTAGTACTAGTACTAGTAATAATAATAATAATAATAATAATTGGATTTTAAAACATCAGGGCGGATAGATCTCTGAAGGAGAAGCACAGACATCAGGGCATCCCTATGCCTCAGGAAGACTCTAAGACCTGATTCATATATGTTCTGAACTAAGGTCCTATAGCTGTCAAGACATTAACATCAGTTACTACTTATGGACATGGAATTAGCATCTTTAAGTCTTTAAGTCAGAAGTGTCTTTGAGGGTACTGGATTGATTACCTTTGGATGAAAGCGTAGCTAAATTGCAGCACAGGAATATCCACTAGGGGTGATTTCTGAAAATGAGAGCAAAACTAATTATTCCAAGTTGGTAGGAAATAAGGCTACAGAGGAATAGAAATGCAAAATGGAACAGAAATTACAAATCCTTTGATTCACCATCAAAGATCTTTGTAGTGAACGTATCCCACAAATAATAGGGACAAATGTATCTCATAAGCTCCTCCATCTGTACCATGCACCCCTATTAATGAACTTCTCCAGTGACTTCCTGTTATATTTATCTGCTTCCCATTAGAGACTATCAATATATATTCAGAGAAAATTGGGAATTATAACCAAACCTCCCAAAACAAAGTTTTGGGGGACAACATTGATGCTTATGAAAACATGTGATTATCTACAGACATGAGACTACAAGAAATTTCTAATTCTTAGCTCAAGGAACTAACTCAAATCAAGCCCAGATGACCTGCCTAATTCCCAATGGGCATTTGTTGTTGTACTTACGTGCTGACTTCTAGTGTCCCTATGAACTACTGATAGAACCTTGCCAATGGGTTGACTACATAAAAACTGGCTAGCTAAGCACAAAATGTTCTGAGAATCAAACTATCAGGGATCCCAACAAGCTTCAGTGTCTTTTGAGCCCGAGAGAAGATTTTTACGCTGAAGGGAAGATGTGCAACAACGACTGAATAAAAAGCCAACTTCTCTGTAAACCTTCATTAAAATCACAGTAAGAAAATCCCAAATAGTGTGTTGTAACAAAGCCTCTAAGTGCTTGCTCTGTCTAGAAAAGATACCACGGAGCAGTCCTCAAAAGGGCCTATCACCTTGTGATTCCAGAGCAGTAAAGTCATTCAAAGGGATTGACTGAGGACATTTGGAGGCTATTCCAGGCCCTCTGCGATTCCATATGAGCGTGAGTATGGCCTTTTCCGTCTCTTTTGGTGGGATGACATGTGGTAGGATTCTGATCATCCAGGCTCAAGTTCCAGCCAAGCACCACCCCTACCTAGCTCTTTGTCACTAGAGGCCTGTGTATTGCTGTAATACCAAACAGGTTTCAGCAGAGCTTACAAACCGAGACAGGGCAGGAAGAATGGTCTACTGAGGGAGGAACTCCCCAAATCAGGCAGTGACAACCTCATGGATCACAGTGGTCTCTTCCCCTTCTAACTCGGGGACAGTGTTGTTGTGGGCAGCACATGAGGTCATCATGAGTTGGGGCCAACTTGATTAACAACAAGGGATTAATATCAGCGTGAAGGGCCAATTTCTTTTTTTCTTTAAATTTTATTTTTTTAAAAAATTATTTTATTATATTTTGTGTGTGTACACCATCAAATCAGATCTGACTGGTACAGGAGATTGTCCCTCCTTCACCAGCAAAGCATCTGGTCGATTCGAACTGCATACCTCTGGGATTGCAGTGCAGCTTCTTGCCATTAGGCCACCAGAGCTCCCTCTAAATTTTATTTTTTATGCAACCAATCTGAAAGGCAGTATGGTGCTTTCTTAAAATGTGTAACAATGAATGAATGGAAATTCAAAGTCTCTATAAACTTTCATTAACATCTCAATAAAAAAGAAAGTTGGAAATAGATATACCATCTGACCCAGCAATTGCACTACTGGGAATATACCCTAAAGAAACCGGAACTGCCACCCAAGCAGATAAATGCACACCTATATTTATTGCTGTGTTGTTCACAATAGCAAAGAGATGGAAGCAACCCAAGAGACCATCAACAAATGAATGGATAGAGAAGCCGTGGTATATTCACACAATGGAATACTGTGCAGCACTGAAAAACAAGGCACTCAAAATACTGGAAGCAGGAGTGGCAACCAATTCCTAAACAATGTGCCTCTGGAAACTCTATGAACTTTGAGAATTGATAGTTATTGAAAGGCTTCAGGTCTTTTGCTCATAGAGTCTCTATGAGTCGTACTCGACTTGATGTCAATCAACACAAAAACATAAAATATTATACAGAATGGGTGACCCTGGAGGACATTTTGCTGAGTGAAATATCTCAGTCACAAAAGGACAAATGCTGCATAGTGCCACTGTTATAAAACAGGACTGA